>NC_021163.2:55602268-55616917 GCF_000331145.2 Cicer arietinum | reverse complement strand
CCTAATTTGTACAATTTCCGTTATTTATACAACTGTATTTCGTTAATTCTAGAATAGGATTCATTTCCTTATTTTGTGGCTTTAGAACAGAATATATTTCCCTTAACTCTAGAACAGTTATTGATAGAATTGAAGTGCATTGGTCTATAAAACTGTAATTGATGTCTGTACTTTTTTGGGTATGTTCTGATTAAAGTTCATAGAATTACGTTTGATTAAATCTCATTTTGTTTGGTTAAAATGAGTTTGCTCCAATGTGATTTGGGTTGAATAACATTTCTCAAATACATGTCTTACAAAAAGCATTTTGTTTGGACATCAAATGTACTTTTGAACGTGTGTAATTACCAAAACTCTATGAATTTTATAGCGTAGTAAAAGATATATAAGATAAAATGGTAAATGAAATCTCTCAAATGGTAAAAGGAGAATATAAAAGTAACAGGAACTTTGCTTCAGTGTCAACGTTCTTTTTAAGTCACACTTGGTTTGACTAACTGACTTAAGGAGTAAATCAAACATCATGTCAAAGTCCATTTAGCTATGGAAAAGTACTTTGCCAACTTAAAACCAAACGTATCATCATAAAATTATATTCAAAATTTCCATCTTTTCTCTCTTTCAACTGATAACTTCTTATATGCAGTCAATCAATTATAAGAATTTTTCTTTTACACTATAACACCCAATAAGCCACATCCTTAATTTCTCAGTTTACAATGAAAGACGATACTCTAGAAAGCTTTTCTAGGGACAAACTTCAAAAATATCCTCTATTAATTGTACAACTATGAATAAATTTTGGAACATTACCTAGCAGACAGCCTTTCCAAAGCTTGAGCTGCTGCCAGCCGGATTGCATTATCATCGCAAGCCAAAAGCCGTACTAAATGCTTAATTGCACCAGCCTCCTTGAATGCAATACGCATATGTTCATTGATACATGCACTAGCAATTGACTCTGCAGCTCTTACTATTGCTGACTTATCTTCAAGTTCCAGTATCAGTACTAAACGAGCAACACCATCGATCCAATGTAAAAGCGTAACACGCTCATCATTTGAACGTTCAGAATGAGGTTCCGTTTCTTCCATTTCTATCGCACCAATACGAACAAGGAATTGCTGTTGTGTCTGTCCAATAATTGCATTGACTTTTGCTTCATCTATGTCAGCATTATTATCAAAATTTAATCCAACAAGTACTTCTGAAGCACCAAATCTAGAAGGTTTTGTGTATGTCCTTTCAATTTCTGTACCATCTGGAAATGCGGGCGACTCATATAAACGTGGAGCGTATGATTTGTAGGTTGCAGCACCTATTAATGGAACAGGAATTAAACCTTCCTCAATAACAAGAATTCTGTAATACTCGTCCTTCACGAGTTCCAGCAATGCATTCCTTGCTTCCTTTCTAATGACTTTAGATCCTTCGGAGTCTGACATTAAGAACTTCGCCTAAATTAAGATAAAAACTCATCACATTTTTTAATGTTGTAAGTATCAAGAGAAAGGACCTTTGGTAAGAACTATGGAAATTAAAATATCAATAAATTTAACACCAAATAAAAAATAAAAAATTCAAGACTCTCCCTCCATAAATACCAATCAATTAATAATAAATCATAAATTTCTGGACTCTCCCTCCATTCAAAGCATACAAATTCTTAGTTTGTAACAAATAGACTCAATAAATATTAGAATATCAATCAAATATTTGTATATATTTTAAATAATCTTGGATAATCTTTTAGGAGTTAAGATGTGATTTCCATATTTCACATTATATCTTCATTGTTGATTTCTAGTACTTGTATAAATAGGGGTTAAGCTTGTGCTTAGTTTTTTGTATCACATCCTTACACAAAAATACAATCCAATGCCTTTATTATCTCTTTTCCTCCTTCATTGTTAATCATATAATTTCAACATTGCCTCAAAGCACTATCCTAAATAGTTATCTAAGAAACAAATCAACTTATAAAACTGTAGAGTTTATGATTCTATGAAGAGAAATAAGCAGCCCACTATATCAAAAATTACTATGCTAATAATTATATCATCCAAAGGGCATAATATTTTAATCGCACACACAGAAATAATTGTGACTTGCAGAATTCATCTTAACAAGAATGACATGAGCTGATATATCAGCGAGTAAAACTAGTATGACATGTAAATATTTCAGAGTAACTATCTTTCTATGTCTCACCAATTTTGGAATAACACCTGCTTCAACCATGATATCATGGTTAACACGACTCAGTGCTAAATTTGCCAAAACACCCGCTGCAGCTTCCTTCACTTTTGAATCTTCATCATCAAGGTACTTAATAGCTAACAGAAGAGTATCGCTCTTTGCAACTTTAACGCGGATCTTGTCATCCACAGATAAATTCCACAGTGTACTCATACTCTGCAACTTTACCTGCAAAAAAGAATTCCAAATAATCTCAATTTTCAACACACAAAATATGTGCACGCCAAAATTGTTGAATACTAATCTGATTCCTATACCTCAGGAGCCAAAGAAGATTGTGTCAGCAATCTATTTATCTCTTCTATAGCTCCACTATCTGCTACAGAATTCCTATATAAGTCGATTGAAGATAGTGATCGCAAAAGACCTGCAGCCGCCTCACACGACGAACTAGACTCTGACCTAAGTAGGTTGACAACAAGATTAATACAGCCAGGAAATTGCATTATATTGTTAATGTAATTCTCTCCACCAAGTGAATATTGCCAAAGAGCAATTATAGCTTGCTCTCTATCAAGAAAATCGCGATCTAGGCCTAGCATACGAACAAACAAGGCCACATTGTCATCACCAAAGTCGGAAGACGATTCACTTTCATGTTCATCAATTCCCTGAAAAAGCAAAATCCAAGCATTCAATAGTTGTCACAAACCCCAAAGAGACTAATATTAAAATCTATCACCATCACACCATCGCTGACTAAACAAACAAACCATTTTCTCATTAGCTATGACCTTGTTTGGATTGATTTATATGAGCTTATGTGGCATGAACATGTGTATTACAGTAAGCACTTTATTAAGTTGTTTATCCAAACAATACCTAAATAGATTAACCTGTGGCATATAGTGAGTTAGGTATAGTTAAAAAGAAATGTTATTGAACCATAGGCGCAGAGCATTCAATTAGAAACATAATAATGAAACTGAGCTATAATATTAAAAAAAAAAATTAAAAAAAAAGTGCAGTTGGGCTTATTCTGACATGAACTTATGAAGGATAAATAAATAAAAGATGAAGGGTTGAGATTAAAACTGACACTGACGGGAGAGGGAGGATGAAGGGCGCGATCAGGAGAACCATTGCTGCTAAGACTGAACCTGGGAAGCAGAGTGAGTTTGGAGTGTGATTTTGAAGAGGAAGAGAGTGTGACTCTGGCTATTGTTGTGATTGAAGGGACAAAATGCGAAGGGTTGAGATTGAAGGAGGGTGTTAGGATTGGGATTGTACTACCCAACATCTTCTTCTTCTTCTTTAGATACTCCAAACTCAAACGTTGTTTGGCTATCAGCTCTCTCTCGTTAACACAAGATAGGTTTTTTCTTTTTCCTCTCAGGATTTTTGTATTGCATTTCGATTGAGGAAGAGTATGGAAACTTCAATAAGTTACTTTATAACTTATTAATCTAACTTATAAATTTATTGGATTAAGGCACTGTTTTGTAAAGTTAATAATTAGTTTACAACTTATCGTATTAATTTATAAATTTTTTTGGTTAAACGAGATATTTTTAGTAAACAAATTTTTCTTGTAAACTTATAATTTATTTTGAGACAATGTTATTTTAAGTAGTGTTTTAGTCTATAATTTTTTAAACTTTTTTTATTTATAATTTTGTTAATTTATTTTTATTATTTTTTATATATAAAACTTAATCGTCCAACTAATTTACTATTAATCCACTTTCTTTTTGTTTTTTGTTATTAGTTTTTGTTTTGAGTGGTACTATTACTTTTGTATAATACATCATTTCATTCAATATTTGTCATAAAAAATCACAAAAAAGATTAGCTGCATGGCAAGAATCAATGTCACATAAAACACAAAATTGATAATGGCATGCATGAGTTTTAATTTCTTTTGTTTCTTGCCAAAATAACTCAAACAAATTCATATTGTTTTTACAAAAAATTCATAAAGTTAAATTTACTTATGATGTCATATTGTAATCAGTAAATGATTACTAGTTATACACATGAGATTAGAGTCGGCACAAGGGAGAGGCACATAAAGCCCTTGTTTTAGGCCTCGCCAAAAAATATTTTTTTTACTTTAATTTTGCTGTCGACCGATAAAATCTTATATAAATTAAATAAAACATAGGGATGAGAAAAATGTTAATTATAAATTGAGAAACTACGAGACAAAAAATGAGCACATTGCCCACATGAGAAATATTAATTATAAATTGAGAAATCATAAGACAAGTCGTAACATATTGCTAACATGAATTATTGGAGTGGTAGTATGCACACTATTTTCTTCTTCAACTAAAAGATGAAAAAATTTACATGAGTTAGATGTTGCTGTAGAACAGTTGAAATGTATTATTTTATTTTTTAAAAAAATATAGAAAAAATAGATTTGAAAATGCTATTAATTCTATTAAAGATATTTTCTATAGTTATTAAATAAAATATTAATAATTTATTTATTAATTTTTTAAAAGGCTCTGTCTAATAGTTTCGCTTTAGGCCTCATAATCTGTTGAACCGACCCTGCATGAGATTTGCTAAACTTTTGGATATCCGTTTAAATTTATGGTTATATTGTATAAAAAAAAAGTAAATATTGTACCTAAGAAAATAAATGAAGTGCATGGTTTTTTTATTTCATACTTTGTTATATTTTTTGATTTTTCTACCACAAAAGTCATAAATGAGATAAATATAGTAAGAGATAAATAGATGAAGAAACATAAGAGACGTATCGCATGAAATGAACAATCACGTATTGGGAAGAAGATAATTCACAGCATAAAGAATGATATGTTAATTGGAGAGATGAAAATATGGAGAAGAAGAAAACATAAGAAATAAAATGAAGTGCGAAAATTAATTGAATACAAAAAAAAAATATATATATATATATATAGTAAAACAATATGCAGAAAATTAGATAAAAATATTACATTTTTTATTATTTTAAATTAAATAATTATTCCATTTTATGTTGTTATAAACTAAATTTACCAAACATTTTTATTTCAAACAGAGACTAAATAAACAAATTTGTTATTAAATTGTTACCATAAATTAGTTATTGAATTTTGTAAATTGACAAATATATTTTTAAAATCGTAAAATATTAATCAAAATAATTTTTATTATTAAGGACTATGATGTGATAGCTTAATAAATGTGTTACTCTCATCGTTGATTTCATATTAATATTATTACAACATTAACTAGTATTAATATGAAATTTAAATATTTTATGGATTAATTTGTCAATAATGCGTCCATGCATAACTACATTTATTCACAAATTTGTCTTTAAGATGATAAAATTTTATTGATAAATTTGTGTTCGAGAAGATGACATTAACGTATGATCAACATTAATAAGTCAAATATTCATTTATAGTATAACATCAAAATATCTAACGAAAAAAGTTTAATAAGAGATTATTTTAATTAATATTTTATAATTTCAGCGATGAATCTGTCGATTTATAAAATTTATGAACTATTTAAGTGAAAGATACTATTCTCACTTATAATTCTAGGGGGCGAATATGTAACAATTGATCTTAGGGAAGATTGACTTCGGAAAAATGTAACTTGGGGGCAAAAATTAAATCCAACCTCAATGATTGATATAGGCCGCAAAATCAATCTAAATGCTCCTCACATAAGATTTCTATAGTTATTGGAGGAGATTATGCCCTTAAACAACTCTTCCAGGCTCCAATATATAATTCAAACTCGAAACCACAAAATATATACATCATGCCAAACCTATCATTCCCTCGTCTTTTACTAACTTGAGAATTGAAGTAGCTCTAGATACCAATACCGCTAAGGCACTAAGGCACATGAGTTCTATCAAGAAATATTTGAATACTAAATGTCAAAATATATTTATGATTTATATCCCTTAAATATATGAATTCAGTTGCATAGGAGTACTAATAAGGATTTAATTGTATATGAGTACGAATAAAATTTGATTGTTTAATAATTTAGTATATATATATATATATATATATATATATAATGTAAGATTTAAGTGATAAATTTGATGTGATATTTGTTTTATAAATTTTTATATATATATATATATATATATATATATATATATATATATATATATATATATATATATGTATTGCCAACATCAGAGTTCTTGGTTTAAAGTTCGTGTTCCCATAAACCCTAGCCATCTTTATTGAGGTAAACTTTAACCACCGTCATTATAGTCTTTTGCTACCTTTATTGTAGTTTGTTTATAATTCCCAAAGTTTGTATGTTGCCTTCTTTGTTTTGAAACCAACCATCACTAACATGAACACAACTTTCAACTTCTTTCACCATTGTTGGCGACTGTTGACCACTATACACTAACACTATATATCACACCATCGCCTTCCAACCAGCCATTTGCCGCCATTTTTTTGTAAATTGTTAATCATAGATTTGTTGTACGTTTTTTGGTGGTTATTTTTTAGATCGGAGAACTTTGATATGTGTATCATTTGAAGCACACTTTTTTATTTATTTGAAACTTGCTATTTTTTGTTTTTCATCCATGGTGGGAGAATGAGTAGTGATTAATAATGAAACCAAGAATGAAACGGGAAATAAAAAATTCAAAGACGAATTGCAAAGCCTCTCATCCGTTCACAAGTTGAATTGGAAGAACTATTTGAAGTGGTCTCAAATTGTGCGCACTTTTTTGAAAGGTAAAGGGATTGCGGAGTACTTAACATATGAACCTCCCAAAGAAACAAATCCCAAGTTTAAGAGGTGAGATAAAGAGGATTATATGATCATGGCTTGGTTATGGGATGCAATGACCTCATAAATCAGTGACACTTGTATGTTTATCAGCACTGCGAAGAAGATTTAGAAGAGACTTATTCTAAAGCCAAAGATGTTGCCCAAATATACGATATGAAGGTGAAAAAGGTGGCTGCTAAATAAGGAAACAAGATTGTTACTGAGTATGCAAATCATCTCAAAGCTTTGAACAAATGCGACAAAGAATGTTACATAGTTATAAAAGCCAAGTATTCGACAGATGCAACATTACTTAAGGAGTATATTGAGCATGATAGAGTCTATGATTTCCTGGTGGAACTCAACTCTGATTTTGTTCAAGTTTGAATGCAAATCATTGGTAAGGAGAAAGTACCAAAAATTAATGAGGTAGTGGCTATAATGATAAGTGAAGAAAGTAGAAGGGGACTAGTGCTGATAGTCCCACCTGTAGAAAGTTCACCAATGATGGTTGACCAAAAGAAAGGAGGATGAGGAGTTTATGTGGAGAAGGTGAAGTAGTGTGGTGTACCTATTGCAACAAGCCTCACCACCCTCATGAAAAATGCTGGAAATTGAACGGGAAACCACCTAGTAGAGAGTGAGGCTCTCAAAACCGAGACAAGGAGTATGGAAGAAAGGGAGGTCAAGCACACATAGCTACAGGTATTAGTGAAGAAAGTCGAGAAGGTATGATGCAACTGAACCAAGATGAGGTAGAAAAGTTGAGATCTTTACTCACTAGTTTGGAGAAATCCATAGGTCCTTGCTCTTTGGCACATTTAGGTACCTTTCCATTTTCTTTTGGACTTAATGTTTCAGATATACCCTTTAACCAATATTGGATACTGGATTCTGGAGCCACAGACCACATGACACTTGTGCCCACACATTTATCTACTTATTCACCTTGCCCTAGAAACAAGTAAATATGAATAGTAGATGGTAGGTACCCTTATAACTGCAATAGGTCAAGGAGATGTCCAAATAAATTCATCCATAACTCTAAGAAATGTTATCTATATCCCTAAATTGTCCACTAGCCTCATTTCCATACAAAAACTCACAAAATGCATATCATGTAATGTTATCTTCTATAACAACTCTTGTGTTTTTCAGGCAAGAATTCAGGGAGGAAGATTGGACTCGCTAGAGATTGGAATGACCTTTACTGTTTGGATAACCAAGAATTAGCTCCGAAGTTATTCAACAAGTAACTCATTTTTTTTCTTCTTAATCAATAAAAATCATTAGGGATAAGTTTATTATGTATCACTGTTGCCTTGGTCACCCCTCATTTCGAGTAATTAAACAAATATTTCCTTTATTTTTTAAGAAATTAAATGTAGAGAGTCTCCAATGTGAGATGTGTGAGCTTGCTAAACACAAGTGTGTACCTTTTGCAATTAGTAATACAATAAGTACTTTCCATTTTATTTAATTCATACAAATGTGTAGGGTGCTTCAAATGTTCCAAATATACCAAGTGCAAGTTGGTTTGTAACCTTTATTGATGATTGTACTTGGGTTAATTGAGTGTATTTATTAAAACAAAACAAAAATTTGAAGTCACGTAAGTGTTTCTACAGTTCTTCTCCATGACAAAAAAAATCAGTTTGGAGTAAGTATTAAGAGGATTAGGTCTGATAATGCCAAATATTACTTTAATCATTGTCTTAATTTTTTTTATCAAAAAGAGGACATTATTCACGAGTCCTCCTGTGTTAAAACACCCCAACAAAATGGGATTGTTGAAAGGAAAAATGACCATTTGTTAGATCAAACCTGAGCTATGTTATTTCAAAATAAGGTTCCTAATTGTTTTTTGGGGAGAAGTAGTATTAAGTGCTTCGTACCTCATAAATCTTTAACCTTCTAGTGACATTGCCTTCAAAACTATTATGGAGGCCCTGTCCGCGTTCTACCCTAATGTGTCAACCTCTAGTAATCTTACTCCTATAATATTTAAGTGTGCGTCGTTTGTCCATATCCATAGTGATAATAAAGGTGAACTTGATCCTAGAGCCTTAAAATATATCTTTATCATATACTCTTCCACCCAAAAGGGCTACAAATGCTATTATCTGTTAGTAATAATGACCTCTATTAGTTCAAAATTATGAGAGTTGTTAAACAAATTATCAAAGATCGGTAGCGGAATATATTCAGGAGCAATGATTTACACAGTTGCAAATATTATCAATATATGAGAATAGAAACAATGCTTAATTCAGAATGTTAATCAATACAGAAATTCATTAATTCAAACATTCAAGAATACGCATTTATGTAATATCAATAAAGAGTAGGGATAAGAAACAAGTGCACCAAGATTTATACTGGTTCAGCTATCAGTTTGATAGCCTACATCCAGTCCTGAAATCCAACAAGATTTCAGCTTTTTCCAATAGAATGAATTGAGAACTTTTTACAGATTTTCCAGCTTCCACAAAGCCTATCTATCTAACTCACTCACTCTTGTTTCTATACCACCTAATCATTGGAGTTAATCGCCTAACTCTCACAAGATCCAGGTGAAGCTTCTTCTTGATGATCTCACACCAACAAAGATAACTACTAGTTTCTTTATTGGATTTCTAAACCTTCAATTACATAAAATTGTCTTTCTCAAAGAATTAAAGAATATCAAGACTTTGACTCAATCACAATAGTATCTCACACAAAAAGTATTTAGCCAATGAATATTTTGTGTGTTGTAAACTTTTCTCTCAAAGGTGTTTATCAAAGTTATTCAAATGTTATCAAAAGTTTTCCAAAGGTTATGAAAAGGTTATTTTTAAAAGTGATTGAATCTGCTTATATATATTCAGAAAAACACCAGGATAATCGATTGCTCAATCGATTTTATAATGTTTTAAAGCTAGCTAAACCGATTGCCCAATCGACTTTCGCATGTCTTGTTTTTCTTGAATCTTGAACATATAAACATGAATCGATTTGCCAATCGATTTGTTTAATACATAAATTAGAACTGATACTATGATTTTATCAGAATCGATTGAGTAATCGATTATAGGTGTTTTGTTCAAACAACGAGATCAAAACAATCGATTGCTCAGTCGACTTCATAATCACAGTCATAATCGATTTGGCAATGAGCTGAATCCTTTGTGTAACTTAAACATTAGCTTCAATCGATTCGTCAATCGATTGTGCTGATCACAGTGACACAGACTTTTACATCAATCAATTTTCCAATCGATTGTGCTGATCAAAGTGACTCAGACATTTACGCCAATCGATTGTGCTTGTTACAGAACCTCAGCTATTTTGTCAACATCAATGTGCCAATCGATTTATTTTGTCAACACAAATTTGCATCTTTCTCAAGCATATCCTCCAACTTTGGTTGATTCCTTGAGTTGCAAGCTTTTGTTCCAAGTGTATGGTGTCTGCTTGTTTGCCTGAAATTTTTCTCAATTCAAATCATTAGATCAATCAAATATTTCATATGTACTGTATGTTTGGGAATTAAATCAAAAACATGATCAGGGAAGCTCATGACTTACACATGGTGCAGTTGAAAAAATGAGTGTCTTGATCACTTATGATGGCTCGGGGTATTCCAAACCTGGAAAAAATATTTGATCTGATAAAACCTGCAACAACTTTAGAATCATTAGTCTTAGTGGGTATTGCTTCCACCCACTTCGAAACATAATCAACAACTAGTAAAGTATAGACATAACCAAAAGATATAGGAAAAGGGACAATAACATCAATGCCCCACACATCAAATACTTCACAGAAAAACATAGGTTGTTGAGGCATCTCACTCCTACGAGTGATTGTTGTTCCTGCTATTTGGCACTGTTCACAAGTTTTGTAAGTCTCAAAAGCACCTTTAAACAAAGTGGGCCAAAAGAAACTTGAGTCTAAGACTTTTTTTGTTGTTTGTTGAGGACCAAAATGTCCTCCAGTTTGAGAGGCATGACATAAATGATGAATGGATCAAGCCTCATGGTGGGAAACGCATCGCCTAATCACCTGGTCACTACACAATTTCCACATATATGAATCATCCCACAGATAATATTTGAAATCACTTTTAAGTTTGTGCATTTGTGTTCAGGATGCATCTGCTTCATGATAAAAAATATAAGTTCAAATTTGATACCAATCATGTAATACCACAAGTTAAACCAATCTCCCCCTTTTGTCATTTAATACAAAAAGAAATTACAAGAGAGAGTTGATTAAACAAAAAGCAACATAAGATATATACACACAAAAAAATACAAAAACAGCATATCAAAACAATACTAGAACATGACAAAACAACAAAGAAACCAAAACCTAGTCAACTAATCTAGGGTTGTTCCTCATTATTATCAGCGGGAGAAGGAGAGACTGTTGTATTAACCTCAACAAGTGTCTCCTCCCCATGAGGTTCAGAGCTATCTAGGTTGGGTGGGTTTGGATCTTATGTTGCTTGTCTGTCAATCTCAACAATGTCTTCAAAAGACATTTTGAGCCCCAAGTGCTCTTGGATCACATCCACATCTTGAACCACAGAGTTCAAAGTTGATTGGAGCTTTCTAAGAGAGGCTTCCACTCTTGCGTTATGAGCAGCTTGAATCTCCATGAATTCCAGCAGCTTAGCCATAATTTCAGATGGTGCTCCAGTTGGTTCAGTTGGTAGGGCACTTGGTTGGGCTTGATCAACACTTGGTTGTGCGTGATCAGTAGTCGGTTGAGCTCTAGTCCAGATGTCGTTGATGCGCTTCAGTTGCATTTGGTTAACTATGGATTCACCAAATGTGAGAGTGGTTTTGACAGATTCTTCATTGGCCATAGGCACCTTGAAATGCCTCAGAATCTTCGTAACCAGTTGGGGATAGGGGAGCAGGTGCTTGCCTTGTGCTGATTCGATCATATTCAGCAGCACGATCCAAGCCCAGCTCATCCTGAGCTCTTTGCACAGTCCCCCTAGCAAGATGATATCCAGCCGCTGTACAACTGCGTGATTGCCGGCGCGAGGTACTAACATTCGAGTTAGCATGTACATGAGCATACGGTGATGAACCTTCATTTGACCCGTTGGAAGGGATACCTTCTCAACAAAACCTTCGATCATCAGGTCCTGTATGACCGCATGCCTGTCCACTGATGATTCTCATCCTTCATCATCAGAGTCAGCTTCTTCTCTTCCATCAATGGTTTGCCCATAGAATGGTAAACCCGTCAGCTTAGAGAATTCCTCAAAAGTCATTGAAATTCTCTTGCCATTGACTTCAACAGTGAATCCAGTTGTGGTTATCTTGAAAGTTGAGTAAAAAGCTCTAATTAATCTTGGGTAAATTTCCAGTGAGCAAGAAAGGAAATCCACCAATCCATGAAATCTCAAATGGTTTTGGAAGGTAAAACCATTTGAATCAAAATATGTAAAATCCAAAGTCCTCGCCTCTTGGATTTTTATTTTCAAGAAGGAAGAAGGCAGAGAAGTGTCTTCAACTTGTTTACCTTTAGAAGGCAAAACCTTCTTTGGTTGGGGGGAAGTTTTCTTCTTCTTCTTCTGGGTAGCTCTCTTCATAGCATCACCCATAAGTTTCTCAGTTGGAGGAGCTTTCCTCTTTTTAGTAGGTTCTTGAGAAGTAGGTATTGAAACTCTTTTGGCTGGAGGAGAAGGAGGTGGAGGTGAGGGTGTTCTTCCACTTGATGTAGAAGATGAATCTAGTGAAATTGACTTAGATGAAGATGATGGACGCCTTGCAGTTTGTTTAACGCGTGCTATTGTAGTTTGTAGATGGAAGATTGTTGAGATGATTGATTGAGAAGGATTAGATGTAGAAAAATTGAGTACTGGTGAGAAAACTGAGAGCAGAAGGTGAAAATGGGTTGAGAAATCGATTTACGGTTTATATAGAACTGTTCAGATTCGATTTCCCAATCGATTGTTTTTCACTTCTGGGTTTACCAAATCGATTGCCCAATCGATTAGGTTATCGTTGTTTGAAAAGTATCCGTTACACCCACTTCCAACGGCTATAATTTTTCTCAACGAACATCTTGTAAATCGATTTCCCAATCGATTTCGTAATTGATCTTTCATTACTAAATCGATGTCCAAATCGATTTCCTCATAAGTTCAGAAAACTTCAAATCTCAACATCGATTTCCAAATCGATTCACATAAGTGCAGGGCCAAAACAAAGCTAATCCAATCGATGCTCGGGTTTGAGGTTTGAAAACTTCTCAAATTGTGGAGTCTTAACCAAATAATTGATTCTCCAATCGATTCTTTAAAAGATTTTCCAAATCTATAATCGATTGCCCAATCGATTGAGTTAATCCAAGCTTCAGCAATATGACTTCTGAGATATGATAAATCGATTATGAAATCGATTCCAGTGATTGTGACATAGAGAAATAAAACACTAAGTACCAAAAATCGATTATGCAATCGATTATCGTGTTTCCAATTTGACAATTTGAAACATTGTGCATCATAAATCGATTATACAATCGAATTTGTAATGCAGTTTTCCTATCTGGCCACAGGATAATCGATGTAGCAATCGATTTTGTCATATGGATCAGATTTCATTGAGATCTATAATACCAAGTTTCATTCTTATAAAGAAGAAACTGTCCTTGGGTAAGGCTTTGGTGAAAATATCAGCCAACTGATCACTTGTATTGACATATTCAAGCTTGATCTTACCCTGTTGATATTGATCCCTAATGAAGTGATGCTTAATCTCTATATGCTTAGTTCTAGAATGCATGACATGGTTCTTAGTGATATTAATAGCACTAGTATTATCACACATGATAGGCACAGTACCTAGATCAACACCAAAATCAGAGAGGTGTTGCTGCATCCATAAAATCTGTGCACAACAGCTACCAGCAGCTACATACTCAGCTTCAGCAGTTGAGAGTGCAACACTGTTTTGTTTCTTGCTATGCCAAGAAACAAGAGAGTTCCCTAGTAGTTGGCAAGTACCAGATGTACTCTTTCTGTCCAATTTGCATCCAGCAAAATCAGAATCAGAATAACCAACTAGAGTGCAAGTAGATCCCTTAGGATACCACAAACCTAGATTTTTGGTTCCTATAAGATATCTAAAAACCCTTTTGACTGCACTTAGATGGGATTCTTTTGGATTGGCTTGGTATCTAGCACACATGCACACACTAAACATAATGTCTGGTCTACTAGCTGTAAGGTATAGTAAGGATCCAATCATGCCTCTAAACACAGTCACATCTACAGCTTTTCCTTTCTCATCTCTATCTAAATGGCAAGCTTGACTCATAGGTGTATCAATGGATTTAAACTTATCAAAACCAAACTTCTTTAAAAGATCATTACAGTATTTGGTTTGACTTAGGAAAATGCCATTCTTGCTTTGCTTAATTTGAAATCCCAAGAAGTAAGTTAATTCTCCCATCATGGACATTTCAAATTTTCCTTTCATTGTATTTTCAAATTCCTTGCAAAGCTTATTGTTTGTTGATCCAAATATTATGTCATCAACATAAATTTGGACCAATAGAATGTCTTTTCCTTGTCTTTTGATGAAAAGTGTCTTATCCATATTTCCCCTTGAAAAATTTTCTTGTAAGAGGAAATTGCTTAGCTTTTCATACCAAGCTCTTGGA
>NC_021163.2:55601161-55601995 GCF_000331145.2 Cicer arietinum | reverse complement strand
AACATTAAAAGTCAAAAAGCTTTTTCAAAGAAGTATTATTTTTATTCCAAAATAATGTTTTAGTCAAAAAAGCATGGCCTCTCCAACAGCTATTTCGTACATCTCCAGCCTATAAATAGAAGGCCATTATCTCAGTTCTAAGCAAGAAATTCAAGTGCTAAGTAATCAACAATATACAAATCACACTTAAGCTTGCTAAGTAATCAACAATATACAATCACACTTAAGCTTGAAATTCTGCAAAACAGAGGCAACATCACTTTCTTGCAATTCGCAAAACAGCCACTGCTGCACATTCACATACCAGCTGCGAAATTGTCATTAGATACTCTGTAAAGAATCTATTCTCAAACAAGAGTTGAGCAATATCAGATTCTGTCAAATTCAATCATTTGTAAAAACTCAAACTATAAGAGTTTCTTTATAGTTTGTTTAAGATTGCTTCCTATCAAGGTTAGATAGGAGTTGTGATTGCTTTCTGGGTGGAAAGTAATTAAGAAAGAAATAGATCAAGGTTGATTTATTCTAGGTGTTGTAAGATTAAGAAGGTTCTTCATTTTAAACACTTAGTGGAAAATCTCACAGTGGTATTTCTTCCCTTATCTATTTACTTTCAGTTTGATTGATTATCAAGTTAATTACATAAACTGAATTATTGATTTTAACTAACCAAGAACGTTCTCCGTTTTCTGGTTAAAACCAAGAACGTTATCCGTTTTCTGTTTTCACAACCAAGGTCAATCTTGAGTTATTTTCTTAAGTTTTAAACATGAATTTTTAAAAGGTGCATTTACAATTCAAACCCCCATTTCTTGTAAATCGATATTTTTACTT
>NC_021163.2:55600232-55600926 GCF_000331145.2 Cicer arietinum | reverse complement strand
ATGTTTTTGGGTTGTATTTGAGATACAAAGGCTGTGAAGTTACAGAATTATCTAAGGGATTTTCTAGTTGAAACTCCTTTTGAAATCTCTCCAATAATGTTGTCTATGGAATGGTTTTTGATAAACTTCCATTCCTTAGGTAAATCACCTTCCCTAATAGGTTCTACACAATCAAGGTTGGTTGGAGGTACATGTTCATTAGGTTCTATTGGTTCAGATTCTACAATATCATCCAAAGAATCATCAACTATAGGAGGAGTATTGTTCAAGTTTTCAGCAAACATTTCATCAAACTTTACCTGAACAGATTCCTTTATAGTTTTGGTTCTCTTATTGTAGACTCTATAGGCCTTACTAGATTGGGAGTAACCTAGAAAGATACCCTCATCTGCCTTAGGATCAAACTTACCTAGACGTTCTTTGCCATTGTTTAACACAAAGCACTTGCATCCAAAGACCCTAAAGTAAGAGATATTTGGTTTTCTACCCTTGTATAACTCATAGGGAGTTTTTCTAAGTATAGGCCTAATAAGAACTCTATTCACTACATGTGTGGCAGTGTTTATAGCATCAGCCCAGAAATACTTAGGAAGATTTGAGTCTTTAATCATAGTTCTAGCTAGTTCCTCTAAAGACCTATTCTTCCTTTCCACTACTCCATTTTGCTGTGGAGTTCTAGGGGCTGAGTATATAT
>NC_021163.2:55596715-55599887 GCF_000331145.2 Cicer arietinum | reverse complement strand
TCACTCTTGTGAGTCAGAAAAAATGTCCAAGTATACCTAGAGTAATCATCTACTAACACATAACCATACAAGTTTTCTCCAAAACTTCTAACCTGAGATGGACCAAAAAGATCCATATGTACCAATTGTAAGACCCTGTTGGTTTGAACTATGTCTATATGGGGGAAAGAAGACTTAACTAGTTTACTCTTCTCACAGAAGTCACACAACCTATCCTTAGAGAATTTTCTATTTGGGAGTCCTAGTACTAACTGTTTAATAACTAGTTTGTTCAAGTGGTCCATATGAATATGAGCCACTCTCTTATGCCATAACCAGTTCTCATCAGCATTAGATAATAAGCAACATATATCATTTGCAGGTAAGGAATCAAAATCTATCATGTAAATATTGTTAACTCTTTTACCTGTCAATTTCATACCTTTAACTTCCTTATGCTCAAGTGTACAACACATAGAAGTAAAGTGTACCTGGAATCCTTTGTCACACAGCTGACTTATACTTAACAAGTTGTGCTTTAGATCCTTGACATACAGAACATCTTTAATCACTGTAGATCTATATCTCCAATGCCTAGGATCTTCCCTTTGTTATTGTCACCATATTTGACAAATCCACCATCTTTTAAGTTCAGAGACCAGAACTTTGACTTGTCTCCAGTCATATGCTTGGAACATCCACTATCTAGGTACCATGAATGAGTTTTGGATGTCAAGCATATCTGCAAAAAGTAATTCAAGTTTTGGTTTTAGGTACCCAATTCAAATTGGGTCCTGGAGGGTTAGTTTCAAATACTTGTGTCTTAACTTTCGAAATATGTTTCCATCCTCTGTTGCCCAGTTTTTTTTGTTTACAATTAAAAACCTTATGACCCTTTTTACAGCAAAAGTGGCATAAAACAGTAGAGGATGAATTCTGATTTGGTTTAGTGAAGATATCATGCATATGCTTAGATCTAACAAACTTCTGATTCTTTTTAACATTCCTGTTTTGTCTATAGCCAAGTCCAAATTTAACATTTAGATTTCTTTGGTTTCCAAGAAGCATATCTAAATTGTTTTTACCACTATTGAACTTATCTAAATCACATTTAGTACATAAGTTTCCTTTTTTCAGATTTTCATTTGTGTCTAAGAGACTCATGTTTCAAATTAATCTCATCATACATCATGCACTTTTCTTCTAACAGTTTCTTAGTACTAATTAACTGTTTGATTACATTAACATATTCATCATGCAGTTCATTGAATGCGTCATGTAATTCATCATAAGAAGGATTGGATTTAGAACTTACCTCACTATCAGAATCTGATTCTGTGTTGGCCATAAGACAAAGATTAGCTTCTTCATCTTCTGAAGATGCAGACGACTCTTCATCATTATCATTCCAGGCAATGTAGGCTTTTCTGGTCTTAGGAGGTGGTTGATTGCCTTTAACCTTTGAAGTCTTATTTCTGTTTTGCAATTGGAAGCACTCAAATTTTATGTGTCCTGCCTTCCCACACTCAAAGCAAGTTATCTTGCCGTCATGAGTCTTTGAGCTTGAGGGCTTTCTTGGCTTGCTATCTTTCTTTTTCAGAATTTTTTTGAATTTTCTGACCAGTAGTCCAAGTTCTGAATCTTCATCAGTCTCACTGTTTGAATCTTCAGTGCAGATCTCTTGTTCAGACTTTGTTTGATGTGCTTGGACTTTAAGAGACAACCCTTTTCTTTTTCTGTCAGTTTCTTCAGCTTCACTCAGTCTGTGCAGTTCCATCTCATGCTCTCTTAATTTTCCAAATAATGTGGCAATTGACATGCTACCAAGGTCTTTTGATTCTGCTATGGCAGTGATTTTTGGCTGCCACTCTCTGGTCAAACATCTCATAACCTTGTTGATTTGTTGCTCATTGTCAATCACCTTACCAAGAACATTTAGATTATTGACAATGTGAGTAAATCTTGTCTGCATATCATTGACAGATTCCTCTTTCTTCATGTTGAACAGCTCATACTCATGCATTAATGTGTTGATTCGGGCTCTTTTTACATTTGTTGTTCCTTCATGCGTTTGTTGCAATGTGTCCCACATCTCTTTGGCAGTTTTGCAGTTAGACACTCTAAAGAATTCGTCAGCGCTTAAGGCAGAGGTAATAATGTTTTTAGCCTTAGCATTGTATCCAACCTTTTTCTTGTCATCCTCAGACCAGTCTGATCTGGGCTTAGGAATTGCTGATTCACCTATGCCAGCTAGGGTTGGTACAAAGGGACCATCTATAACAGCTTCAAGAACGTCAAGGCTGCATGCTTCAAGAAAGATCCACATCCTCTCCTTCCAATACATGTATGCTGCTCCATTGAATGCATGAGGCCTTGTCAATGACGCCCCTTCTCCCAGAAAATCTGCAGAGGACATTTTATCTTTTATGACAGTTAGTCTACACAAAGAACAGGCTCTGATGCCAATTGTTAGTAATAATGACCTCTATTAGTTCAAAATTATGAGAGTTGTTAAACAAATTATCAAAGATCGGTAGCGGAATATATTCAGGAGCAATGATTTACACAGTTGCAAATATTATCAATATATGAGAATAAAAACAATGCTTAATTCAGAATGTTAATCAATACAGAAATTCATTCATTCAAACATTCAAGAATACGCATTTATGTAATATCAATAAAGAGTAGGGATAAGAAACAAGTACACCAAGATTTATACTGGTTCAGCTATCAGTTTGATAGCCTACATCCAGTCCTGAAATCCAACAAGATTTCAGCCTTTTCCAATAGAATGAATTGAGAACTTTTTACAGATTGTCCAGCTTCCACAAAGCCTATCTATCTAACTCACTCACTTTTGTTTTTATACCACCTAATCCTTGGAGTTAATCGCCTAACTCTCACAAGATCCAGGTGAAGCTTCTTCTTGATGATCTCACACCAACAAAGATATCTACCAGATTCCTTACTGGATTTCTAAACTTTCAATTACAGAAAATTGTCTTTCTCAAAGAATTAAAGAATATCAAGACTTTGACTCAATCACAATAGTATCTCACACAAAAAGTATTTAGCCAATGAATATTTTGTGTGTTGTAAACTTTTCTCTCAAAGGTGTTTATCAAAGTTATTCAAATGTTATCAAAAGTTTTCCAAAGGTTATGAAAAGGTTATTTTTAAAAGTGATTGA
>NC_021163.2:55596353-55596673 GCF_000331145.2 Cicer arietinum | reverse complement strand
CTAGCTAAATCGATTGCCCAATCGACTTTTGCATGTCTTGTTTTTCTTGAATCTTGAACATATAAGCATGAATCGATTTGCCAATCGATTTGTTTAATACATAAATCAGAACTGATACTATGATTTTATCAGAATCGATTGAGTAATCGATTATAGGTGTTTTGTTCAAACAACGAGATCAAAACAATCGATTGCTCAGTCGACTTCATAATCACAGTCATAATCGATTTGGCAATGAGCTGAATCCTTTGTGTAACTTAAACATTAGCTTCAATCGATTCGTCAATCGATTGTGCTGATCACAATGACTCAGACTTTTA
>NC_021163.2:55579775-55596166 GCF_000331145.2 Cicer arietinum | reverse complement strand
GAAATCTAATTCAATTGATGTCCGAATCGATTTGTTGGATCACAAAACTCATTCCTGATTTAAAAACTTTGTCACAATCGATTTGTCAATCGATTGATTCAATAAATGGTTGTTTCTGTGATCTGCAAAATCGATTGCTCAATTGATGTCCCAATCGATTGTCCAATTGATTGGATTAAGCCCATAACTCAGGTTTCACTAAAAACTTTTAACCAATCGATTGCCCAATCGATTCATGTAGTGAAAACTCTTGTTCTGAGTCAGACAATCGATTGCCCAATTGATTCATCAATTGACTTATTAGTTGATTGATTTATATTCATTGGCAAAGACTTAAGTATGAGAACATAGTGATTAGTCTACTAAACTAACTACTATGACACCTAATTACACTACACAAATTTGCATCTTTCTCAAGCATATCCTCCAACTTTGGTTGATTCCTTGAGTTGCAAGCTTTTGTTCCAAGTGTATGGTGTCTGCTTGTTTGCCTGAAATTTTTCTCAATTCAAATCATTAGATCAATCAAATATTTCATATGTACTGTATGTTTGGGAATTAAATCAAAAACATGATCAGGGAAGCTCATGACTTACATTATCTATCATCCGAAAAATTATTTTTCTCCCGCAATGTCACTTTCCATGAACAAGAAAGTTACTTTGGTCAAACTCATCTTGAGATTGAAATTGATTCTGAGAAAGATAGAAATGATGATGCTAATTGTAAAATACATGTTTTTGATGAAGACAAAGACCAAGGAAAGTGATCAAGTTGCAAGCTCAAAAAGAAGTCAAACATCAAAGACAACTATGGTCAAATATGCTAGAAGTCTTATAATGTAAAGGTACATGATGCAATCTAATATTCGTATATTTCAAATGCACATGAGAACCTTTCATTTTAGCATATGCATTTCAAGTATTTTCAAAAGTCAAAACAACATTAACAAAGTCTTAAAAAACATGTTTTTGACAAAATGCATAAGTGTATTCGAATACAGCATCTTGTATTCGAATACAAAGTAAGTCAGAAGCAAAAGTCTCAAAGTTGTATTCGACTACGACTATGTGTAGTCGACTACAAGACAAGTCAGTGGCCAAAATCCCCATATCTGTATTCGACTACAACCATCTGTAATCGAATACAAAGTAAGTCAGTGGCAAATTTTCATTAATCTGTATTCGACTACACACATGTGTATTCGAATACAAGGTGTAATTTTTGAATATTTTTGAACGTTAAAAGGATGTATTTGACTACACACAAGTTGTAGTCGAATACACCTGGAAACAATGCAATTTTTCAATTCCGAAATTGTTCCGGATCATTGTATTTTTTCATCAAACCTCTTGGATCAATGGCCACGAATCTGAAGAGATGTTTATGGAGTATAAATACACCATAACTTCAGATCAAATAGAACCAATCATACACACAATCCTACAACCAAACCTTGAACAAACTTTCTAAAATGTTTTGATTTATTCAAAGTTTCACTTTTATATTTCAAGTACAGATTTTACATTTTCATATCATTGAGAAAAGTTCTCTAGTGTACTTGAAATTATATTGGATTGTTATCATTGTACATCAACTATTATATCATATTGATCTAAGTCAAAATCCATATTGCTAAACCATTCAAGTGTTGTAAATTGAAGAAAGTGGTGTACTTTCTTCAAGTGTTGTAAATTGAGGAATCCGGATCATTGTATTTTTTCATCAAACCTCTTGGATCAATGGCCACGAATCTGAAGAGATGTTTATGGAGTATAAATACCCCATAACGTCAGATCAAACTAGAACCAATCCTACAACCAAAGCCTTGAACAAACTTTGAACAAACTTTCTAAAATGTTTTGATTTATTCAAAGTTTCACTTTTATATTTCAAGTACAGATTTTACATTTTCATATCATTGAGAAAAGTTCTCTAGTGTACTTGAAATTATATTGGATTGTTATCATTGTACATCAACTATTATATCATATTGATCTAAGTCAAAATTCATATTGCTAAACCATTCAAGTGTTGTAAATTGAGGAAAGTGGTGTTCTTTCTTCAAGTTTTGTAAACTAAGATAGTGGTGTGCTATCTTAGGGTGATTGTTAGGTGTTTGTAACAAAGGTCCTAGGGTGGGACTTGTACTTATTCTAACAATAGTGGAAAATCTCTTGTGGTGTGCAAGAGGACTGGATGTACCCTTGGTGATAAGGGGAACCAGGATAATATCTTTGTGTTCTTTATTTTTCTGCCATTTATCTTTTCCATACACTATCTTAAATCAGAAAAATCAAACACTAAATCTCTAAAAACAAGAAAATTTCTAAACACCCTCACTCTTAGGCGCACTTCTGTACTAACACTAATGTAAGAATTGGGAAGAATCTAGTATATATAAGAAGAACAATGATCATTCCTGAATCTATTCACATCCAGGAGTTCAATCTGACTTTACACGTGGTAACTTCTCTTGATGCTTCAAACTCTACTGATCCAATTTATGAAATCTTCCCATGCATTAGAATCAAAATCCGACACACCACCAACTTATGATGGCCTTCATATCCCAATTGTCCTTAGGAAGAGTACTACTACATATATCAACAAGCCACTTTACCCTTTATCCAACTACCTATGCTTTGAAAAAAATTCACCTACCAATAAATCGCTCCTCACAAGTCTGAACACTACCACTGTACCAAATGGAAGCATTGGAAAAGAAAGGTACTTGGGATGTGGTTCCTCTACCAAATGGAAAGAAACATGTAGCATGCAATTGGGTATACACTGTAAAGTACAAGGTTGATGGGTCTATTGAGAGGTACAAGACAAGATTGGTAGCTAAGGAATTTACTCAAACATATGGAGTGGATTATTTGAAAACATTTGCTCTGGTTGCAAAAATGAATATCGTTCGAGTGATATTATCTCTAGCAACTAATTACAGTTGGAACTTGCACCAATTTGATATAAAAAATATCTTCCTCCATAGAGATCTAGAAGAAGAGATTTATATGGACTTACTCTCGGATATAGTGAGCATATTGCTGCCAATACCGTTTGTAAGTTAAATAAAGCTCTATATAGACTTAAACAATCGCCACAAGCGTGGTCTGGGAGGTTTGCTAAAATCATGGTGGGTCTAGGCTTCAAACAAAGCCAAAGAGATCATACTTTTTTTTTTATCAAATACTCTGAGTTAAGGGGAGTATGTTAATCAGTTCACTCGAATCCCACATGAAGCTTCACCCTCTTAATCCCCTAACATGAATCCCTTCCAACTTTTCTAGAACGCCACAACTCTCCCACATAAGCATTGCAACAACCCATAATTTAGAGAAATCACAATTTCACTCTCTTGTAGCATCCCAATTGAGTCCATCATATCTAACATTGTTCGAATCTTTGGACACTAATATTAAGTTTCATTAGATAATAATTTATTGGACTTATATATTATTGGACTTTTATGATATATGAAGGATAGTCTAGTCTTGTAAATTTTTAGTATTTATACTCTTTTTTATAAGCTAGTATTTATACTTTCCTTATGCATTCTTGCAATTTGAATTGGAACCCTGACCTCTTTTCTTGTTACTCTTCCCAAATGATTCATATTGTTAACAAGCTTAACCCCACCCAAACAAGGGGCACCAATTGTTATTAGTTCACTAATTTTGATATTAAAAAAGGTTCACTAATATTTCGATTCTTTCAAATTGACATTGTTGTTTCTAGTATGAATTGAATATTTTTGTTATGAAAAATGGTATGTTTTATTTAAACAATAAATTTATAGAGAAAAATAATTATGCAATGTAAATCAATTTTATACAGATAATTAATAACAATTATTTATATTATCATCTCAATTCAATAATTGTAATTGTTACCACAAAATAACTACACAATCAATGACAGTATTGACTGTAAGTTACGTTAACAACACATGTTCATTAAATTCAAATATATTTATAAATTTCATCTATTAGAAATAATATTATTCGAGAAACACTAGACACTAAATATATTTTCAAACAAATATTCAAATTCAAATTTGAATTGTTCAATAGTTTTAGATTTGACTATTTTTACTATATATTACCTAGTTGGTGAACATAATAAAACTCTATTAAAGATTAAATATCATAAAAAATACAAATAGATAAAATTTTAAAGTTGAAAAATAATTTTGACAGTATAAACATAAAATTTGATTATTATTTTATTTATTTAAAAATAATAATAAATTATATTATAATTAACTTACACCGTTATAAAGTTTTGATATATGTGAATTGAGTTAGAAATGAACGACCAACATGAAATTTGATTTAAGTTAAAAAAAGTGAAAAGAAATTAGAAATGGTGTGAAAAAGTCAAGACTGAGGCAAGAAAGGTCAAACATGAAATAGGCCAACAAGTCTCAATTACTGCTACACTTATTCATCTTTTTTACAATGTCTCCTTCGTTGAAATTCTCAATCTTTTTCAATTCCAAGTCTTTTCCACTTTCATCTTTGTGGTTTCATGGGCTCGTTTTGGGAGAACCATAAAGCGCAATGAGCAAACCCAACCATTTCTTTCACAAACTTCTAAAACCCTTTATCACAAGAGGTAAATCAACAAAACCTTCAAATTCCTTTTTTGTTTTGTTTAATAATTGTGTGGTGTTTGATTAGAGGAAAAGAGTGAAGATGACATACAAAACATGGCTACACAGGAGCGGAGGACATTTTCCTACGAAACATTGGTTGCTGCTACCAACAACTTTCATGCGGTTAACAAACTTGGAGAAGGAGGCTTTGGGCCTGTCTTCAAGGTAAATTATAAATAAATCAACCACTTTTTACTTTCTTTCATCTTGTTGTAAAAATAACTTAGTGCTTATGTTATAAGAGCTTATGGTATAAGCTGTTAAATAAGTTGTTTATCCGACGAGGACCTAAGTGCAGTGGGTGTACAAAATTACTAGAAATAGAAATGTGAAATTCTGCATACAGTTAACTTAATTTCAAGTAATGATTTAATTCGGTAGTTTATTTTCTCCTGATTTAGTCTTTTACTAGTACTATATAAAAATGTTAACAATGTTATGTTATAATTATTTTTTACGTAATCATTTAAAAAAACCTAGAAACCCAAATCTTTATCAAATTTATAACTCAAATCTTCGTAGAACCCATATTTTCATATCCAATAACATCAAATCCTCAAATAATATAACTCAGCAAAATGAATATTTGGGGATTCATGTGTAAAATTTGGGAATTTTATTTATCCAATTCAGTTGTGCCACATCATTTCCTCGTCGTTATTGAGCTCGCCACACAATAGAAAATGGAGGAGGACCAACAAAATTCCAGGGATCCAAAACCCGATTTTAGAAATAGGAGACTAAAAGTTAATTTTGCATAAATAGGAGGATCAAAATTGTATTTAAGCCTTTTTGTCTCCTTTGAAATTTTCAATTGTCACCCTCTTGTTTTTAACCCTTTATGTTCATCTCTACAACCTTTTTAGTTACCCTTTTTCCTTGGTAGTTTTTCAGTATTTTGTGTGTTGTTTCAATTCGTCAAGATATGTTTTCAACCTGGTTTCAAGTGTTGAGATTTTAGTGAATCATCAAATGCTGTACTTTGGAACATTGTGGTGGTTCTATATTGAAGGGTTGAAAAGTAGCTATGGTGTGCAAAATAGCTAACCAAACCATATTTAAGTTATTGAAATTTGTTAATTGAACCGCAAGGTTTAATGTTGTTTTTTCAACAACATCAAACCCAGATCTTAGTATTTTTATTTGGGGGATTTGATGTTGATGTTATCGTTGTTGGAGATGAAAGTATGGATTTCTTTGAAAACTTGAGTTATGGATTTGATTAATAATTGAGTTTTTTTTAAGACGAAGATGAACTTTCTGGGGTTTTTTAACGAAAGTGTAATAGATTGTGTAAAAAATCATAAGGGACTTAGTGAGTAATTTTGCCTATACTATTTATAAAAAAAAATAGAAGATAGATATTACAAAGTATTTAATTGGCTCAAACAACCTTTTCAATTGCAATTAGTTACATATAATGATTTTTAAGGAAAACTGTGAATAAGAAACCATCAAATTAAACCAATGCTAGCTTGCTAGATATTTATAATTGCAGACATCAATTTGCAACTTTAGATCCATAAAAGCAAACACCTATTGTATTCTATATTCTAATTGTGGCAATATTTTGTTTTGATTTGTCTGTTTTTGGTTGAAGGGTAAATTGAACGATGGGAGAGAGATAGCAGTGAAGAAGTTGTCACGTGGTTCAAATCAAGGGAAGACACAGTTTGTGACGGAGGCAAAGTTGTTGACTCGTGTGCAGCACCGTAATGTGGTGAATTTGTTTGGTTATTGTATCCATGGCAGAGAGAAGCTTCTTGTGTATGAGTATGTCCCTCGTGAGAGCCTTGACAAGTTTCTATTCAGTGAGTTTTTCTTTCCAAATATTCTTGATTCTTTTTGTTGAATAAGATCACATAAAAACAAATTCTACTCTACACCATTTTGATAGGTGGTTTACCATGGATTGACACAAAGACTTGATTAGTGTCGGTTCTACTAATACAAGAAAAAATGAATATACTTCTCTCAATACTCAATTCATTCATTTTTTCTTGTTTTGTTGAACTGATACCGTTAGGTCATTGTCTCAGCTATAAGAACGAGAAAAATTGTAAATTTCTATTTTTGAAGAGCGTCGATGATAGTTGTTAGAAATTTAGATGATTTTGAAATACTAATTCACCGTAGACCACTTATTAAAGTTCTCTACCGTAGAACTTGCTCTCACATAGTATCAAAATACCGTTAAAGAACATATACACTTTTACTCCAAATTAAGTGTCTTTGGGAACATATAAAGGATCATTTTCACAGGTTGCTATATAAGTATTTAATATTTTTTTAATAAAAATAAGGTACTATTTTAAAACCAAAGAAATTATCTGGTGTGAACATTGAGCTTACTTTTCCCTAGTTTTGAAATAGCAACATACTAAAGTGTTAAAAGATTTATGGTGGCATGTAATTGGATTACTAGAAACGCTCTTAGCTAGCTTTGATTCATGTGGGCCACATACACCGGTAATTGAACTTGTTCTAAATTTCAACCATGACCGACATTTTCATAGTTGATATGATGGTTTGATTGACGCCGGTTTGACATAAAAGGAAAAACCAATATGTTTTCCTCAAATTTTTGTTGTATAATCGTAAGTCTGGGAACTATCTTAAGCTTCTTTATTCATTAAGCCTATTATTCCAAAATATATATATATATATATAGAGAGAGGAAACATATCAAATAAGAGGATTTAAAATGAGAAAACGAGAGAACTAAATCTTATTCATTGATTAAGTCATGAATGGTTAAGATTAAAACAAAAAGTCATGTGACTTTGTAACTGGTCATGCGACATTTTTACAATTGAAAAATATAAAACCACAATTACTAAACATGATTGTGTGGAAATTAACTCATGTAGGATCAAACAAGAGAGAAGAGCTAGATTGGAAACGTAGACTTGACATAATCAATGGAGTAGCAAGGGGATTACTTTATCTTCATGAAGACTCTCACAATTGCATAATCCATCGTGACATAAAAGCAGCCAACATTTTACTCGACGAAAAATGGGTCCCTAAGATTGCTGACTTTGGCTTGGCTCGTCTCTTCCCGGAAGATGAAACCCATGTCAATACACGTGTGGCTGGAACACAGTAAATTACACTTCTCTTTAATCTTTCAATTTTTCAACATATTACATTTATTTATGTTCATTATAGTCCATATAAGTCAATGTCAACTGGATTAAAAAAAAAGTGAAGGGACATTTTGGTCCATCACAAAAAACATAAGGAATAGGTTAGTGATAGAAACCAGAATTTTATTGACTAGAATTGACGAGCTTTGAAGCTCTTACAATGATGGACATCTGAAAATGTAGAAAAAGAACTAACCCAGAGTTCTAAGAACTCCTAAACTAGAGCAAAATTGCTCATAACCAGAGAAAAAATTCTCCTAATTATTTCTTAGAATATTTTATGAATACCTTTCCCTCTTCTTATTCCCTCATTATTATAACATAAAATATGTGACATTATTAACTAGCTTTTATTCTTTTCATTCATCCTTCTTGAAACTAAATGCCTTTTCCACTTCCCATTCCCTCATTCCTTTAATGGAATATCAGTAGAATAAGAGACATTATTAACTAGCTTTTATTCCCTTCATCCATCATTTTAGAAACTAAATGCGTGTGACTTTGGTGAGTGGGGTCCACTCTTTGGGTCCTCATTCCTCTTAATTTGCAAGGTTCTATCGTTGCCACCCGCTTCAAAATGAGCCTTGTCCTCAAGGCTAACATTAAGACATTGATTCTGTAGCAGACTTCTAGGTTCCCAGCTGATGGTTTCCTTATTCCCTTCCCATGTTATGATTTTTCTTGGCCTTAGTATATTCGTGGTAACAACATTAAGCTCTTTTTCCTGACTGATTCTCCAATTCTGACACTGCAGCTTCACAACTTTCCCTTTCCAGTCCAAGCAAATTACCATTTCTTCCCAATCAAATAACACCTTGCCTAACTTATGCAGCCAAGCCACTCCCAAAATCATGTCCTCACCTTGTAATTCCACTATGTAAGCTTCAGCAGTGGTCTGGAACCTTTCAATTTGAATGTCAAACTTTCCACACTTCTCTATTATGGCCACACGGGAACCGTTTCCAAATTTTGCGTTCGTAACTGGGATCTGTTCTACTGGAAGCTGCAGAACTGCAGCCATTTGAGGAGTCACAAAATTATGAGTAGCACCAATGTCCACCATCATCGTGACCGGTATGCCCTTCACGGTACCTTCCAAATGTAGGGGAAAAGGGAACAAATTTCGAGCTCTACCTTCCTCTGCTATTCTGAACAGCATCGTGGAGTTGCATCTTACTGCAACATCTTCTTCCCCTTCCTTCAGTTCGATAGCTAGGACTTCATCGGCGTTGTCTGTCACTTCATCATCTCCCAAAATCACCAAACGCAACTATTTTTCAGCACACTGATGAAGAGGATGGAACCTTTCCCCACATTGAAAACAGAGGCCTCACGCCTTACGATCCATTAATTCAGAATATGGAAGATGCTTTGTTCCCCGATTGCGATTTTCGTGGCTCCTCCATCGCTCCTCATTGCCATTTGTTCGTGTTTGGTTCTGATTCAGGTTGGCTCCTTGCATGCTCAATTCGGGTTAGGATTTGACCCAGTTAGAGTATTTCTGGATTGGGTTCCCCCACTTGGCCCAGAACTCACATTTCCTTTGTTTGGGCCTGGAAAAAAAACCCAGTCTGGACCCGTTTCTATTAGTAAGCCCATTACTTCCTTCTCTTCCCCCTTTCCAGTTTCGCGAACGACCTCCACATCCGCTTCCTCTGTAATTCAACACGCCCCGTAACTCTATTTCAACATCACAAGCCTGGTTGGAGGCGACCCAAAAAATACCCAAGGTATTGTTCTTCGGGGAGATGCATAACCTGGGATGAGATTTATTCGAAATATGAAATGTACTCTTCCACATCTCCAGTTTGTTGAAGATCTTTCAATTCTTCAAATGGATTATCGCTCTTTCTTCCTCCATATCTCTCAATCAACGCTTCCTTCAACTTTAACCATGTGAGGTCATCCTCCGTTTCACATAGAAGATTAAACCAATGAATGGTTGCTCCCTCCACGCTAATTTTCGCCAAACGAACCTTCACTTCTTCATATATTTCATGTACCTTAAAATATGTCTTTGCTCGCGTGATCCACCCCATTGGATCGTCACCATCAAATGACGAAAGCTCCACCTTCTTCACTGCAATCTTGTATTCCGTAATTGGCTCCTCGGTTGTCTGCGACACCCCAAGTGTAGGCCGATTCAATAGTTTTGCAAACTCTGTCAAAATAGCATGACAAAATTCATCTAAGGTTTGACGCACTAAACCTTCCATCTCAGCCATTCTTATCTCCAAAGCCTCAACTTTGTCATACATTTTCGGTGGCATTCGGTTTCGCTAGCTTCTATATCTATCCGGCAGGTCGGACCAATGATAGAAACCAAAATTTTATTGACTAGAATTGATGAGCTCTGAAGCTCTTACAATGCTGAAAATCTGAAAATGCAGAAAATGAACTAAACCAGAGTTCTAAGAACAACTAAACTAGAGCAAAATTGCTCCTAATCAGAGAAAAAATTTCCCTAATTATTTCTTAGAATATTTTCTGAATACCTTTCCCTCTTCCTATTCCCTCATTCTTATAACATAAAATATGTGACATTATTAACTAGCTTTTATTCCCTCTATCCATCGTTTTAGAAACTAAATGTGTGTGACTTGGGTGAGTGAGGCCCACTCTTTGGGCCATCATTCCTCTTAATTTGCAGTGTTCTATCAGTTAGTCTCTGATTCCTGATAAAAATAAATTGGGACACATTAGTTCTTCTGTCAAATTTTATTTTTTTTAATCGGTTTCTTTTATTCATTTTTGAATCGTGACTCGATTCTGTGACAATTCACATGTCATAAAATGGTCCACAAAAAAGAAACAAAAATATCGCGGAAAGGAAGAAAACCACAGTTTAGAAACGAAAACATGGAAAGAAAAATGAAAATGGCAGTGGGAATACCTCAGATGAAAATTGTTGGAAAACCGTCGTTGTGTCAGATGTCAGCCATTCTTTTTCATAGCTAGAAATTGTCCTCTTATGTTTTTGTTAAAGACAACATAGGAAATTCACAGGCGCCATTAATGATTTAACGTTACACGTCATGAGCTTCCATACGGTTCAATAACAAAATGTGGTTCGGGAACTAAATTGTCCCAATTTATTTTTATTATGGGATTAAGAAAGGTCATATTTTTGTCAGATACTATATCTATTCCGTGTGTTTTTTGTGAGGGACTAAAATGTCATTTTTTTTTAAAAGTCAATGTCAACCCATCTATAAAACACAAAACGTGTGATGCATCTATGAATAATCAATAGGAGTAGTTAACTAAACGTGTTACGTTTGCCAAATATTTTTCAAGTGGTGTATATTTCAAATACGTCCCAGAAAGTTTTGTTTTTGACAAAAAATCCATGAAAATTTTGTTGATTGATAAAAAAAATACTTTGTTATAGTTCTCCGTAGAAGTGGAGTTTAACAATGAAAATTTGAGATTTTTTTTTAAAGAAGCCAAAAAGTATATATGATCACATCATATTTCAAACATAAGATGTGCCTAGAATAGTAAAACAAGTACATATACAACCAGTATAGTATGAACAACTTGGGTTCCTTAACCATTTGGTCGGATTTTTGACCTATGACCGATGTATATGAAAAAATATATATTGGGAGAGGTCAACCGCTTAAGTAAATATTTTATTTTAAAAAGCATCTTAAATAGATTTCAGTTAGTTCGAAGATTAATTTCCGTAGTTATGTGCAAAGATACCTTTGGTTTAAAAAAGTACAACCGAGATCAAATAGAAAAAAAGCATTACAAAAACCAACATTGCACCTATAGGTCCCCCGCAACTCAAGCAAAAATGTGCTGCTTAAAAATTATGTAGTTTGATAATTATATCATAAGTCTTTGTCAACTAGTACCTTAAATTGGATTTTGATAATTTCATTTATGAAAATAGGTTTTTGGCTAGTGTTTTAAAAACACCCGTTAAATTATAAAATTTAAAAATAAAAAATTTAACACTTATTTATTATGAGTGTTTTTTTATTTGTAGTATGTTTGAAGTTGTACCAGATAGTTTTTTCAAATAATAATAATAAAAAGTTAATAATATGCAGTGGATACATGGCGCCAGAGTACTTGATGCATGGGCATCTATCTGTGAAGGCAGACGTGTATAGCTATGGAGTTTTGGTGTTGGAGTTGATCACCGGCCATCGGAACTCCTCCTCTGATTCAGCCTTCAACGGAGACAATCTCCTTAATTGGGTAAAATTGTATTACAACTGCTTCATTTTTTTACATTTTTTATGCTTTAAATTAAGAAACCAGTTTTATTTGTTCAATTAATTATTGGCATTGTCATTGGTGTGTTTGGTACGCTATAAGCCTAAGGTATTTTTCCACAAACATGATGACAAGGCCAACTTGACTACTAGTCATGCCTGATGCCTACCTCCATATTTTAAAAGGGAAAAAAATGTGTTGAAATTGATTAATTGTCATTGTCAGTGTTATTGGTGTATTTAAATTAAATATAATTCTTTACAACAAACTATTTAAATACAGTTTAGATTTGCCTCTAAACTCCAAATTAGCCACAAAAAAACTGTACTAGCAACAAAAATGCCATACCACTAAAGGGATGTAGTCTTGGTGGTAAATAAATCAAATGTCGTCTTAACTCTCTGGTTCTTAAGGAAAAGGGTCTTGGTAATTCTTTGGCTACTAGATAAGTAAAGTCTAGTTAAAATTTGCTTCAGTTTGGATTTGTATGTCAAACTGGATTCTTAAGGAAAAGGGTCTTGGTAATTCTTTGGCTACTAGATAAGTAAAGTCTAGTTAAAATTTGCTTCAGTTTGGATTTGTATGTCAAACTGGATTCTTAAGGAAAAGGGTCTTGGTAATTCTTTGGCTACTAGATAAGTAAAGTCTAGTTAAAATTTGCTTCAGTTTGGATTTGTATGTCAAACTGGATTCTTAAGGAAAAGGGTCTTGGTAATTCTTTGGCTACTAGATAAGTAAAGTCTAGTTAAAATTTATTTCAGTTTGGATTTGCATGTCAAACTCGATTCTCTCAAAACGATTCATCATTAACTAATGTTTATTAAACACTTAAGTCCAACTACTTGGTTAGTAATTCGAGTGTCTTATGTCTATGATCATGAACTCGATGCTTGATTTATGCATATGAAAATTGATCATTTAAGAGAGAGAACCTTAAATGTGCTCTAAATTTTGGAATATGAACTATAACAGGCATACAGGCTATACAAGAAAGGGAAGTGGTTAGAAATGGTGGACCCAACGATGGCATCTTCGGTGGACGAGCAAGTGGAAACGTGCATACGAGTGAGTTTGCTGTGTGTGCAAGGAGATCCACAGCTTCGTCCAACGATGGGGCGTGTGGTGTTGATGTTATCTAAGAAGCCACCAAGTCACATGGAAGAACCAACCAGACCAGGAGTACCTGGTTCCAGATACAGAAGAATATTACCTCGGACTCGCACCCCTTTTATTACTACTACTACTACTGATGATGATAATGATTCATCTGCTTCACACATTGATTCAAGCAATTTTGACACTAATACTACTAATATTACTACTTCTACCAATTCTACAAGCTCTGCTTCTGCACAAGTAGACTTGCGAGGGAAACGTCCAATGCTACCTTGATCATCATTTCGTCATTCTCTTCTCTTGTTGGAACGATTTGAGGCTAGTTATTATTCTTTTGTTATTCTCATTGTATCATAATATTGTTTTTGTATATGTGAGTTTGTATTAAGTTTGTAAACACATAGGAACATTAGTGAGATTACAAAATGATCACTGTGTTGTTTTTTTTATAGAGGTTTCTTGTAAAGTTAGTAGCAGATGTTTGAATCTTGGACCTAGACATTCTAAGTCCAATGTTGCCTGTCTTATTTATGATCTTTGTCATTACTAGTATTTACTTACTGTTTTTATATTGGTTGCGTACAAAACCTGTTTCAGGATTCATTTACTTGGCAAACAACTTTGGAACTTGTCAATTATAACACCAATAAATGTATTGACTTATTGTATTTTTGGGATATACTAATAGCTCATTAACTTTGAAATTGTTAGAGCTTTCCTGTGCTCAATTAGACTCTTTGCTCCTTGTTAACCGTAAGATTCCTCTAACTTATTATTAATTTTAATTTCATTCTCATAAAAAAAAATTCAGATCCTTGTGAAGAAAATTTGGTAGCAACAAATTACCGTGTACACTTGTTGTGGCGTGGTCCCAGGCGAAGCTTGTATCAATTTTTTACTACTACCTAGTTGTGTACTCATCCGCCCCAAATACAATATCAGAAATTATAATACAATAAAAATGAACAAATATGAAGTTGAATGAATATCTATCATATTTTTTTCCTTCGAAATCAGCATTATCTAGGTCGGTCCAAAGACCTATAAATCTAAAATAGGTTTAGATCTCAAAATTTTAAAGTAACAAAAATTAATTTAATTGTAGTTTTCACCTCAGTCACTTTGTTAATATTATATCTCCACGGCACATGTTTGAACATATATACACACACAACTTTATTTTTATATAAATTGTGTAATTTTTTATTTTATTTAAAAAGATAATATTTACTTTAGAATTTTTAGAGTTCGGTCTTGACATTGATATGTCATTTTATGTTTAATTGTAATTTTAATTTCTCTATTTTTATTCATAAATTTGATATTTTAAAATTTAATAATTTTAAAAAATTTATTCGATTTTTTAACCAAAAATAGTCACAGGTATATTTTAAATTATGTGTCACATGATATGATGTGTTGAATAATTAATTTTTAATAATTACAATAAAATTATTTAAAAACTTTATTTTCAAAAATAATATAATTTTGTAATTAATTAATACATTTAGACGATTATAAATCATAAGATCGTATGTCATATTATTTAAAATATATCAAATTATTTTTTTAACTAAAAAAATATAAAGAAAAAAATGATTAAATTTAAAAATAGAAGAATTAATTTTATAAATTAATAAAAAAAATACAATTAAACCAAAATATTATTCAAAGTGATCAATTAGTATGGCACGTGAACAAATCCTGACATTGACAATGATAAAATGTTAATTGAAATAACATTGACATGTCATTAGTTAAGATCCCATGTTAATAAAATTGAACTCAAATGTGAATATGAGATAAAAATCTTGAAAATCAAGAAATAAAATGACTAGATTCCCATATCTTTAAATGTGAAACTAATCCCGTAAAGTGAAACTAAAATAGTAATTCAGTTAAAATAAAAATAAAGGTACAAAAAAGAAAGTGGTAGATGGATCATTTAAGTGTGGTGAATCTAGCCTTGGCCAACTTAATGTAGCATATAGCATGTGCATGTGACATTTTTATCTACGGGAAATAACCAGCTCAGCTGCATGAATTAAACAAACATAATCTAAACACAATAAAACAAATAACAAATAAGAATACAGAAATAAATGCAAAATTAATCACCAAAACCTCACTCCACTACACTGAGTTCTTCTTCTTCAAGAACAAGAAGAACAAACCCAGAAACAAAAATGGGTACCTCTACCACCACCTTCTTCACTCTCACACCACCAAAACCAACAATCACATTCCTCTCTTCAACTTCCACTAAATCCAACTTTCTCATCCCTTCCAATCTCAATTTCAACTTCTCTTTCTCCATAACCCATTCCTCCACACTCAACAACACCCCACCCATTCTCAAATCATCCTTCTCCGACGACACAACCACCTCCATCACCACCACCTCCCCCTCTCACCGCAACCTCAAATCCCGTCTCCGCTCCGGCGAAACCCTCTACGGCCTCTTCCTCCTCACCTTCTCCCCAACTCTAGCCGAAATCGCTGGTCTCTCCGGCTACGACTTCGTCGTCATCGACATGGAACACGGCCACGGCGGCATCTCCGAAACTCTCCCGTGTCTCCACGCGCTCGCAGCTTCGGGAACACCAGCCATCCTCCGCGTCCCCGAAACCACATCAGCCTGGGCCAAAAAAGCCCTAGATCTAGGCCCACAAGGAATCATGTTCCCTATGATAGAGTCCGGTAATTCCGCATCAGAAGCCGTTTCTTATTGCCGTTTCCCACCATCTGGGCTTCGTGGATCGGCCCATCCAATAGTTCGGGCTTCCAAATACGGATTCGACGAAGGTTACTTAAATAACTACCTCGACGAGCTTTTAATAATGTGCCAGGTGGAATCCGAACAAGGAGTGAAAAATATCGACGAGATCGTAGCCGTTGATGGTGTTGACTGTATCCAAATCGGACCGTTGGATCTTAGCGCTAGTATGGGGTATTTGTGGGACCCGGGGAATAAGAATGTTAGGGAGACGTTGAGGGAAGCGGAGAGGAAGGTTTTGAAGAGGAAGAGTGAAAACGACGACGTTTTTCTTGCGGGTTTTGCGATGCCGTTTGATGGTCCACATGATCTTAGGTCACGTGGTTATCACATGGTGTCCGGTGCTTCTGACGTTGGTTTGTTTAGGAATTGTGTTGTTGATGATGTTTTCAGGTTCAAGACGAGTTTGGTTGAGGATGGTTCGGATAGTGAAAGGGGAAGAGTTGGGAAAGATGGG
>NC_021163.2:55559709-55579673 GCF_000331145.2 Cicer arietinum | reverse complement strand
GGAAAGAGTTGGTAAAGATGGTGATGAGAAGTATTGGAGTGAATGAATCACTGATTCTATAGGAAAAGGCGGAAGAATAGTTCAGCATGTGTTATGCTCCATATCGTAGATTCTATTTTCTTTGTATTTTGATTCAGTGATGTAGTGTTGTTAGTTATGAATTATCATATGCTGTTATCTTCACTGATAATAACTGTTTTTGATATGTTAAAAGGTAGATGTTTCAAATTGCCGTTGTAGTTGTGTTATTTGATATTACAGATAATTGAGGTCAAATGATGCCATGTAAATGCGGAAGCATCAATGTTTTCAATGTTGCTGTAGAGATTGTGGTTTAAATATTTTGGTTATATAGTTTATAGTTACATGCATAGTTGTAGTTATTATTTGATTAATGGCAATGCTGTTTTGATATGTTATATTTAATTGATGATTTGGATCAATTTTAACTTGTCTTGTTCTTGATCGCAAATCTTTCATCAGTTAATTACTACCTCTGGAATGAAATATAAGCAAAAATAGTTAGTGAAAAGTTGATATAAATTATGAGATTTTCAGCTCCCAACTTAGGTTCTATTCAACCTCTCATTTGTGTAACGTTTAAGTTTGTTTTTGTTTTTCATTTTTGAGTAATTGGGTTCTTCAAATGACCATAGATGTAGATATTGCTTTTTTGGACATAAATATGATTTTCATTAGTGGTTCTTTGACATGTTTTTGTTGAAAGATATTCTTAAATTTGGTTCATTTGTCATACTGATTGAATGAGAAAAGACCAAAGTAATTTAAAGTTGTTGTATTCTAATGTTTTCATTTTTCTTAGTACAATATAGTCTAGTTTGGCATTTTTAGTTTTGATCAGTACTTCAAGGAATTTGTTGTATGCATTTATGAAACATCAAATAAGCAGGTCATTAAGTAGAGAAGCTATTGTGTCACTCTTTCGAATAGACTAAGTCTCTTGATCTTTGATGGATGAAATTATACACTGATCTACTATCTATTTCGAATAGTGTAATAGTACTCTTGGTTTTCTTTAATGCATTTAATACTATGGTGCTTGTTCTGTGATTTCTCTTATCATGGTCATTCTTTACAGATGCATCTCCAAAACAATACCTTCATATGGAACAAGAAGAAATGTAGCAGATAATAGTTGATATTGAAACACATTATTATATTTGTCATAATGTGATATAGTAAATTGATTGTTAGGACCATCTTCATTGATTTTTTGCTGATGAAACTTACATTTTCAATAATTAATTATTCAAAAGACCCGTGCAAACACATAACAAAGACGACGCTTGACAGCAGCCATGCTAACTCATATAAAATGTATTCACACGAATCTCATAGCCATCATCTGAAATAGGAATTAACAATAGTAGTTTACATAGATGTCAGCGTCTCTGGATTTTTTCCCAACAAAATTTAAATCAAGCATTATGACAGTATTCTTCGAGGACATTTAATTGTATACCTAGTGTATGCAAACTTATAAAATGATACTATTAACTATCATTGGTATTGTCACAATGTTATTTGTGGTTTTCTATATGGCAAGATATATTAGATAGTCTTCATTTGATTATTTTTAGAATTTTTTTAAAGAATCTTGATTATGAACGGATTATTAGATTTAACAATAAAAAATACAAAATGAATAAGTTCAGATTATTATGAGTTTATGACGAGTGTTTGTTCAGAGCATCCAAAATCTTAGGCCTCTGTCCTGTGTACAAGAATTCATGCACTAATAATACTATTGAAAATGATTCTCCTTAGTCATTAATGCAAGTTTTTAAAGATGATCTTTGTAAGCTGAATTATGTGATTTTAGTCATAAAAGTAAAATCTCCTTTAAGATTTTCCAGCTAGCATTTGCATGAGCTAAATCTTCTTTAGACTCTAACCACCTGTCACTGCAAGAATTCAGTTCCTCTCCCAAACCTTTCCAATTTTCATAATCCTTAGACACCACCTTAGTGTACATATCAAGTTGAGATGCAAGGAAGTTCTTCTGTGCAACAATCTCATTTTTCTGATTAATTAATTTTTTAATCTTCATATCAATAGTACACTCTTTTGCCAATGTCTCAGAAAGTTTGGTTTCCAAGTTTTCAATTTTTTCTTGTCCTTCATTCAACTTGGCTTTCAACTCCATATTAAGGTTCTCATAATTGGACATAAACTCAGAGCTTGATTGCAATGTGCTCATGGCTTTAGGAACACCTTCTTTGAAAATTTTCAACCTATTTGTGAAGTCTTTGAGGATGTTCCGTTGGAAAGCATCTGTAGTTTCCTTTGCCAAAGAATTTACAATTCTCTCTACATTGTTGTAAACATTATTGTCAATAATATCCTCCAGTGACATGTTGAGATACACACATAGTTCATCTTTAAGAATCAGACTAGAACTTGAGTTTTCAGTATCATTTGAAAAATGATCAACTTTGGCTTTTTTGCTGAATATATCTTCCAACAAGCTACTTGACATTCTTTGCATTGGTAATGAAATGGAACATGTTACATTGGTTTCAGAGGTTGGAGATATCTAAAACAAATAAAATGAGATCATAGCTTCAAACCATTAGTAACATATGGCTAAAAAAATAAACAGTAATTTTGGTCCTTAGATGTGTGAAGCGAGGTCACTATAGTCCTTGAATGAATCGGAAGTACAAAAGCATTCTCGTGTTTTTTATGTTGATAATCTGTGGACTAAATTGATTAACTGAAGACGCATTTGAGGACTAAACTAACAAACAAAATACACAGCTAGAGATGCTTTTGTAATTTTAATACATTCAAGAACTATAGAAAATTAGAAATAGTGCCTCACACATTTAAGGACCATTACTCGCAAAATAATTGCCATGGAAGAGGTTTCATTCAACAAATCACCCACCAGAGCTAGTGCCGAATCATCCAACTCAGGAAATGATGGAACTGCTAATGCAGTTTTGTTTAATACTACTTCAGAAACACTTCCATTTGTAGAGATTTTAACATTTTGTGTAAGGTTGGAATGTTCATCAGGAGTTCCATTGAAGCTGTTAGTTTCTCTTATTGTTCCTTGATCCATAGTAATTTGTTCATCTATTGACTGTTTTTCAACCAACTGTGGTGACTAAAATAAATATGAAAAAAAATAAGATTTGGGCCAGTGGCTTCATTCAAAAGATAATATGCATGAAATGTTTTCACCATAAGAGGAAAACTAACTAATGCATCTGGTTGCAGGTTTGTAGTCCTGAATGTCATGGGTGAACTTATTGCCTTAGTTTCATCTGAAGTTGAAACTTTTTCAACATTTTCATTTATACTCCACGCTCACATACTCCTATGTGCTATTTTTGTTCCTTTTTAGTTGTCGTTTTAGGGTAATTTATCCATTCCAAAAAAAAAAACAATTTGTTACTTTTGATGGAATACTCTTGTTGAGATATGCACTGATTTAGTTTGTTACTATTAAGATATATGCTCTTCCTTGTATATATTAGTTATTTCCATGTATATAATTATGTTTTTATTAGGATTGGTATAGGTTTGATTTAGTCCAGATTTATTCCTTTAATTAAGAGATTCTCCTTCTGCAGTTTTGATTACAAGGAGTTTTGATTATAAATAATATAAATCTAAGAGCTAATCTCTTAAGTTATTAAGCACCAAAACTTGATTCTCAAGTAACCACTTATGATCTCATTCCACCTCTTCACTTTATGCAATAAATAGTTTGAGATATTTTTCCAAAACAATAGTCAATACTCACCAAAACCTGATTCTCAAGTAACCACTTATGATCTCATTCCACCTCTTCACTTTATGCAATAAATAGTTTGAGATATTTTTCCAAAACAATAGTTAATACTAGTTTGAGTATTGTTTTATTCAAACAGAAAATAAGTTACCTGTGAAGATTCCTTTTGTAAAGGAATAAGTAATGGTCCCAGAGATGGATTGCTTGGTTCTGAGTTTGTTAACCATATTGTTGTTGTGGCATTCTCTGTCTTAGGACACTCAAGAAGACTTTGTTCTACTGTTTCTTTAGTACTCTGAAGGAATACAAAGTATAAATAAATTGAAGTTGATATGTTGTGTTAAGAAGCACAATAACTTAAACTGGAAATTCTCTTGACATTATAATGCAATGGCATGACAATTTCCATTTTGAAACTTGCTTTTGTGGGTTCTTGTTGGTCAATCAAACTTCTTTCTATAATTACTTTTTCGTCCACCTTCTCCTATGTGAGTTCATGAAGAAGAAAGGGTTACTTTTAAAGCCATTTATTTCCATATACACCACTAGTCCTTAAAAAAATTTAAAATCAAGATTGGGTCTACAAAATTGACTTGTAAGGTGAGGGATGCTCTCATTTATATAAAAACATTTTCAAGTGGGTGACTACAATGGATTAGCTCAGATATAATATTAAGTTTAAGTGTTTAACTTATCTTTATAAAAACGACTTAACTATAAAAGCGACTTGTTAAGTGAGGATTGATTGCCTTCTATTTATATAAACTTTGTGTTGGTTCTAACTGAACCCTACAAAGCTAGCTTATAATGTAAGGGATGCTCTCACTTATATAAACACATTGTCAAGTGGTGACCCGAATGGATTGAAACAATATTGAGTTTTACACATCTTTATAAAATCAACATTTAAGATGAAGGATGTCTCCACTTATAAATATATTATCGAATCATTTTTTATCTAATGTGTGATTCTCAACTACAACAAATAGAGTCAGTAGACCCACCTGTGTTTTTTTGGATCGAAGGATAGCTGAAGGGAATGAATAAGGCATTGTTATCACTTCTAAATCTATTGATGAAGTTTCCATTCTTGAATCATGTGCAGCAACAATTTCTTTATCTGCTTCATCAATAATCTGAGCAACACCAAAAGATATAATTATGTCTCATATATGGTGAGATGAACTAGAAATTATTGAAAACTTCTACTTAGAAATGTGACATAGATGGATTAGCTAGTGTTAACCTGTGAACAAGGAAGCTCCCTTTGAGGTGCTGATTGAACCTCAACATCTTGAACTTCATCTACTATTGGTGATTGAGGAATGGTTTCTGACATTGGATTTTCATTTTCAGCTTCTTCCATGATGGTGTCAAATATTTCAAATAACTCCCGATGGACTTCGTGGTCAATGTTACTATCTAAAATAAGAAAGAATAAATTGTAGACAATTTATTAAAAAAGAAAAAGAACGATGGGGCAGTATTTTAGAAGTGAAAAGTATTTCTTACTTTATAATGTAGAATTTTATACTGTGAAAATTACAATAGAAAAGAAAGACAGAGGTGAGGTAAAGAAATAGGAGTAGGGGTGTAAATAGCGTATATTATGTAATTATTTGTAATAATTATAGTCGGTCAATTAATCAAGCCTATTAGATATAAAGTAGTCTACTTAAGCATATTAGCCTTGGTACATGGAAAAAATGGCTTTTTTTTTTTTTTTTATTGTACCAGGCATTTTAATTTTCGCGACTTTTAGCTAAGTTGGATATTGAGTTTACAATTATCATATACTTTTTTAGTAAGTAGACAAGATGATAGATGAAGTGCATACCTTCTAATATATTCTTGAAGTTCTCAAGAGTAGTTGTTGAATCAAAAGAAAGTTTTGGGCAATACTGAATAATGCTGTAAGTCACATTCTGCAATTCCATTTGTTGGCTCAAATCAACTAGGTTTGGAAGTTGCATAAGCACTAGATACTTGAGTTTAGGAAGCCGAAGTTTCTGCTCCGGAATCCCATCGCCTTGTTCACTTCTAAACATGTCATCTAACTGAGAGGCTTCTTTTATGATCATGAGCTCTAACTTTGGAAACTCTCGGAATGTGGTGACAGAGATGAGACTTTTCAAACTATGGCAACACTTGATGACAACTGCAACGAGTTTCGGGAAGCTTACCACTCGAGAATAAGGATTTGTCTGGCTTTGATTTTCATCATCTTCTTCCACTATTCTTTGTAATGCTTCACAGTTGTTGATTTCTAGATATGTCAGCTGTGGAAGGCTTCTCAAGACAGATGCTGAGAAGATAACTTTCAGTTTACTACATCCCTCAATTTGTAAAGTTTTGATATTTTGGAGGCTTATAAAATGTTTTGGACCCATGAATGTATACCTTAGTTCATGTAGATTGTACAATTTAAGGGATTGCAAACCTGAGCTCATTTGTTGACCAATGATTGGAAGTTCTTCAAGACTAAAAATCCCTTTAATGTCTGAGTTCTCAATGCAGAGTTTTTCTAGAGTTTGGAAATGCTTTTCCATTTTTCCTATGTCCTATAAAATTGTAGCATACAATAATTAGTTGAATTTGACAAATCTGTATTTATTGTATAAACCAATTCAGTTATTGTGATTTGTACAAAAGAGATAGAGAAGGAAAGAATGAAATATCCTAGCCAGAAATTTCTTAAAATATTCATACTTTACTTTCAAGTCATCCAATACAATCTTCATCCATACAACTGACGGATTCCCTGTGACATAACTGGAAGTCCAGCCTCAACAGAGAGTTATCTATTTTTCATTTAACAAAAATCAAATATTGTTCTTCCAGAAGCGCTTAAGGAGAGTTATCATATTTGCTAATCTAATTACCTATATAGTGAGATTAGATTAATGTAGAATTCTCATTTCTCAGAAATCAAATATCTGATTCTCTCTTTCTCTGAGTTATCTCTCTCTAGAACTTTATCAACTTCAGCCTCAATTTCGTTCCTTAAAGACATGCTATGTATGAGGTTTAGGAAAAGAAACAGAACTTAGCTATGATTCCACATAAAGTTTGGTAAATTGTGTCAAATCAGTTTACAGATGTGTATTCCATAATCCATGCAACAAGTTAATAATCATGATAAAATATACATATAAGTGACATCAGTAACAAAAATTTCTACAAGAATATAAGAATTTTGGTACCTCAGTGGATGTGTCAGCCAATTGTCTTGCACCCAAATGAAATATGAAATCACTAATAGAGTTGATGGTAAACTCAGGACACTCTTCCAAACAAAACTCTTTCAAAGATGGATATGTGGCATTATAGTTTATGGAACAAGTACTGATGAGTTTCGGTACTCTAGAGAAAGTTAGTTGCTCCAATTCTGGTAGATAAATATGAATCTCTATGTCATTATTATGTTCTTCATGGTCTTGTCCCAACATATATTGCATTTGGCTACAATCTTGAACACTCAGGAATTTCAATCTTGGGAAGACAGAACCACACGTCACATGACTCTCATCATTTCCAACATCTGTTACAATGCTCGTCATCGAATGACATTCCTTTATCCTCAATTCTTCCAACAACATACTTCGAGCAACAGACAAATTGAAAAGTAGTTTTATTTTTAAACAGTTTTTGAGTGTCATCTCTCTGACATGACGCAGGATCAATGACTGTCTTGAAAGGCAATCTGAAGGACTGAGGGGTCCAAGGCAGTCCTTTCTTGTAATTATATATTCTAATTGGTCACACATTCTTAAGTCAAAAGTTCTCAATTTTGGAAAAATTGAGCCATAAATTTTTTGATCATTATCATCATGCTGAACTATTTGCTCTTGTTTATTTTCTTCTTCCTCATATGATATTAAGTTTCTCAGTTCCTTGCATCCTTCTATTACCAATTCTTCCAACAGCACTAGACTTGCAGCTGTGGAAGGCGTGAACATAGATGTTAACATGCGACAGTATTCCACTTGAAACACCGTAATTCTTCCAAGGTTCAAGTTTCCTTCAAATAATCTTCCATGCAATTGGTGACATAAATATATACTCATCTCTTGCAGGTTTCCGAATATGTCAGAAGGAGGTGGACCGTGGCATAGTTCTTTCAAATTATCCATGCCTCTGATTTCTATTTTAACCAGCTTGGAGAATATGGATCCTATGGAAGATGAAAAGTTATTAGTATCAATGAGGCATTCTATCTTAGAACAAAACTCAAGCTTGAGATTGATCAAGTCATTCATTTCTCCTCCTATTGCTTCGACTAGTTGAGGTGTTACAGTTGTATAATTTCCTTGAATCCTCTTCAAGTGAAGAATCTCTGCTCTTTCAACCAGGTCCTTAATTGTTGCATTTGAATTGGGGTCAAAATATTCAATAGACAAAGCTCTTGATATGGAATCATCCACTGAGTGATATAATCCAGAATCATGTCCTATCTGTATATGGTACCTGTTGTAAATGGTGTATATTATGTAATAATTATAGTCTATTTAAGCATATTAGTGTTTGCACTCTATTCAAGTTGTTGAACAATCAAGGAAAATCAGATTTTAACTTTATTTTATTCTCTTGAATTTTATTTTTATGATTTTGTCATCTATTGTAATTTCTTTTCCTCTATAATCCGTCTAAGACTATAGTTATAAAAACATGAAAGAATTATTTCATTACTTTCTCCACAAGTTTATGAAATTATTTCTTTAAAGTACCTCTGCAATGTTGGGATAATGTTGTCTCTGTCAAAAATGGTAGCAACAACTTCTTTGTCAAATTTCCATCTGAATCTGTCTGGACTTCTCATGACATACAATTCCTCTAATTGAGAAAGTCTTCCAATCACTTCAAAGTGATTCTTTTCAATTGCACAGCATGTCAAAGCCAATAATCTCAACTTCTCCAACTTCACCATCCCTTTGGGAAGTCTAATGATTGAGCAATCACTCAACTCAAGAGTCTCAAGTATCTCTAGTTTTTGCAGAATAGAAATATCACCTAAATTAAAACCTCTCAAGCATAGAGTGCGGATATTTTTTAAGGTTTCGATCGATCTTGGCAAAGCTAGACTCGGCTTTCCCCTAATGTTCTCTGCCTTGGATATAGCCAAAACTTCTAGATCTTTCGTTTCTTCGAAAAATGCTTGCGGCATTTCCACAAAACCTTCTTTGTCTAAGCAAAGTATTATTAAAATCTTAATTTTGGTGCAATCCAACTGATTGGGGAGGCAAAATCTTTTTACATTTTGGCAATACAAATATGTTATGGTACCTTTTTTGGCTGTTGCATGAACTTTGGATCCCATAATCACCTGAATCTCATAGTTTCCTATCCAATGTGCTGCATCACGTACCAAGTCATGCATTTTGACACATCCCTCTTGACCTTTCAACAACAAACAAGCATCTAGAAGTTTCCTTTTTGCTGTAAGCATTTCTATCCTTGCCGCTTCATACGAGTCAACATCTCCAAATATGCCTAATCCTTTTCCAAATATGGTTAAATCTTCCACACGAATTTCATAATCTTCAGGGAATAGAGAACATAACATGAAGAGTTTCTTGGCCTTTTCGTCCTTAAGATTCTCGTAGCTTACCTGAAAACATCAAGAAGAATTTGGAGTTAAAATAGTCTGTCATTATAATGGTGTCGTTTGATTCAGGTATCTGATTCCACCTTGTGGGAAGGGGCATTGGTAACCGTTGTTGTACCTGAAAGCATTTATAGATCTTCAAATCTTCGTCGACGTTACGGATTTGTTTAAATTCTTTCAAGCTTTTATAAGCTACCTTCCAAAGTTCTGGAGGCTGGTGCTTTAAACTTTTCGCTATAGCAGTAATTGCAACAGGCGATCTTTTACATTCGTTCGCAATTTGCTGTGCCAATTTTTTCAAATTTTTGGGTGATTCATCCCTTAATCCGGTATGCTTTTCAAATAGAATCTTTGCATCCTCCTCAGATAAGAGCTCTAGATCAATGGTGCTTTGGCAGCTCATTGAATTGCATACACTCATCATGCGCGAAGTAATCAAAACTCTACATGCATTGTGATTGTTACATGAGGGAATGCCAATATCTTCAAACTTGAGCTCCTCCCAAACATCATCTAATATTACAAGTATCCTTTCACCATTAGTTAATCTAGACCATAGTTTTTTGGCCCTTTGCAACTGGTCTCCTTCCTCTAGTTTCAAACCTAAAGGGGTTGCAATGTTGTCTTGAATCTTTCTTATATCAGGAGCATGAGACACAGTAGTGAAGATGACTTCATCAAAAAAGTTTGATCTTTTGACTTCATTACCAACTTTTTGTACCAATGTTGTTTTACCAGTCCCCCCCATACCATGCAATCCAACCATATAGTTTTCTTCATTTTTAAGTGCCTCTAAAAGTTGTTTATGTTGGGAAGTTCTGCTCTCAAATTCAATAAAATCTTGTGAAGAGTGATATTCCACACCTGGAAGCTTACCAGCGCGTCCGACACTTTCAAAGTTAAGTTCTTTCAGTTCTGCAATCTCCAATGTCTTTACAGCTAGTTCCTTGCCTCTTTGATATTGCCACATGCAATTGATACACCATCCAGAAAAACAAGTCCTTTTCATTTCATTGTTATCATTGATGATATTGTCAGCATTCTGGATCCAAACTGTAACATCATTCACTATCTCTTCTGCTCTATTCTTCGCCACATTCACATTTTCCATTACACCCTTCCTTTTTGCTCTCAGTTTTCCCTTTTCCCTTTCATGCTCTTCAACTATGGTATTGAAACAACACAGGTAACGTGCTTCGCCTATAGTCAGATCCAGAAATTTCTCCGCTATAACTCTCAAGCAATCGGAAAGGACCGATGTCATCTGAAACAAAATTAAAAAATTAATTGAAATGCAAGATAATTAATTAGGACATAGTAATTTACATAATAATTCACTTAGGAAAATTAAATGAAATTAGTAATTATTGTCAAAAACTATTATCTAGACTATTATTGAGAGTAAGCATTACCTTGAGTTAAGTGTGGACCCTTAACCTTGAAGTTTGAAGACCTAAATCAAAGCACATGCATGTGGAAACTTTGTGAGATATATTTTTGCAACTATCAATACTCCAACAGAAAGCTAAAAACAATGGGAAAATAAAAATAAAATAAAATCTTATTAGGGAGTGGAAAGTTCATAATCACAAAAAACTAGCTAGATTGATTATATTATATTAGATTTGCAAAATCACATTCATTCACAAATTAACTACTTCTCACAGATGTACCAAGTAGACAACTCGGTTGGTGAGCTCTCGAAGGAGTACTAATCAGGGTTTGAATCTCGGAAACTAACATAATCTATCTACCTATAAAAAAAACTATTTGTCATGTCACAAATAACAGCAAATGGTGATATTGTTAGTAAGAAACAATTGTGATAAGCAAGACTTACTATCAAACAAACAATGACTGCAATCTTTACTCAAAGAAGAGGGGGAACCAACCAAGATTTCCACAATAATTAATCACCTTTGGGAGTCAAGATCAGTCAACTCTTTGCAAAGTTTTCATTTTTTATTACTGTCTTCCACTGGTCACTAATTATTTTATCTTTATAATATAATATCATTGGTTCAATTTAATATGAACTCCTCTCCTCTGTTCACACCTTGTCTTTTTTTATGTGCCACTGATTTGTCTTCTTCTTTCCAATCACAAGAGTTGCCAAGCATAAGAAGAAGGGGAGTCAAATGTTATACAGTGAATAGTCAAATTGATTCACAGAATTATAAGTTTCATCAGATTAGTCTTCGAAATTTGTGTATTGGCAAATACATTTTTTAAATTGTAAAATATTAATTAGAATAGTTTTTTCGTAAATTTTTATTATTAAATATTGACGTAGTAGTCTAATTAAATATATGGTTTATCCATGTTGATTCTATATCAATGTCATATTCTCGTTGACAAATTTATTGATGAAATTTTGTAATCTCATAGATAAATTTGTAATAAATTGTAATTGTTCATAGATTAATTATAATTTGTAATGAATTGTAACTCTTCATAGATAAATTTGTAATAAATTGTAATTAGTCTATGCACCAAATCCAAATTTCATGAAATGATGGTCTCTTATATATAAAAATTCATTATTATTATAGAATTTAATTTATATATCGTGTCAACGTAAATAAAATTTATAACATCAATTAATCACAATCAATGATTGTGATACGTGGCATAAAACTTTTGACATTGGTCAACAGTTAATCTCATTTTAATATATAGTTTAAATTCATTTTAAGTTGCGCCTAATAGTTAAGTTGAAGGCAACTAGTTCAAATCTTTCTAAAGATAGTTATAAAATGATAATTAATATATTTAATTAATAAGATTTCTCCTTTTTTAATTTAAAAAAAAAATAAAATAAAAATTGTAATTTGATAATGCTTACGGGAAAAAGATGGTTATATCTTTTTTTTTTTTTTATTCCCCAAATACCCTACTCTAAAACAATATTTTCGGAATGTCCTACTTTTTCGTTCCTTTAGGAAGTTGTTCCCTGGGGAAGCGACCTCTTGAAAAGGAAATCTTTTAATGCTAACAACGGTCGTTTCTTGGGGAAGCGACCTCCCACTGGATTTTTTTTTTTTTTGTTATATTTTAAAGTTAGTTTAATAGTTATAACAAAAAAAAACAAACCCAGTGGGAGGTCGCTTCCCCAGGAAACGACCCCTGTTAGCATTAAAAGATGTCCTCTTCAAGATGTCGCTTCCCCAGGAACAACTTCCTAAGGGAACGAAAAAGTAGGACATTCCGGTAATATTGTTTCAGAGTAAGGTATTTGTGGAATAAAAAAAAAAAAAAAAAGATATAACCATCTTAAATCCACGCCGTCTATTTTAAAAATAAAGGGACAAATTTTCGTGAATCAACGACCCAAACTGGAATGAATAGGTGGGATTATTTTAAATAACAGATCAAATTTAAAATATAAAGTTTATCTAAAAATACCCAATTATATACCTGTTTTAACCCTAATTTAACATCTACAAAATCTTTCAAATTGCTGCGGATACCACAGATTTGGCGGTCTCTACTTCCTTGCTCTTCGGTGTCATTGCATTTGTGAAATTTGGGTTCCTCTTTGTAAGGTAATTGCATTGTTTCTTTTCTTTCTTATTTTTGAAATGAAATTCCGATTGCAAATACTTGGAATTCAATTGTGCTAGTTTGTGTTTTCTATATTGTTCATAAAGGTTTTGGTTCAATTTTTATCTCTCATATGAAATGTGGGAAACTGTTATTCCCACCCTACTTTTCCTAGGAATTGTAAAACATTCCTGAATATCTGAAAATCACGTGTCTGTTAGTCCCATATCAAGTCTCACTTTTATGTTTGGTTTCGTGGTAGGACTAACTAAATTACTGTGAGCCTATGTCATTTTGCAAAAACTACTCTCTATGTGTAACTGCCCGGCCTCAGTTCCGGTACTGTTATTCACGACTTCTCGTCCCTCTTCCACCCAGTTAGGAATTAACAAATTTTTGCCTTCCGTCGGAATCAAACCCGGTATCTAGGGATAAGTACGGCTCGTTCGGGTGCTCAATTGGTAGTGGGAAGGAATGAACGGCGGTACTTATTCCCTAGGTACCGGGTTCGATTCCCACAGAAGGCAAAAACTCATTAATTCCTAACTGGGTGGAAGGGGGCGAGAAGATTGTGAATAACAATGCCGGTAATTGGGGCCGGGCTATTACATTATGCGTATGTTTGGTTTCACTTTTGGAGGAGCCAAAATCAATTATGGAGGCGTAAAATTGATTTTGGCGTGTTTGGGTGCTATCAATTAGAATTGATTTTGACTTCTGAATTGATTATAATTTGAAGTTTGAGTCCAATTCACTTTTACAGTGAAATTTATTGTTCAATTCACTTTTATCTGAATATAAACATAAATCATTTTACAATCAACTCACTTTTGACTAAAATCGGTTTTACTCACTGTGATTTTGTCAATCCCACTGCGAAATCAATCATAGGCTAAGATAAGATGAAAATAAATGAAATGCTGGAACAATTTTAGAAAATTGTCTTTGTTAACTAATAGGTGTTAACCGTTGACATGAATGCATAGTGGAGTATAATAGACTTGGGAATGATGCACGTGATATTAATTTAGGGTAGAAGTGGAATAAAATAATTAATTGTACCTTCAAAACATAATGTGACACTTAACTTGGGATATTTTTCTTTTGCTAATCTAATATTTAGGACGGAGAAAGTATTATGTTGCATTCTATCTGTATAAAAAACTTAGAATTATAGTGTTGCTGCATTACCAGAGATGGGGAGGTTCTTAGGGCAATTGCACAATATGTTTGACAAAATTTCTGGAGGAAAATGTCACCTTTCTTTTGAAGTCAATGGGCTCATATTATATAAGTTGCCATTTGGAGGGTTGTTTTACTTTGTTTTCATCTTCTTGAAGCCAGAATTTGCTTGGAAGGTGACATTTTAGTTGCAGCATTTTGCCATATCAGGTAGTAATGGCTTGTAGAATTCGGAAGCTGCTTTACGGTGGAAATCATTTTAGGACCAACAAATCTGCAGCTCTCTGTCTGAACTCAATACTTTATCACTCTTCACAAGATGTTTCCGACTTGCAATGGTGTCGAGATGAGTTTCCAAAGCTAATTAAGTTGACCCAATTGCTTGCAAATGTGGATATAGTTAATGGACGACTTGTTGATGTAAATAGTAATTCAACCATTTTCGATGATCAAATTGAGAATGAAATGCGTACGTTCAAGTCTCTTGTCCAAGTGTTCATTGGGTCTCCGTTTGTTCAACACAACATGAGACGTGTTGTTTCCTCCACCACAAATACACATGATACATTTACCCCTTTCAGTAAAACTTATGAAAGAGAATCTATGGTGATTGATTCACTGAGTAAGGTGAGTAATTTTCTTAATGTTTCTTCTCAACAGAGAAAGGTGGTTCGTTTCAAAGTATGCCCGCAGGTTGCGCAGCACCATATATGGACCGGTGCACTTAAAGAAACTCTGAATAATTTTGCAGTTGATTTGGATTCTTTAAGTTCTCAGGGCTTGAACGAAGGTATTATATTGGGTCAGCAAATTATTCATAGCTGCTTGAAATTTCTGACAGAAACTGCCAGTTTTTCTGACACCGACTCATCTTCATGGATGAAGTTTTCACCTTCTAAAACTGTTAGTTCTTCTGATTCCCAGAAATGGGAAGATTTTCTTGCCATGTTCAATGACCTGATTAAATGCTGTAAAAGTGAAACACGATTAAAGTTGCATGTGGCTAAGGTTGAGGTCATGAAGGAGGGGCTTTTACACATCAAGGATATTTCGATTGATAACAATATTGCATACAAGGATGCTCGATATCTACAAATCCTTGTGCAGAAGAAGCTTTCCAAAACATTGGGCCATTCATCTGGTTGCTTATTCACTCTATTACAGTATTACCTCCATGGAAGAGTTACTGATATCGAAGTAGACTTGTGTGGTGGGATTTACAGAAATGGAAATGATAGGTTTTGCTTGTTCATGGGAAGAATTTTGACTTCAAATAGTGAGAGGATGATTGGGCGTGGTGTGAAGCAGTTGGATCGAGCACTTGGGCTTTTCAAGTTTGTATGGGAAACAGCTGGAATGAAAGGGCATTTGGATTTGCAAGGCCATATGTGGTGTGTTGGAGCAGACAATAGGATGCTTAGATATAGAGGAAACATATATTTCATGCACAGCATTTGCCTTTGATCAGAGATTAATCATCAGTTAGTGATGTCAATGGCAAGTCAAATTCAGGGTGTATTCAAGAGCTTCATTTGATATTAATTTGTCTTAAAGTATCAAATGTTTGTTCACCAGGTTTTACTGGAAACTAGGTAGCAAATGTGGTTGTCTTAGACAAATGGGATAATGTGAAATTGGAAAAAAGTAGTTTGCTGGCAACAGAAGCAATAGAATTTATTTTACAGTTTTATATGATCTTTCACTGCTCGTTTTGTCACAAGTCAGTTGTTCTGTTTTTCCCATTATTTCCATCCCATCATTGTATTTCTTTTTTCTTTGTACTTCACTTGTCTGTGTATTCTGTTTTTATTTTTATCTTTACTCTCCTTGATTTTTGTTTTTATTGACTTAATAATTATGCCTTCAGCTGATAGTGATTGTGTGTTGAGAACATAATTTATCTTCTATACTATATATATAGGCAATACCCTATTTTGGTGTAGCATATTTTGCTACCAAAAATACCCTAACATTTTTTTAACTTCTAACATGATAGTAACCACCATTGAGAAGAAAAAAACACCAATAAACAATAGGCAAACAAGAAAAAAGGGGAGAGGATTGAGAGGAATATTTAAAATTAAATTAAAAATTACATAAATATTATGTTCATGATTAATATATGTTAACGCAAAACTAGAAAAGCGGACAAACGGATACAAGAGTGTCTGTCTCACGCTAGTTAACCATAAAAGTCTTGAATTTTGGATAATTTTTTTACTTTTGAAAAAATATATTATCAGTATTATAAATTGTGAATCTTGTATCCATAATCTTCTGCATAGTGGTCATTCCACTATAGCAAATTTTGGGGTTCACTGCTACATATTGCTACCAGGGACTCACAAGCAGCAACTGTGGTATACATAAGTCTATAGTGGCCATCCCACTTAATTTTTCTTGGTTGGCTTCTCCATGTCACTTTCTAGGTATACAGTAGTTTCCCCTTTGTACTTATACTCATAAAGTTTCTCTAAACTCATGCAGTTGTAAGAATGGTGGGTTTATCTCTAGGAGAACAACATTTCATCCAAGGTGGCATTGCTCAGGATCTTCGCTGTGATGGTAGAAAGAGATTGACTTATCGACCAATTTATGTTGAAACTGGAATCATTCCTCAGGTAATGCCTTGATGACTTGGCATTTGCAGGGGGATCCCAATGATTTGACCCCAACCAGCTGAACTTTTCTCGCTGCAAACAGTTTTAATTTGTACATTTGATGACCTTCATGATAGGCAAATGGTTCGGCCAGAGTTAGAATAGGTGCTACAGATGTCATTGCCAGTGTGAAGGTGTGTTAAAATGTTGGAGTTGATCTCTTCTTTCATGACTCATAACTTCCTTTTCTTTAATAGTACATATAATTTAAAAAAAAAATCACATTAGTTCTTCTACTAATCATGGTATATTGGCTACACAAGTGCAGGCTGAACTTGGAAAACCAAGCTTCATGCAACCTGACAAAGGGAAAGTCTTGATACATATTGATTGTAGTTCGACTGCAGAGCCTGCTTTTGAGGTTGCATATTCTTTTGCTGTCTTCCTCTTCTTTATCTAGTGAAGTCATTCAGACATTCTGGTTCACATTTATTCAAGGACAGTGAATAGGGTTGGAAATGAGTCGAGCCGGATTGAATTTGGTTTAGCGTGACTCAACTTGATAAGAATCTGTTCAACTCAAAGCTGGATTAGAGTTCAACGTGAACACTTTTTTTCATCAATAAGTGGTATAATAATATTGTTTTCCAGTGTGATCATGCTGGTGCCATGATGGTACAGTATCACATTTATTTACAAGTCCCCATATACATGCTATGGGGGCCACCTTTCTCATGGCACCTCCAAATGGCATTCAATTTGAGACTTCCAGTAGCCTTATACTTTTCACTTTCGCCACCTTCCATGACCACCAAAGTTCTCCATTGGCCTTGCGTTTACGCTGACCCTTTCGCACAACCTTCCATTCTCTGGCAAAATTCCTTATACAGTGAACAAACATTTTTTGTTTTTCTGGAAACCTTCTTTTGTTCTCCTTGTTCTGATCTTTCACTTATTCTGGTTTTTCTCTCCATCTCCCATCCTAACATTCTGGTGTTTACATTGTCTTTTGTTTTCTTCCCTTTTTATTCTGCGTTTTTCTCTTGTCCTTCAGCTTTCCAGTTCTCTTCTATTGCTGTTAGTTTTTTTATAGTGGGCAGTGGTTTTAGGTATTTTTGCATGTGTATTATATTTTATAAACACCGGGCATCTGTCAGACTGCAATAGTTTGTGGCAGATGTTTCGTTGTCGCCATGAACAGCCATCTACCACTAATAACAGTAGTATTCTCTATGATTGCTGGCTTATTTTTCATATTTTTGAATACCTTTTAATACTTCAATATAATTAGTTTATTCGGTGTTTTATAGGGTAGAGGGGGTGAGGAGTTGTCATCAGAACTGTCAACTGCTCTTCAACGCTGTCTCTTGGGTGCTAAAAGTGGAGCAGGTATATCTTCCTCCTAATGTGAAGATTATTCTTACTCAAACTTACCTTTCAATGTTCTTACCTCTTTTTAACTTTATATTTATTTCTGTTGAGCCGTACTATTTTTTCCCCCCTTCAGGTGCTGGAATTGATCGCTCTTCGCTTGTTGTTGTCGAAGGGAAAATTTGTTGGGATCTTTATATTGATGGGCTTGTTGTCAGTTCAGATGGAAATTTGTTAGACGCCCTAAGTGCTGCCATCAAGGTACAACTCAGGACTATAAAAGTTTATGCCATAAATGCCTAAAAAGATGACGAAAATGAAATCCTGGCCATAAAATGAATAGCATTTCAGACATAAGAAACCATCCTTTCATAGCAATGTCAATACTGTTTACTTTCCAATTTTTCTTGTTCGTGCATTATATTTTTGCCGTTGATGTTACAGACATGATATTTGGCTATTTCAAACAAAGATGTGAACTAAGAACTCCCTCTCCTTTTTTTTTTAAATAGCGGTTTTGGGAAATGGTTTGAAGTTACCTGAAACTTGTGGCCGTTTCCAACTGTTTCATTATGCTACAATATAAAACATCCTACGCATTGTTTTCTTTCTAAATATTCCAAACGATCTTGCAATCAGTTTAATGGAGGTTTTTGTACATGGATTTACTATTGTACCATGATGTCGAAAATATAAAGCTATTTCTAGACTTAGAGTGTGTTTGGAAGAGCTTATTTACAACTTACTTGAGCTTAGCTTGTAACATAAGCACTTGTACAATTCTTGGGGAATTTTTAAAAATCACTTATGACATGTCCATACTCCATAATTGTTTGCAGCTTATTTCAATAATCTTTTCTAGATAGCTTAAGAAAACAACTTACAACTTATATGAAAACAAACAACTTAACTTTATGCCGTTGTGGATTTGATTATAGAAACAATTTATACACAAATGCATATATGATAAACACTTATTCAACAAACACTTCATCAAGTTGTTTACCCAATGGTCCTAATCAATGATGCATGTTACTCTTGTAGGCTGCTTTGAGCAATACTGGTATTCCAAGCGTCAAAGTAACTGCTGGTGCATCAAGTGATGAGCAACCAGAAGTTGACATAAGTGATGAGGAGTTTCTGCAGTTCGACACATCTGGAGTCCCTGTTATAGTTACACTGACTAAGGTAAACACACTTATATGCTATCTTGTGTTCTCAGATTGACTATATATTTTGTGAATTTCATACAATCTCTATTTACTAGATTGGGAGACATTATATTGTGGATGCCACACCTGAAGAGGAATCACAAATGAACTCTGCAGTTTCTATCTCTATTAATAGGAAAGGGCACATCTGTGGTATAACCAAACGAGGAGGTGCTGGGCTGGATCCGAGCGTCGTTCTTGATATGGTATCCGTGGCTAAGTATGTAAGCGAGCAGTTAATGAATAAATTGGATTCAGAAATAGCTTCTGCTGAAGCTGAAGATGGGTCATGACATAGAACTTAGTGATGTAATTATGCAGTTGTTGACTTGGACAAAATTCTGTAATTTGGTAGCTGTGCTAGTTAGGAGTGGTGCATTTCATATTTTGTCTTTTTAAGTTTAGCTTTTGAGATGGTTGTTTGATGTCATACAAGATTTTAAATTGCAGTCGCGAGTGATGATTTTTGGTTGCCACCAACTGAAAGGTCATGACCATTCGTGGTGATTTAAACAAAGCTTTAAATCATGTTTAAGGAGAGATAAGGTGGTTTGAGGAAAGCATAATAGTGATCAAAAAGATAAAAGTGATGTGCATTCGAGTCCGCCGTTAACATTGCTAACAATTAATTATTGAGAAATACTTACTTAAACACAATCTCAAATGAATCAATGATATAATAATAATAA
>NC_021163.2:55540490-55557455 GCF_000331145.2 Cicer arietinum | reverse complement strand
TAATAATAATAATAATAATAATAATAATAATAATAATAATAATAAATGAATAGTGGCCAGTGGAAGACAATCCAAACTTGACTCAGTGAAATCTTGCTCACTTATTAATATGGAAATCTTGGTTGGTTCACCTTCTATTTCTTAGTGTGCTTGCTTGTTATCAAATCTTCTTCATGCTTCTCTTCCTTGTTCAGTTAGTGGCCATCAATAGATGGGAAACGTTTCCTTAGTTTCAAGTCTTGCTTTTGCTATTTTTTAGACTTAATTGTATTTTTGGTCTCCCTATTATAGGTGAAAATTGAAAGTAGTCCCCTCTATTTTGTTTGTCCCCAATTTTAGTCCTCCAAACAGAATTTGAGTCCAAATCATGATGAGTTGTCATTTTTTAATGACGTGTCAATAAAAAAAAGGTGACGTGGCAAACGCTTACGTGGAATAAACTCATTATTATATTATTTCTGATTAAAAAATATAATTTATATTTTTAAAAATCATTATCATAATTGTGACAATATTTTTAAAAATACAATTTAATTGTTAAAATTAAATTAAAAGAAAATGAAAAACATCTGCAACAATGAGAATCAGAAGCATATGAACTAGCTTGAACCCTAAATAAAAAAACAGTCCCAATTCAACAAAAGCCCCAAATCGTGAACCCTTTTCATCAAAATCGACCATTTTCCTTTTCTTCATCATCATCTGATTCCGATTTCGTCTTCTTCTTCATTGTTGGTCATCGTCTTCGTGTTTCGTGTTGGTGTTCGTCTTCGTGTTCCGTGTTGGTGTTTGTCGTCTTCTTCTTCTTCATCGTCTTCGTGTTCGTGGTCGTCTTCTTCATCGTCCTTTGTATTTCGTTGTTTCTTCTCTTGTTCTCTGTTTCGTTTCTTCTTCGTTTGTTCTTTGTGTTTTTTTGGGAAAAGAATGTCTTGTCATTCGTATTCAGTTACAAGCAACAATTTTCATTTGAGAATTAGAAGAAGAGAATGTTTGTGTGGACTTGAATCTCCTTTGTGTACTTCTTGGACGGCTGAAAATCCAGGTCGAAGGTTTCATGGTTGTGGATTTTATAAGGTAAACTATTTATCAAAATTCTGGAATTTATTTATTTAATTTTTTTTTTGGTATTGTTTACATATTATAAAAATTTGTTGTTATGTTGTTTCAGTTACAGGGTAAAAAATCTTGCAATTCTTTTGATTGGTTTGATGAGCCAATGACAGAACGTGCAAAAGAAGTTATTATGTCTTTGATGAAAATGATTGATGAATTCAAGAAGAAAGACAATGTGACAAAAAATTGTGATGATGAAATGAAGTTGAAGTTGAAACGAATGAAGGGCTTTCTGGCACTTTCATGGCTTTTGATTATTGTTCTTTTGGTTATTGTAATGTTGAAGTAATTAAAATGATTGGATTAAGGGTGTTTTGTAATGATGTAATTTAGGGTGTTTACGGTTGAAATTGTAATGTAATTGTTTAATATAATCAAATTTGTAAGGTTGTTATTATGAAATGAAATTAGTATTATTGTATTTCGATTGTCTATTTTTACATGTTAATAACTCAATTTGATATCATTGTATAAATAAAATTTGGTAAAACAATTTTGCAGTTGTTTGAAATAATCAGAATAATCTGGTCAAAATAATCAGAACAATATTTCAATTTTTGAACCTAAATTTGATAATCAGAATAATGACAATAATCAAAACAATTTTTCAGAATAATCTGGTCCATAATCTGAAGTTAGAATTTTGATATCATTCCATCATTACATACTACTGCATTACAAAATAATCGTTCCATAACTTAAGTCCAACAAAAGGTCATACTAATGCATTACAAAATAAAATTGTTCCTTCACAAGTAACCAAAATAAAAGTACATATTCATAGTAACCAAATTATATAGGTCCAAGTATCATTACATATTCATAATAACCAAAATAAAAATCACAAGTTTCGTGCCGTCAATTGATTTGTGAATCTTGAATTTGTGGAGCTTGTGAATTTTGAGATAAAATTGTTGGTGTTTCTCCCTCATCACCTCCAACCCTTGTTGTCTTTGCTCTCTTTGTTCTGTTAATGTTATTTCCACCTTTTGGTATCTCTCTATCTGTTGCACTTTTACCCTTGCATGTCCTCGTGTTGTGGCCAAGCTTCCCACAGTTCTTACATTGCAAACTGTCTTGGTAGTTTGTTAGAACCTTTTGACTCGTCATTGGACTTGTTCCTATTTTTCTTTGGTCTATCTGGTGCTCTTCTCATGATTGGGGGATTTATAGGATCTCCATTTGATGCATGCCAAAGTTTTGGTTCATTTGATGGCATTATAATGTAAGAGTAAAATGTCAAGAAGTTTGTTTTCCTATTTAAAGAACCAAAAACATGTCCAAAAAAAACTAAACCACAACAAAACCAAAACCAAATTGCAGGGCAAAACAAAATTAGAACAAAACTGAATGTTATGAAAAAAGTGAATTGCAAGGCAGAATGTTATGAAAAAAGTGACTTGTCCCTATTTAAAAAACTGAATGTTATGAACTAGCAGAACAAAACCAAAACCAAATTGCAGGGCAGAACCAGAACCAGAACCAAACTACAACAAAATTAGAACAAAGTAAACCAGAACTAAACCAAAACTATGTAGTTGAAGTAGCAGAACAAAAGCATGTAGCAGAACTAGAATTGAAACCAGAACATGTGGCTGAACTAGCAGAACAAAACCATGTAGCTGAACTAGCAGAACAAAACCAAAACAAAATAATGCACTGAACAGAACTAGAACAGAACCATAACTACAACAATAATGCAGAACCAAAACTGAACAAAACTAGAACAAGCAGAACCAAAACAGAACCATCAACAAACTACAACAAGTAGAACATCAATAAACTACAACAAGTAGAACCAGAATAGAACCATCAACAAACTACAACAAGCAGAACATCAATAAACTACAACAAGCAGAACATCAATAAATCAAGAACTGAACAAAACTAGAACAAAACTGAACAAAACTCTAAACTAAACAAAACTGAACAAAACTCTAAACTAAACAAAACTAGAACAAAACTAGAACAAAACTGAACAAAACTCTAAACTGAACAAAACTAGAACAAGCAGAACCAGAACATCAATAATGCAGAACCAGAACTGAACAAAACTAGAACAAGCAGAACCAGAACATCAATAATGCAGAATACCAAGCACAACTAGAACAATTTAAACTAGAACCAGAATTGAACTAGCAGAATAAAACCAGAACAAGCACAAGAATAAAACCAGAACCAGAACAAAATTGAACAGAACCAGAACTGAACATCAATAATGCAGAATACCAATAATGCAGTTAAAATCAAGTTTTATACCTATAATAAGGTGAAACATACGATTCTGGATCAGCTTTGTTATGCCATATATAAACAAGAGCATGGCAACACGGAATACCGGTCAAATCCCACTTACGACAAGCACAAGTTTTTGTGTGTAGATTTACCGTATAAGTATCTACACCATTTGTGACACTAAACAAGTTAAAATCGTCATCTCCTAGGACATATATTTCCTCTATATTGTAGCATGAGTTCTTTTTGTTTCACAATCCTTACTGTAATGTAATGTTTCAAACCTTCAAGTAATGTTATGATAGGCTTATCTATATACTCCAATACAGCCATGTTGAAAGCCTCACACATGTTGTTTACTTGAAGGTCACATTGTGTATCAGTGCAAAATGTTGACCTAGTCCACATAGATGGTGGAAGTTGCATCATGTCTTTCCATGCATCTTCATTGATTGCCTTAATTTTTTGCATTGCTTTCTCCCAATCCTGGACCACAGTAGCTCTTGCTGCCAACCAAAGAAGCTCTTCCATATGTCCTCCAGGATACTTTTTTTTCCAATTCTCATACAAGTGTTTAACACATAATCGGTGTTCCACATGGGCCCCAATGTTGGCAATGGCAGGTACCAATCCCTGAAACAGATTATTTAGAAACAAATTGCATAGAACAAATTGCTTAATTCAGAAAAACAGATTGCATAATTCAGCACAAATTGCATAATTCATAAAAACAGATTGCATAATTCAACACAGAAAAACAGATTGCTTAAAAACAGATTGCATAATTCAGAAAAACAGATTGCATAATTCAGCACAGAAAAACAGATTGCTTAAAAATAGATTGCATAATTTAGAAAAATAGATTGCATAAACTTCAGCACACATACCTTTTGTTGATCTGAAATGAATGCATATTGCTTATGCTGAACATTATTGAGGTCCTCCAGTAAAAGATCCAGAAACCATTGTCACGAGTCTTTTGTTTCTGCTTCAACAACTGCATATGCAATGGGAATCATTTTGATTATTCCCATCTTTACCTATTGTGGCTATTAATTGACCGCCATATTCTCCCTTCAAGAAACAAGCATCCAATCCAATTAAAGGCTTGCATGTATTAGCAAATGCAGCCTTACAAGCCTCCAAACATACATATATTCTCTCAAATACTGGTCCAATGTCAGACATACCACACTTAATAATAACCGTAGAGTTTGGATTTGATCTCCTAAGTTCATCAGCATATTCTCTCAAATGTGCATATTGCTCCCTTTGAGCACCTTGAATCATTTCTATGGCTCTTACTTTGGCTCTATATGCTTGGTATTTAGACAACTTCACACCCCATTTATCAAGCGCCTCAACAATCAATCCCTTGGGTTTCATTTCAAGTGTATGTCTCAACATAGGAACGAATTTCTTGGCAAGCCATTCAGTCTTAGCTTGTTTATTTTTTGCCCTCCTATGACATGTATGATCCTCTGTGAAACTCACTAATTGTCAATATTCATTTGAAGTCTTCTTACTGATCCTCATGTAAAATGGACATTCTGGCTCACACCTAACAATGATTCTCTTTCCATCATTCTTTTTGAAATACAAGTTTTTCTTACTCTCCATTGCAAAATCTTTAACGGCATTCTTAACCTGCTCTTTTGTATTGAACTTTAGGCCCAACTCAAACCTTACTTCATCACCATTTTCAGGTTGGTTAAATTTAGGACATTTCCTAACATTCTCTTCATCAACTTCACTTCTTGGTGGAGTATCCAAATCATCAGAATTCACATCATTTTCTTCAAAATCAGTTGCAAAACTAGGCCCTGGGTTTCCTCTTTGGTTTTCATGTCTTTCAAATGAATTTTCATCACCAACATTAACAAAGATCTCAGTTGATATTTCAGAAATCCAGTCCCAATCATCATCCTCATATAACTCACCTATATCATCATCATCATCATCTGAGTTAGCAACATAATCTTCATCTTCTTCACTCATATAATCTTCACCATGGACTGCTTCAGATTCAGGTTCAACAGGTTCAGATTCAGGTTCAACAGGTACATATTCAGATTCTGCTTCAGGTTGAAGTGGTTCAGAATTTGGTTGATCTGGTTCAGTTTCAGGATTATCTATACAGTGTTCCACAAAGACGTCAATTACGTTGAACCCTTTGACATCTTCAACAAACTTTAATACATCCTCGACATTGTTGAGAGGTCTAAGTCCACGTGTAAATAAGTACTTCGGATGCTGGTACCACAAACGTTTAATACTCATATATCCCAAACTTTTGACCATTTTAGTAATTTGCATGTGGGACATTAAGTCTACATCCCAAGACCAATTCATCTCATCCACTTGGGCACAAACGTACATCTTCACTGGATGGTTTACAAAACTACTCCCATGGTTAATTCTTGACCTAACTCTATGGATTGAAGCTGGCCTACACAAAATAAACCATTGAATAAATTAGTCAAACTAAGCCTAAAACAAACTACACATGCACCACAAAATAATACAATAGAGCATATGGACCACATTATTAAAAACGCATGGACCACATTATTAAAAAGGCATAAAGGCATTGAGTTCTGTTAACAGTGTAGAGAAAAACTTTTGGCCCTAAAATCAAAGTTCAAATGCAGAGTTTAATAATGTTAATAATAAAACAAAGCGAAAACCCTAAAATCACATACCTAGCACAAAACTTTGCATCTTCTTTCCTATCTGAAGATGGAGAGAACTCGAAATGACCTCCACTCGCCATTTTATCACTGATGAAAATGAAAGATGAACAAACGATCCAGAATGACGAAAACGAAAGGTGAACAAACGACGAAACGGACGAAAACGAAAGGTGAACAAACGACGAACACTGATGAACAAACGAGAGATGAACACGAACACGAGTCACTGATGAAAACAAGTCACTGATGAAAATGATTGAACAAAGGACAAACACGATTTTACGATTTCACGATTTCATTTCACGATTTCTGTTTAGGGTTCATGATTTTAGGGTTCATGAGTGAATGCTTTTGATTTTGATTTGTTTAGGGTTCTTGATTTTAGGTGTTTTTTCTTTTAACTTAATTTTAACAATTAAATTGTATTTTTAAAAATATTGTCACAATTATAATAATGATTTTTAAAAATATAAATTATATTTTTTAATCAGAAATAATATAATAATGAATTTATTCTACGTAAGCGTCTGCCACGTCACCTTTTTATTGACACGTCATTAAAAAATGACAATTCATCATGATTTGGACTCAAATTCTGTTTTGGGACTAAAACTGGGGACAAACAAAATGGAGGGATTACTTTCAATTTTTACCTATAATAGGGGGACCAAAAGTGCAATTAAGCCTATTTTTTATCTTACCGACGGACTCTGTTAATTTTTTTAAAAACAATTTTAAGACTTGAAATTATAACTTTTAACAATTTAAAACTTTAAATTTATGAAATATCAAATTATTCTTATACATTTGGGTCAAAATATTTCTTTCGTCAATTATTTTAGAGAGGTGTGTTTCTATGGAGTAAAAGATGTATTTTAATTTATGTTAGACAATTCTATGAAGCAACTTGGTATCTCGAAAATTTGAGGTGTTAAATTGACCAACAGTTACCATTTTAAGACTTTGAATGGTGGTTTATTTTTTTATATATATATTTTATTAGTTTATATCATTTATCTTCTTTTCTATCTATTTTTTCTTTAATTTTTATTATATTTTTCATCTATTATTTATATAAGAATTAAAATTACCCAAAAAAAATTATGTATATCTAAATAATTTATGTAAGAATCAAAAAAATTATGTCTGATGTTGATTTCAAATTACAATTTGCATGACACTTAAATTATTATTACTCTTGTATCTAAATATAAAACTCATTTGTCCAAATCACAAAAATTAAGTACATAATAATATTAAACTTATTAATAATTAATATTATTTTTACAAGTTTATCTCAAGAGAGGGAATTAGTTAAAATTTATACTATAGTATTTATTGTATAGTGTATGAAAAATATATATATTGTAATTAGAAGTATGATAATAAAAAAATAATTAATGTAGTTGAAAATATGTATGGATACAATAAAAATAGACAAATAAAATCATTTTAAATTTAGGAAGATAATCAACATTTTCTCAAATTTGCACCATTTATTTTTTCTCTTCTACTCTACTCCGTCCGTCTCATAATACTAGATATGTTTTTTATAAATTTGTATAAAGTGAACAACTTATTTTAATTTTTAAAATAAATAATATCAATTATGATTAAATAAATTATTGATATTATGTATATATGAATGATCAATTATTGTTTTATTCATTTTATCAACTTCTCACTTTAGAGAAGACAAATTGCATAATACTATTTATCAATAATTACTTTTTTTATTAATATATTTTTTTTTTATTTTGTCTCAACTCGTTAAACTTCTTCATTAACTGCGATTAATAAAAGTATTTAAGTTAATAAAACTTATTTTATCATTTAAATCAATGCAACTAATATTTTTTTAATAATTATACACAAACCAAATAAAATATTTAAAATGAGATGAGGATAGAGTCATTAACAAAACTTCACAAAAACAAAAGATTAATGTTATTTAATACAAATTAAATATTCAAAAATTTACAAAAATAACAAATTCTCAATTTATTAGAAGTTAGTAAAAAAATCATCTTAATATTTAATAAAAAAACATGAAAATGAGGTTGAAAGAAAAACCTATCTTAAAAACTTGTATTTTTTAATTACTTTCATTTCGTCACCATCCAGATATTTCCCAAAATACAAAAAGGAAAGACAAAATTGAAACAAAAGAAATAATGAATCTAGCTATGGTTCATAAATCGAAGCATGAATTTGGGCGTGACTTAATGGCCTCGTCAACACGCAACAAAGACAAAAGGCAAAAAATGCATCAAAAGTAGCAACTTCCAGACAAAAACCAAACGCATATAATTTTCACACATCATCTTTCACGATTATTTATATCTTAATTTTCACTTTCACACTTTTTATTACATAAATTAAGGTGTGTTTGATTCTCATGTGAAAAAAAATTAATTTTGATAAATTGTTTTAAATAAAAGTAAGATGATATAAAAAAACTATATTTAAATATATTTACATGAAAATTTGTTGAATAATAAATTTTAATATAAAAATTATATATTCTAAACATGTGACGTAAATAATAAATTTCAATATAAAAATTATATTTATATTTAATTTTAGTAGTAGAATAATTCTACTTATAATAGCTAAACACTTGAATCAATTTTATACCTCCAAAAATAATTTTAATTCTTCCCAAAGTACAACCAAATATGCATAAAGTTCTCAAACATTGTCCAGTTACTTCTTTCTTCTTCTTCATTCATCAAAGAAAAATAATTTAGAATTGTTTTTTTCTATCACCCATGCATAATTTTTCTTTATTTTTATATTTTCAAATAACAGGTTTTCTATTTAAAAAAAATAACAGGTTGTCTATAATATTGTTTTATTAATCATCTAAATTTAGTATTTATTTTATGAATTGTTATATTTGTGTAGTTCAAATTAACATGTCAACAACTTAGATATATCATTTTACAAAGATTAAAAAATATATAAAAATGTAATAGAATAAATAATAATTTTATAAAATATCAATGTACTTACCATTATTACAATTATAAGATGAAAGATATTTAATTAGTTGAGATTAAAGCTAAACATATATCAAACCAACATGGGCATATGGTCTTAACAGGTTAAATAAGATATTTAAATAGACAAAATCAAGGTTTTGTTAGAAGCTTATTTAACTAACAAATATATATAAATTATTATTATTATTATTATTAAATTTTTTATTTTGTGTTAAATCATAAATGTGCTAATCTTATATGAAAATAAAATTTATTGGTCTATATTAACTTTTGACTAAAATATTATTATAAAATAAAGTTATCATGTAATATAAAGTTATATTCTCTAAAATGGCATGTTATATCTCAAAATGTAATTTAATCTTATTAGTCTATTTTTTTTGTTAGTTTAATATAAAAATTGATTAAATTAATTATCTAAAAATATTAATATAAAATAAGTTTTTAAGTAAATTAATAACTTATATCATATTTTTAAAAATGTAATTTATAATAAATATTTTAGACACATTTTTTTATCATACAAAGTTTGACCTTTACAAAACATAACTCTATTTTCACTCCTAATAACAGTGTATATAGCATTAATGAGATGATATTATTAAAAAAATATAATTAACATTATCTTAAAATGAAGAAAATATTATTTTTAATTATTTTTAATTAATTTCCTTTAAGTAAAATTTATTTAAGAGTTTCATTATTTCGACATTAATGTAAATAATTAACGTAATTTAAATATGTGGTAGTGTAGTTAACATCATTCAAAAAGATATTTAATGAATATAAAACAATATTGTAAACCATGATAATTATTGTCTAGTCACAATTTTTAAATGCATATTTGACCATAAAATGAACACAATTAAATTAATCACAAAGTACATATTTATAAACACTTAAAATAAAACATGAGAAGTGTGAAATTCAACCCTTTAGTATATAATATATTTCTTGATCTTCCTATCATTCCATTTGACTGTACATTTTTCTCTTCCACCATTCTCTCTCTTCTTTGAAGCCATAGTTGCCAATGCTATAAGCTACAGTGTGAAAACAACAAAGAAGAGAAGAAAAGGGTTGGTTGGTTTTGGAGAGTAATGAGAGAGTGAGACAAAAAGACACAACAGCACATGGAAGAAGCAGAGAAGGAGTTAGAGAGAAGAAGCAAGTTTCTAAACAGTTTGATACAGAAAAAGAAGAACAAAGTAACAGAACAACAACAAGAACAAGTGAAAGAACAGCATGATAATGATATTAAACTCAAAAACATTCATGTAAGAGCTTGTGACATGTCTCTTCCTTTGCAAAAACATGCCTTCCAATGTGCATGTAACCATCTTGATTCTATGCCTTCCAAGAAGATTGACAGTAAACACTTGGCACTTTCCCTTAAAAAGGTCAAACTACTTTTATTTTTCACCTTCATTCAAAAAGTTTTTTTTTTTGTTGTAGAAATTTGTTTTTGGGTTGTGATCTTTGATCCATGATTTGAAGCGTTTTTTGTTGAAATTGTTTGTCTTTATTGCTTTGTGTTTTGATGTTTATATTGATTCTTCTATTTTTTTTGCTCATGTTTCATTGATAAATTAGAATAGTCTAACATAATTAGTGATTAAGGATAACCCAAATCCATGTGCAAATTTTTAATCTTTGATTTTGGGTATTGATGTTAGGTCAATTGAGTGAGTCATCATCTATGGAATGTGTCTGATATTTTCCTGCTTAAGTCAATTAGTTGGAATCTCTTTACTTTATGAAAGTATTTTGTTGTTTTTATTTTCACTAATAAGAAGATGTGAAACTGATGAAGTGATTCATTGTGATGGAAAAAAGATGAAATGTTAGTTAGGGATGATGTGTTTTTGAAAATGATTAAAACAGTTGTTGTGACATTTTTATTTTTGTCCACTTTAAGATTCTCGTATCTACTTGTTAGCAAGTAAAATTAGCACAAATTTCAAAAATGAAAATAGAAAATGTTTTCACAAATAAACAGCCCAAACTTGTTTTTATTTCTTTGTCTTACTTGATGATGATTTTTCCTTCATTTATGTATCTATGCTTAGTATTTACTTGAACTTCCATAGAGTGTAATTGTTTTTTCGTGTTTGTTGAGTAGGCATATTTTCCTTATGTATGCAATTACTTCATTCATGTTCTTATGATGTGTGCACTGGATATTGCTTTAGAATCTTAGTTACAAGATTTTCAATTGTATGTTGTGCTTGTATCATGCTGAAAGATTGTTTTTCGATGCTAGATGAGTAGATGGAGAGAGATTCTTTTCAATTGCAAACTAATGCTTGAACTCCTTATTTTGATTCTATAATCTACATATTAAGTGTCTTCTTTGAAATATTTATTTGTTTTCATATTATTCATAATTTTAGAATATCAAAGAAGTATTAATTACTTTTTTCTTATAATACCCTTTGCCGAAATGTATTTTTTGGTTTTGACGTTCTAGTTCCCGGAGGAATGGGGCTCTAGTAATCTAGAGTTCGGTCATAAGGTAAGTAAAGTCTGACTAAGAATTGTTTCAATCAAGATTTGAACTTAGATTCTCCTGAATGATTCGTCTTTAATTGAAGCTTATTAACAAACTAACAACCTGAGCCAATCATTTCATTTTTTGCTGAAATGCATATTATTTTGTCAAATATTTCCAAATTAGTTGTCATATTAAGTGAATACTTTTTTCACTTCTTAATCAGAATGGTACAAAGATAGGTATCAATAATAGTATAGTACTAATTCTGCACATTAACTCTAGGCCTAAGAATTAGGAGGAAATCATTGTCTCCAAACACATTATAACTAAGAAAGGAAAGAAACTACTACAGCACCTAATTCTAGCTGTACAAATCAGACTAATAAATACAAATCAAGATCACATGATTTTGATTGATTCAACAATCATCTGCACTATTTATTTGTATCTTAACCAACCATATATTAATTAGTTTTTCTACCTAATCATTCCACTAGCTATTATTAATAACTGTATGTTAGTAAAAGAAGTTCGTTTCATCTTGTGAAAGTACAAGTTTGTTTTCACCGTTAGATCAAATAAGATATAATGGGACTTATTGATCCAATGGTGCAAAATAAACTTGTGCATGGTGCAATCTTACTTGTGCACCTTAGATTTTGACGATGAAATAAATCTTAGATTGTTTTGTATATTACATGTTCTGATCATAGTAATCATAGAGAATGAAAAGAGTGTGATGAGATGAAAAACCTGTTGCTGGAGTGCAATAGTTGGTATCTCTGTGGTCCACTAAAGGTTGCATCAATCACTATTTTATTGTGATTATGACTCTCCATGTATTCAAGTATGGACTAAATCTGAAAATGTATGTTTATTAATTATTAGGTATATGTTGGTTGTAAAATCAATAAACAAGTGGCTTGGTATTTCACCAAAAAACAAGTGGCGTAGTGTATAATATTTTTTGTTTTATGTTGAAAATGCTACTTGGACCATCATTTCATTATTAAAATTATAATTCTGGGAATTCTTATTACACCAATGGCATGCATATCTAGTTTCTCTTTCACAAATTGTACTATCTTTGAGACAATTTTGATTCTTGTAACATTCTTGGTTGACTCTTGCTGCATCTATTACACCTGGTTTTCTCAAAGTTTATATGGATCAATGGCAGCCAAAATTCTTTTTATTTTGTTTGTTTTTTATACAATGTTAACTGGATGATTAATTAATTTCTTTGTTTCACATTGATATTGCTTGAACCAATGAGGATTGTGTTTAGTGAAAGCATCTAATCTTGCATAATGTGGCAAATTACGGTTCAAATTTCGGCTGGAAGAGGTGTCTACATTTAATGTTTGATAGTGTTTCAAACAGAATTACCTCCGGTGGAGGGAAACTGTGACAAACAAAAAAACATTGATATTGCCTGAAAACATCTGGACTATTGTTGGCCAATGCCTATATTTTTCTCCCTTCTTAAGTAATGGTTTTCAGGGTCAGCCCAAGAATAAGGCTACAAAAGCCCCTGCTTGAGGCTTACAAACAAAAACTTATTTGTCATTAGTTTTCTTATAAACAAAAAGGTCACAGATATTAAGACTTATTTTAGGCCTTATTTACTATTGAGAATTATCGGGTCGATCCTGATGGTTTATTTTAGCTTATTTTCAATGCTGATTCTAAATGGAAAATGACTTTGCTAACAATAGAAAGAAACTTGTTGGTGTTACAGGAATTTGATTCTTCTTATGGCCCAGCTTGGCACTGCATTGTTGGTACTAGTTTTGGTTCCTATGTTACACATTCTGTTGGTGGCTTTTTGTACTTTTCCATTGATAAGGTTCATATCCTTCTCTTCAAGACAGTTGTTGAACCATTGAACCATTCATAACTTCCACATCTATAAATTATGCCTCCTTGGGGAAATTAATTTCAAATATTTAAAACCAGATGATATGTAAAATTATAGATTGAGATATTTAATGATACTTTATATTTTGTGATGTACTTGATGCAATTATATTTAAATTTTTTGTCTGTGGGAGAGCACTTCAAATGCAAAATTTATTGTGGCATGTCACAAGATATTTGTTCATATTGTCAAGTGGTTGAACTTAATGAATTTTAGTTAAGGTCAAATACATCAGAAGTGTAAAAAATTGTTCATCTCAGAAGAACATTTTTCCAAAATATCAACCTGATGAAAAAATAACTAAATTATGTTAGTCGTCAGATTAAGTATACAAAAGCATATGCATTGGCCAACTGAACACTTATGCATGATGTCAACTGGGTCATGTATATGGAAATTTACCATTTAAGATTGTTCTTAAATGTGTTTTAGATCATCGAATTGATTAGTCTTTCCAGTTGCGTAAAGAAGATAACCTAAAAAACTATTAGACAATGTATTTTAGATCTTCGAATTTATTAGTATCAGCAGTTGCATAAAGAAGATAATCTGAAAAACTATTAGATAGAAAGGTAGATTATCTCCTCTCAATCATATTTTCTCCATTTATAATGGCTTGATTCGTAGCTACAAACACTTGCTTAAGACTTTGGAGTATCTTATCACTTTTATAAGATTGGTTCTTTATCACACTAATCAAACACAATGTGTTTTGAGTGCTAAATTCAAGTTTCTATTAACAACATCATTGCATTCAAGTTTCTACAAACAACATCATAGCATCATGAGTCAAGTTTTGATAAACTATTTTCATGTTTTGAAATAACAAATTAAATGATAGATCACTTTGATAGGTAGCATATGGTGGACTAACACTTGTAAATTATTCAAAACTCCAACAATGCAAATTATCCAAAACTCTAACAATGTCTCGCTGTACTTATCAAAAATAATTTGTCTTAATGATTGAGACAATGCCCTAATATGAGTGCATCTGAACTCAACTTATTTGTTTATCTTTGTGTTTAGCGAACCAACACAAATTAAGTTAGCGTCTACTCATGAAAATAATAATTGACCATGAGTTTATATTTTCAAGGAGTGAAAGTATACTTTATATTTTGAAGTGATGGTCCATTGTAAACCATTTACCTAAGTGGTCAAGGGTAGAACCCATTGTTTAGAAAGACTTAAATTTTGATATTATTATTTTCAAAAGATAACAAAAGTTGTAAAAACAATTACACCAGGAAATCTAAAAGGATCAAAACCATAAAACAATTCAATGGATTTTCTGATTTCATTGCCAGGAAACAATGTTAATCCTAATAAGGTAGTTACAACAATGATGTAAAATAATTCCTTTAGTTTGTACAAAAAATTCAATGGAAACTAATGCTACAAGAACAATTACCAATATACAATTTGACCCTTGAAATCCTCAATAAGAGGTACACAAAATTGGGCATGCTGCAATCTTTCAAAAGGAAGTAGAATAGTGTCTCTCCATAAACTAGATTCTAATGCTGATTAAGTAATTAATTTGCCTAGTTTTACAAAACAAGTGCACTCAAAAGTAGTGCAAGAAGAATCACATAGCTAGTGAAAGATCCACCATTGTAGTATTGTGAAAAAGAGCCTGAAGTTGTGGAATTGATAGAAGGAGCTAGTGCTGTTCCGTTTATGCTGCTACCATTTTGACCACCACTGTTCACCACAAAGATGTAAAGTAAAGAAGAAAAAAACATATACATTAAGCAACTATGTGAAAAATTGTAGTGTTGATGAGATGAGAATTGAAAAATGGCATTTCTAATATGTAAAGCAAATGAGAACAACAAATCTAGTATAATTTAGAATAATCTAGAATTATTTAGATAAGTCATAATATCTGTTGAAAAATCTAGAATTATATTAAATAGAGAAAAGTGTAGAAAATATCTAGAAGTATGTATTAATTAGGAAGGCCCTAGAAGTAGATCTAGATTTCTCTAAGTGTACCTTAAAATACCTCCTTATACTTAACCTTTGAAATCAAACAAGTTTTAAGTTTTCTCTTAGAAACACTTCTGTTCCTCTAACACATTAAACTATAAAATAACTTGACATTAAGCATATGCCAGCATAAGCTTGAGAATTGAGATCATACCTTCCTGGAAATATACAGGAACCATGACCTGTAGCAATGATAATATAATCAGTATCAGTTGATCAAAATGATTAGCAACTTCAACATGTAGTTCTTTTTACTCAAACTATGTAAGGAATGTTTTGAGAACTACAATTTAAGCATAAGAACCTTACTTTGCTTGTAATCAGTGTTTCCAGAGACAAACCGGCCAATTCAATCAGTTGAACCAGAAATCGGTCAGTCTATTGGTTGGTTGAACCTATTCATCATTTTTTTCAAAAAAATATAATCATTCGCTTCAACCATGGTTCAACCATGACTTGGAGATCTCACTGGTTAGATCTCTTGTCTGGTTTTTAAAAACACTACTTGCAAGTCCATGATGCATTAAATCTAGCTATTGTGTTACTTGTGTGAGGGTTCAAAGTGCAAAAATGCATTTATCATCATGTCTCTAATTATGATTCCTAAATTTTTCAAACAAAATGTATTCATACCCTTGTAGTGAACTTCACATATAAATATTAATGTATCTGTAAACATTTCTTACTTGGGTTTGTGGTGGTGACAGAGGCAACTCCTTTGAAATCACAGGTCCCAGGAGATTTATCCATCAGCTGATAATAAGCATTAAAAGCATACGTAGCATGCGAAACTACGTTATCCGGTTCAGAACATGCTTGACCATGCAACAAAGGCGAACAATCCACCTTCCCTGGTCCACAAGCCCAATCAAGTGCCGCCTGTATCATCTTAGTATCGGCATTACTCTTAGCAACACAAAAGGTTTGATTCGTTGTATCGTTCGCAAACACAGTACCAGCACCAGTCAAGTGTAGTGTATACACTGGTGCCCCATTCGCATAAAAAAGCCCCCAATTGTTCTCAGATACAGGACCTGATCTTAAGTCTTCATTATAAAGCTCGTAAATATATGTACTAACCGCGACTCGAGGCTGTTTAGGAGTCCCCGAATTGTTAAGTACATGTCGAATGAGATTACTATTATAAGTGTTAGCATTATCAGGAGTTGCATCTGGCTCGGATGAATCACCTTTTGAAGGCCATCCTGATTCAGTGACTAAAATAGGGATATTGGTAAACTTCAAATATGACATTGCAAAATAAGCAGCATCAATAACTGCATCAAAAACATTAGTATAATGCAGGAGAGTGTTACTATCAACAGCTTCTTTATTTTGCGGTAATGGACGGAAAAGAGCGTAATCTAGAGGGATTACACCATTGGATTGTCTGTAATCATAATATGGATATACATTGAGCATAAGATATGAGCCTGTTGACTGCAAAAACTTAAGTAAAGGAGTCATCACAGGATCCCATGTTCGATTGAAAAACGCTTGAGAAGGCGG
>NC_021163.2:55526528-55540315 GCF_000331145.2 Cicer arietinum | reverse complement strand
AGTCGAGTATAATCGAAGAAGCGAGTGGTGTAGATACTTTAATTTGCTGATCAAGATTAGCTGCAACAAGTGCAGAATGAATGAACTGTAGAGCAGAAACAAGAACAGGAGCTACATTTGGGAGTGAAGTTAAGACTTCGGAACCGACTGCTATGGCAGTAATGTTGGTAGAAGGGACATGAGCTATGACATTGCGAGTAACCCAATTCGCAGCGGTTGCGTTGGACTGACCGATTCCGAGTAGCTCATCGTTAGGAACAGAAACAATTACTTGGATTCCTGTCTTGGCTAGTGCAAGAAGCATGGATCTGTCAGCGTCGTAGAGTCTCACATGTTGGATGCTTTGAGCCTTAAGAAGGGATACTGTTTCTGTTGGACTTGGCATGTTTGTTACATCTGTGCCAATGTTGACACCAATATAAGCATCTGCAGACAAAAAAAGCAACAAGAAATTTCAGTGATTAAATCATCCATGAAAATATGATGCTGATGAATAAAGCTGTGAATAACAATGTGTTAATCTTGGATAGCAGAAAATAGAATTTTGTTTAAATTCCACTACGCTACAGCGCTGTAGCCGTTATTTGACAAAATTTTGTACTAAATTGCGTATCGCAACTAAATCCATATGTGGACATCATTACATTAGTAGTTTAAAATCTCGAATGTATTTCCACATATAGACTTTGTATTAAATCTTGAGAGTTGGTTTTAGAGAGTTTTGGAGGGTTAAGTCTATCTAAGGACATATACTCAAGATTTTAAAAAATTGAATGAATGACATGATAAATGATCATGTAATATTTCAATCACCCTTTTACTTGATTTTTAGAAATATTTTAAAATTACTATAATTAAGAAATGAAAAATAAGTTATCTCCTTTGTAAAAAAAAATTAAATGAACGACATGATAGATGATCATATAATGACCTATGAAGCACTATGAAGTACAAATAATAACATAGGCATTAGACACGACACTGATCTTGATACGTCGATACCGATAATAATTTGAGAAAATAAAATAATTGAATATAATCTCATTAATATATGTCGGTGTTGGACATCAGGACACGTCTTCAATCAGAAACGTCAAGATATGATGACAAAAATCAAAATTAGTTTATCTATCATCCCATATGCATTCCTTGATTTGGATCCAATGTAGTCACATAGCATTCAGGCAATTCATGAACGTCCAATCTTGATCAGATGATCCAAAAAAGTATATTATGATTTTTTTTCTCTAAAAACTAAAATTATCAATTTTGAACTTTACTATCCGATCTCAATCGAATGGTCACGGATATATGAAACTCCATCCCCATTCCGTGTGCATTATTTTGGGACATGGATTTAGCTATAGAAATGTTACACCCTCAATTTTTCGTGAGTTATACATGGAAGCAAGGTCACAGTGGTACAAACTCACTTGATTGAGACAAACCCAATTGATTTTATTTCTCATCATTAGCATTCTCAATAAGGGTATTTTAGTCCAATCATATTTTTTATAAAAATAAAAAATGAAGTTAAGTGCAAATTGCAAAAGAATGAGCTGGCAACCAACCACTACCTAAAAATCCAACTAAAAAATTGGTAGGACAGATCAAAGATTCTAAACAACATAAAAGAAACTATTTTATTACAATAACCATATGTCTAGCCAAGGAATTAAAAAATAAAATATTTTTATTATTATTTCATATCTTTCTGTTTCAGCATTTTCATGCTCTTTTAGAAAAGGTTGTGCTTTTAGACAGTTACCCTCAAAATCCTATTCCTCATTTCTCAACTTCTAATGCAATCAAATAATTTTATCTTTCTCACTATACATAAATATATTTTTGTTAATGCTGAAATGAGCATAGAAATAACAGAAAGGAAACAAAGAAATAAGAGAAAAATAAGAATAAAAAGTTTACCTCCATGAGTAGAGAGAGAGATTGAAAGCAGATAAAAAAGAAGCATCACAGCCATTGAAGTTTCTTCCCTTGGAAAAAATGCACTGTACAGAAAGAGGAGTGTGCCTAGTTTCACTACTAAGAACAGAAAAACATAGTATAGGAGCTAAAAATTTGGAGGGAGGGGAAAACAAAACTAAAAGGAAATAAAGTTTGCACCTTTTGAGAGAGAGAGAGAGTTGTGAAATGAAAGAGGAGAAGCTTTTAGTCTTTTTTGTGGTCAAAACACAAAAGGGTGTGATTTTTAAAATTAGTATTTTTTATTTTATAGGTAAATTCTCCTAATAAATTATTCACATTTAAAAAGTTCTCTAAATTTTAAAGACAATAATTTAATCAATATTAATTAATAAATTAAATTTTAAAAAATATGTATTTTTTATTAAAATGACTTTCATTGAGTTATTATTACAAATAAAAAGATGAAAAGTACTATTGCTAAATTTTTATTTAAAGTGAACACTTACAAAAATTATTTACCCGTACATTTATCTATTTTGTATGTTAATTAAATTCTTGTGTATTTATATAGTATATTTATAGACTATGAAAATAATTCCCTCATGTTAAAAGTAAATGGTTGAAATGTAAACATGATTCTTTGGTGTTTTTTTTAAAACGTGAGTGATCCATTGTCATAGACCATAGATATGAATGTGTGTGTCAGGAATCCAATACAAGTCTGAGATTGATAACAGAGTCTATATAATTCATTCAAGGACAACATTTTCAGGCTTTACTATATAAATGTTTGATTCACTGTTTGTGTTTGTAAATGCACTAATTTAAATAAATGAATGAATATTACACCTTAATTTAATATTAAACTTATTTTAATTGAATTAATGAAATTAAGAAAATTAGTTAATTTAATTTATTAATGATTCTGTTGTAACAAAGTCAGTAGTATTATTATTTCATTTTATTGGTCCTACTGTTGTATTGGTACATGGTACAATCGAGGAGAGATGCTGATTGGTGTGACAGGACATACCAGAAAACCACTTCCTTCTAGGATCTTTTAAAGTTAACACTTAATTTTAATTTTAAAAAAAATAATAATATCAACCATTTTTATATAAATAAATTGTTGATATTATAATATGTATAAGTACCTTGAATTATGAGTGAATTAAGGATTATAATATTAATTATAAATTTATTGATTTTAATAATTTTTTATTTTAAATAAACTAAAATTTTAATTTATATCTCTAGACATAATTTGTATTTTAGAAAAAGGGATTCTCTGCAAAGAGTTTCTTTAAAATTAATTTTATGTATGTGTAATTTATACCATTTAATTTTAAATCAATGGTTGAATTGTCTATTATGTGTAAAAATAGATGTTACATCCGTATTCACAATGGATAATTTTGAATAATAAGAATAGTTCCTATATAGATGCTTTTGCTGTAGGGAAATATAAAATTAACTATGCTTTTTAATTTGTATGAAATAATTAAAATGATATATAATTTTAAGACTTAAAGTATTAACACGAGGATTTTTGTTAGATATACGAAAATTATGTAATTATAATTTGTTAAAAGTTCCAAAGAGTGAAATTTCAATATTCTTAAAGAAATGATCCTTCAAATTAGACTTCATGTCATTTGTATTTTGAATGTGAGAATGTTGAAAAACAAATGAATGTTTTTAATCGCAATAATAAGTTTCAACGTGAGATTTAAATTAAACTAGAAAGTCGTATTACAATAACAAGGTGAACAATATCTACATTCTTGCCAACTTGGTATACTTAATCCAATTTTATTAAAAGAGTAAGAGCTAGGGCATACTTGGTAAGAATTAAAGCAAATAGTTAAAAAGAGAAACATATTTTTTTGTAGTTTCTCTTAAAAATTGTTTTTAGATACAAATTTAAAGAAAATTATAATATAATAATTATATTTTACCATATATTAGAGAAATATTTGTCACTTACCAATTAGTTATAAGATTTAGGTTAAATAGCATTGGTTATTTATCTTCTTTTTTTTTTTTCCCAATTTGATAATTTATTTTAATTTTAAGTGACAATTTGATCTTCTATGTTTTAAAATGTCAATAATTTTATCATTTTTTTTTATAAAAATTCATTAAAATTTTTAAACAAAATCCATAAAGTTAATCATCATCTTCAATATAATGCAAATTTCATTAAACTCATAATTTAAATCTTTAAATAAACTCATATTCTCATTCTTTATTTGATGAATTTGATATTGTTGGAGATTAAATTATGAGTTTATTTGAATAATTTGAGTTATGCATTTGATGAAATTTACATTATATTGAAGATGACTATTAATTTTATGTGTTTTATTTGAAAATTTTGATGGATTTTTTGAATTTTTATATATAAAAAAAAAAGGATAACATTGTTGACATTCTAAAACATAAAAGATCAAATTGTCACTTAAAATTAAAATAAATGACCAAATCAGGAAGAAAAAAAAAAGATAAAGGACTAAAATGTTAACTGAAATTAAGTTAAGAGATCGTGAGTATTATTTAGCCTAAAACTTATCTATTAAAAATCAATTAACTAATTAAAAGATAAATATATATTTCATTAGTAATTTGTGTCTTCAACAACTTCTACATAAAAAATTGAATAATGTTATAATACATTAGTTATAATTTAGTGTACAAAATATATACGAGATAAATATTTGTCATTGCTCAATTAATTAAAAAATGATCATTAATAAGATATTTAGTTAAAAGAGAAATATATATTTTATTAGTAGTGTGTCTCTAAAATATCTTATAGATAAAACATTAAAGAAAGTTATAATTGTTGAGACAAAATCTCTCTCAAATGGTTTTAATGATAACAAAATTAATTAAAAGATTATGATTGAGGTTAATGGCTAATCTGTGCTTTGGAGTGTATTCATATAAGAAAAACATGTTATTAATCATTAAGACAAAAAGAAGAAGAAATTTGGTTCAAATCTGGAAAATGTTGAGTATGGAAAATGCCGAGGATGGTCTCACGAGTTGGTGAAACTACAGTTCTGCATCCTCGCTGATTTGAATTACTTTTATTCATTAAACAAAGGCAAAATAGTATTAAAGAATGAATTATTTGATTCATTCAACAAAGGTAAAATAGTATTAAAGAATGAATTATTTCATTCATTCAACAAAGGCAAAATAATATTAAAGAATGAATTGTTTGATTCATTCAACAAAGGCAAAATACTATTAAAGAATGAATAAAGAAAAACTTTTGAAAAAAAGGAGTAAGGAGGCAAAAGAAAAGTACGAAGAAGGATTACACTAGGATGAGTCTATAGTCAACATCCTCAAAAGCATCCCAACACTTTTTGAAAGCAACCCATCATATCATAGGCAAAGGCTACAAGTAGACCTATAAGATCACTATTGTGTGATTTAAAAATATTATAAAGTCAATCTTCAAAAAGGCAATAACAAACAAGTCAAAAATGAAATGCTCACATGTCTTAAGGCAAGGAGAGAGAAAAGGACTTCACACGTGAAGCCTTTACAAAGCCTTGAAGAAAGAAATGAAAAAGACATCACATGTTCTTACAAGCATTAAATAAAGAAAAGAAAAAAAGTTCACATGTGAAGCTTTAACAAGGCATTGAAGAAAGGAGAACGAAAATGACTTCACATAAACTTACAAACATTAAATAAAGGAAAGAGAAAAGGACAACACATGCCCAAGTACCTAGAAAATTTGCTACCTCGTACTTGAGGATGGACTGCATCTATCCAAGGAGCTGAATGGCATTTTCATAATTATGAGAAAAAAACCTTGACATTTCTAAAATGGATTTTCCAACGGTCATAAAAAGCTTGGCATATGAAATGAACATCATAAGACTTCTATAAAATGCAGCAAGCTCATCTTCATCAAAGACACAACACATTGCATTAAAAAGATCAAGGATCTTAAAGCTTTTAAGAAGCAACATTCATCCTCTCTTCATACTTTCTACAATCCTACATTAGATCTTTGTTAATCTTTTGAGAAAGTATTTAGAATCAATCACTCTCATATCACATTGTAATTTCCACGTGAGATACACTTGGAAATATTTGAAATATGATTGTAAGTTTGGTGAAGCTTAAGAATACACAAGTTGTAATCATCCTCTGTGAGAGGTTGATCTGTTTGAACATTAGTGAAATCTCACAAGAGTGTGAGGACTGGACGTAGCCTTCATTGGTGAACCAGTATAAAAATTATGTGTGTCATTCTCATATTTTTCTCTCACTCTTTAGCTCAGCTCAAATATGAAAGTTTGAAAAACCCATCCTCACGCTTTCCATCCTCTACGAGAGGATAGTTTGTAAAAACACTTGTAAATTATTTTTAACAGCAAAATCTATATTCAACCCCCCTTCTAGTGATATTTAGCTACATCAATTGGCATCAGAGCAAGGTTCTCTAGAAAATCACATCTAACATTGTAAGAGAAAAAGATCCAAAAAGAAAAATGTCAAAAGCTAAGTATATTCCTAAAGAAGGATCATCCAGCCTCCCTCCCTATTTTGATGGCACAGATTACTACCACTGGAAAGATAAGATGAGACTATTTCTCATATCACAAGACAACAACATGTGGTCTGTAGTTGAAAATGGGGATTACGTCATCAGAACCAACAACGCAGATGCAACCTCTAATGTGAAACCTCAAGCACAATGGACGGCTGATGAAAATGCAAAGGTACTCCTAAACTCTAAAGCTCATTTATTTCTAATGTGTGCTTTGTGCAATAAAGAGTATGATAGAGTCGAAGAGTGCAAAAGCGCTAAGGAGCTCTGGGACACTCTAAGGATCCATCATGAAGGAACAACTCACGAGAAAGAAGCAAGAATTGACACGGGAGTAAGAGATTTTGAACTATTCAAAATGAAGGAAGAGGAAACTATTAATGAAATGTTCTCAAGGTTAACAATCATATTAAATAACTTGAGATCTCTTGGAAAGGTATACTCCGTTCAAGAAAGGATAAGAAAAATCCTAAGGAGTTTACCAAAAGAATGGAGGCCAATGGTGACTGCCATTACAGAAGCAAGAGACTTAACCAACATGAAGCTGGAAGATCTAGTTGGTACTCTAAGAGCTCATGAACCGTTGTTGCTGGCTGACAAACCAAGCAGAAAAGGAAAAATGATTGCGCTAAAAACAAGCCAAGCAGAAAGCGCATCCTTCAAGAAGACGGAAGAGGTCGTGAAAAAGGAAAGCTCGGAGTATCCTCTATCTGAGGAAGAGGAGGACGAACTGGCTCTAATTTCCAGAAGAATCCAAAGGATGATAAATCGAAGAGGACAAGATAGAAGATCTCCTCAAAAAGAAAAAACTGACAAAAGTCAGATAACTTGTTTTGGATGCAACAAGATGGGACACTACAAAACTGAGTGTCCTCTCAACAAAAGGAACTCAAGAAGACTTCCCTACAAAAACAAATCCATGATGATTACTTGGGATGATAGTGACGAGTCATCTTCTGAGCAAGAAAAGGATGAAGAAGCCAACAAGTATTTGATTGATCTAATGATTTGAATTGAGAAACATTTCAGACAAACAAGCAGACACCATACACTTGGAACAAAAGCTTGCAACTCAAGGAATCAACCAAAGTTGGAGGATATGCTTGAGAAAGATGCAAATATGTATAGTATAATTAGTTGTCATAATAGTTATTTTAGTAGACTAATCACTATGATCTCATACCTAAGTATTTGCCAAATAAAGTAAATCAATCAACTAATAAGTCAATTGGGCAATCGATTGTCTGACTCAGAACAAGAGTTTTTACTACGTAAATCGATTGGGAAATCGATTACTTAAAGGTTTTCAGTGAAACCTGAGTTCTGGGCTTAATCTAATCTATTGGACAATCGATTGGGACATCAATTGAGTAATCGATTGTGTGATTCATAGAACCAACCAATTACTAAATCAATCGATTGGCAAATCGATTGAGACAAAGTTTTTCATCAGGAATAAGTTATGTGATCCATCAAATCGATTGGGACATCAATTGAATTAGATTTCTTAAACTACAAGTTTGTGGCAATCGATTGCAGTTAATCATTTATCAAAACCACTTTGAATAAATCGATTGGCACATTGATTTTGACCAAATAGCTGAGGTTCTGTAACAAGCACAATCGATTGACGTAAATGTCTAAGTCACTGTGATCAGCACAGTCGATTGGCAAATCGATTGAAGTAAATTTCTGAGTCACTGTGACTAGCACAATCGATTGACGAAACGATTGAAGCTAAATGTTTAAGTTACAGAAAGGATTCAGCTCATTGCCAAATCGATTATGAGTGTGATTATGAAGTCGATTGAGCAATCGATTGTTTTGATCTCGTTGTTTGAACAAAACACCTATAATCGATTACTCAATCGATTCTGATATAATCATAGTATCAGTTCTGATTTATGTATTAAAAGAATCGATTGGCAAATCGATTCATGCTTATATTTTCAAGATTCAAGAAAAACAAGACATGCGAAAGTCGATTGGGCAATCGATTAAGCTAGCTTTAAACCATTATATGATCTAGCTAGAACTATGATTAAGGACTCAAATCTTCCTAAGTATTTCTGGGCTGATGCTATAAACACTGCCACACTTCATATGAGTTATACAAGGGTAGAAAACCAAACATATAGAGATTAGGTATCACTTCATTAGGGATCAATATCAACAGGGTAAGATCAAGCTTGAATATGTCAATACAGTTGATCAGTTGGCTGATATTTTCACCAAAGCCTTGCCCAATGACAGTTTCTTCTTTATAAGAATGAAACTTGGTATTATAGATCTCAATGAAATATGATCCATGTGACAAAATCGATTGCAACATCGATTATCCTGTGACCAGATAGGAAAACTGCATTACAAAATTGATTGTATAATCGATTTATGATGCACAGTGTTTTTAATTGTCAAATTGGAAACATGATAATCGATTGCATAATCGATTTATGGTACTTAGTGTTTTATTTCTCTATGTCACAAACACTGGAATCGATTTCATAATCGATTTATCACATCTCAGAAGTCAAATGCTGAAGTTTGCATAAACTCAATCGATTGAGCAATCGATGGAAGATTTGGAAAATCTTTTAAAGAATCGATTGGATAATCGATTGTTTGGTTCTGACATCCACAAATTTGAGAAGTTTTCAAACCTCAAACCCGAGCATCGATTGGGAAATCGATTGAATCAGTTTTGTTTTGGACCTGCACTTATGTGAATCGATTTGGAAATCGATGCTGAGATTAGAAGATGTCTGAACTAATAAGGAAATCGATTTGGACATCGATTTATTAAACTGAAGGATCAATTACGAAATCGATTTACAAGACGTCAGTTGAGAAAAATTATAGCCGTTGAAAGTGGTTGTAACAGATACTTTTTACTTCACTCAAACAACGGTAACCTAATCGATTGAGCAATCGATTTGGTAAACCCAGAAGTAAAATAAAATTGATTGGGAAATCGATTCTGAACAGTTCTATATAAACCCTAAATCGATTTCTCAACCCACTTTCACCTTCAGTTCACAGTTTTCTCACTAATACTCAACCTTTGTTGTATCTTAATCCTTCTCAATCATCTCAAACATCTTCTATCTACAAACTACAATGGCACGAGTTAAACAAACTGCTCCTCAATCTTCTTCGTCTGAATCAGTTTCCCTAGGTTCATCTTCTACATCAAGTGGAAGAACACACTCCCCACAACCTCCTTCACCACCTGCCAAAAAAGTCTCAATACCTACTCACAAGGTATTAGCTAAGGACAAAGGGAAGGCTGTCGCAATCTCTCAATAACCAACTAAAAAGAGGAAAGCTCCTCCATCAGAGAAACTCGTGGGGGATGCCATGAAAGGAGCAACCCAGAAAAGGAAGAAGACTTCCCCCCAACCAAAGAAGGTTCTCCTCCTAAAGGTAAACCATTTGAAGAAACTTCTTTTCCTGCTTCTTTCTTAAAAAGGAAAATCCAAGAGGCTAGGACTCTGGATTTTACCTATTTTGATTCCAATGGGTTTACGTTTCAAAATCACTTGAGATTTCATGGCTTGGTGGATTTCCTTTCTTGCTCTCTAGAAATTTACCCAAGACTAATTAGAGTTTTTTACTCTACCTTCAAACTCACCAACTCTGGATTCGAGGCTGAAGTGAAGGGTAAGAAGATTTCAATGACCTTTGAGCAATTTTCCAAGCTGTCAGGACTACCATTCTTTGGGGCAGCTATTGATGGAAGAACAAGTCCAGACTCAACTGATGACGCATGAGAATCATCAGTGGATAGGCATACGGCTATTCAGGACATGATGATAGATGGTTTTGTTGAGAAGGTATCCCTTCCAACGGGTCAGATGAAGGTTCATCATCGTATGCTCATGTATGTGCTAACACGGATGTTAGTACCTCGCGCTGGAAATCACGCCGTTGTACAGAGGCTGGATATCATCCTGCTTTGGGGATTGTACAAGGAGCACAAGATGAGCTGAGCTTGGACCGTGTTGATGAACATGGTTGAATCAACACAAGGCAAGCTACTGCTCCCCTACCCCCAGCTGGTTACGAAGATTCTGAGGCATTTCAAGATTTCTGTTGCCAATGAAGAATCTGTCAAAACCACTTTCACATTTGGTGAATCAATTGTTAACCAAATGCAATTGAAGCGCATAAACGGCATATGGACTAGAGCTCAGCCGACTACTGAACAAACGCAGCCAACTGCAGAGCAAGCTGAGCCAGTCGAAGCACATTCTGTGTTCTTAACGAAGATGCTGGAATTCATGGAGATTCAAGCTGCTCATAATGCAAGAGTAGAAGCATCTCTCAAGACTCTCCAGACATCACTTGACTCCGTCGCTCAGGATATGGTTGCAATACAAGAACACCTAGGCCTTAAGATGTCATTTGAAGATATTGCATATATAGGCCGACAAGCAACATAAGATCTAAACCCAACCAACTTAGATAGCTCTGAACCTCATGGAGAGGAGACACTTGCTGAGGATAATACAACAGTCTCTACTTCTCCCGCTGATAATAATGAGGAACAACCCTAGATTAGTTGACTAGGTTTTTGGTTTCTTTGTTGTTTTGTCATGTTCTAGTATTGTATTGATATGCTGCTTTGTAATTTTTGTGTGTATATATCTTATGCTTCTTTTTGTTTAATCACTCTCTCTTGTAATTTCTTTTTGTATTCAATGACAAAAGGGGGAGATTGGTTTAACTTGTGGTTTAACTTGTGATATTACATGATTGGTATCAAATTGAACTTACTTGTGATATTACATGATTGGTATCAAATTGAACTTATACTTTTGATCATGTAATGCTCTGATATCATACTGCTCTGATGTGATATTGCCCTGCTTGAATGCTAACTTGTGATATCTGATACAATGCATTCTGATACATAATAATGTACCTTGTTTGTACTCTGATAACATGTTGTGCTTATGTTGTTGAAATGTATCATAAACTCTAAAATTCAGGGGGAGATTTTAAAAAAAAAAATCTCAAGGTTAAAACTGTGTTTGTCATTAAATCAAAAAGGGGGAGTTTGTAAGTCATGAGCTTCCCTGATCATGTTTTTGATTTAATTCCCAAACATACAATACATATGAAGTATTTGATTGATCTAATGATTTGGATTGAGAAACATTTCAGGCAAACAAGCAGACACCATACACTTGGAACAAAAGCATGCAACTCAAGGAATCAACCAAAGTTGGAGGATATGCTTGAGAAAGATGCAAATATGTATAGTGTAATTAGTTGTCATAATAGTTATTTTAGTAGACTAATCACTATGATCTCATACCTAAGTATTTGCCAAAGAAAGTAAATCAATCAACTAATAAGTCAATTGGGCAATCGATTGTCTGACTCAGAATAAGAGTTTTTACTACGTAAATCAATTGAGAAATCGATTACTTAAAGGTTTTCAGTGAAACCTGAGTTCTGAGCTTAATCCAATCTATTGGACAATCGATTGGGACATCAATTGAGTAATCGATTGTGTGATTCAAAGAACCAACCAATTACTGAATCAATCGATTGAGACAAAGTTTTTCATCAGGAATAAGTTCTGTGATCCATCAAATCGATTGGGACTTCAATTGAATTAGATTTCTTAAACTACAAGTTTGTGGCAATCGATTAGGTAATCGATTGCAGTTAATCATTTATCAGAACCACTTTGAATAAATCTATTGGCACATTGATTTTGACCAAATAGCTAAGGTTCTGTAACAAGCACAATCCATTGACGTAAATGTCTAAGTCACTGTGATTAGCACAATCGATTGGCAAATCGATTGAAGTAAATTTCTGAGTCACTGTGACCAGCACAATCGATTGACGAAACGATTGAAGCTAAATGTTTAAGTTACATAAAGGATTCAGCTCATTGCCAAATCGATTATGACTGTGATTATGAAGTCGACTGAGCAATCGATTGTTTTGATCTCGTTGTTTGAACAAAACACCTATAATCGATTACTCAATTGATTCTGATATAATCATAGTATCAGTTCTGATTTATGTATTAAAAGAATCGATTGTCAAATCGATTCATGCTTATATTTTCAAGATTCAAGAAAAACAAGACATGCGAAAGTCGATTGAGCAATCGATTAAGCTAGCTTTAAACCATTATAAAATCGATTGTCCTGATTTTTTTTCTGAATATATATAAGCTGATTCAATCACTTTTTTAAAAAACTTTTGAATAACAACTGTTGCACTTTTTCATAAACCAAAAAGGACTGAAAATACTTTGAGAGAAAAGTTGTTACAACACACAAATATTCATTGGCTAAATACTTTTGTGTGAGATCCTACATTGTGATTGAGTCAAAGTTTCTTGTTACTCTTTAATTCTTTGTGAAAGACAATTTTCTGTAATTGAAGTTTTAGAAATCCAGTAAGTAAACTGGTGGCTCTCTTTGTTGGTGTGTGATCATCAAGAAGAAGTCTCACCTTGATCTTGTGAGAGTTTGGCGAGTAACTCCAAGGATAAGGTGGTATTGTAATAGAAGCGAGTGAGTTGGATAGATAGGCCTTGTGTGAGTTGGACAATCTGTAAAACGTACTCAAGTCAATTCTATTGGAAAGGCTGAAATCTAGTTTGGATTTCAGGACTGGATGTAGGCTATCAAATTGATAGTTGAACCAGTATAAATCTTGGTGCACTTGTTTCTTATCCTTTCTCTTTTATTTTGATATTGCTTGAATGCTTATTCTTGAATGTTTGTATAAGTGATTTTCTGTCTTGATTAATATTCTTAATAAGCATTGTTTTTGTTCTCATATATTGATAATATTTGCAACTGTGTGAATCTTTGTTCCTGAATATATTCCGCTAACGATCTTTGATAATCTTGTAAAAATAGTAGAGATTTTTCTCATACATTTTTAACAAATAGAGGCCATAATTTCCAACAGGTACTCTAAGAGCTCATGAACCATTATTGTTGGCTGACAAACCTAGGAGAAAAGGAAAAATGATTGCGCTAAAAACAAGTCAAGTAGAAAGTTCATCCTCTAAGAAGACTGAAGATGTCATGAAAAAGGAAAGCTCGGAGTATCCTCTATCTGAGGAAGATGATGAACTCGCTCTGATTTCCAGAAGAATCCAGAGAATGATAAATCGAAGAGGACAAGATAGAAGATCTCCTCAAAAAGAAAAAACTGACAAAAGTTAGATAACTTGTTTTGGATGCAACAAGATGGGACACTACAAAACTGAGTGTCCTCTCAACAAAAGGAACTCAAGAAGATTTCC
>NC_021163.2:55506373-55526126 GCF_000331145.2 Cicer arietinum | reverse complement strand
AGTTCATCCTCTGATCAACAAAAGAAAGCCTTGGTACTTCGACAGTGGTTGCTCAAGGCATATGACAGGGGATAAGCATTGCTTTATTTCCTTGGAGATAAAGGATGGAGGATCAGTCACATTTGGTAACAATGATAAAGCTCAAATAAAAGGTACATGTATTATTGGTAAAAATAATTCTGCTAAAATTGAAAATGTTCAGTATGTGAATGGTTTAAAACATAACTTGCTAAGCATTAGTCAATTATGTGATAGCGATTTTGAAGTCATTTTCAAGCCTACTCTATGTAAGGTTAAACATTAATCCTCGGGTAGAGTTTTCTTCTCCGGTTTTAGAAAAAAGAATTTATATGACTTTATCTGGATGATTTACCCACTGAATCCTTTTTTGTAACCATTGATAAAGATAAATATATTTGGCACAAAAGAGTTGGTCATACAAGCTTAAAAACTATCTCTAATTTATCAAAGTTAGAATTAGTTAAAGGTCTTCCAAAAATTAATTTTGAGAAAGACAAAGTTTGTGAAGCTTGTGTTAAAGGAAAGCAAGTTAAAAGTAGCTTTCACTCAAAAAATATTGTTTCAACAAAACATCCTCTTGAACTTATTCATATTGACCTTTTTGGTCCCATCAAAACTCCAAGTCTTAGTGGAAAAAGATATGGTTTTATTATTGTTGATGATTTCTCTCATTTTACTTGAGTTTTATTTTTAAAACATAAAGATGAAGCCTTTGAGGCGTTCCACCATTTTTGCAAAAAGATTCAAAACGAAAAAGGATCAAAAATTGTCTCGGTGAGAAGTGACCATGGGGGTGAATTTGAAAATGAATCCTTTAAAAATCTTTGTGAAGAAAATGGTATTTGTCATAACTTTTCTTGTCCAAGAACTCCCTAACAAAATGGGGTTGTTGAAAGCAAAAATAGAACTTTACAAGAAATGGCTAAAACTATTTTAAATGAAGCCAACATTGAAAAATACTTTTGGGTCGAAGCCATCAACACTGCTTGTTATGTTTCTAATCGTGCATCCATTAGAAAAATTTTAAACAAAACTCCATACAAATTATGGAAATAGAGAAAACCAAATATTTCCTCTTTTCATATATTTGGGTGCTATTGCTACATTCTAAATAATAAAGAAAATTTGGGAAAGTTTGATCCAAAATTTGGTAAAGGAATTTTTCTAGGATATTCCACGACGTCAAAAGGTTATAGAATATATAATCTTAGGACTCAAATTGTGGAGGAATCCATGCATGTTATTTTTGATGAGTTTGATGACTTGTGTTTAGAAAAAATTGATAAAAATGAAGAAGATGAACTTTCATCCTCTCGAGTACCCGGTCCTCACGAAGAGGATGAGTCTGACCCAACCTCACAGCAACCTCCAAGAGGATGGAAAACAGTCACACATCATCCTCCAGATCTAATCATTGGGAATACTGAAGATGGTGTTAGAACCAGAAATTCTCTAAGGGAAAACACTACCAACATGACCATGATATCACAAGTTGAATCTAAAACGATTGATCAAGCTATTGGGGACAAATCATGGGTTGAAGGTATGATGGAAGACCCCTCACAATTTGAAAGAAACAAGGTATGGAATCTTGTACCCCATCCTCTAGACAAATATATTATTGGGACTAAATGGATATTTAGAAACAAACTAAATGAGGATGGAGAAGTCATTAGAAATAAAGCAAGACTAGTGACACAATGGTACAATCAACAAGAAAGAATTGATTATGATGAAATGTTTGCACCCGTAGCAAGACTTGAAGCAATAAGAATCCTCTTAGCTTATGCTACTCATAAAGGTATAAAACTATTTCAAATGGATGTCAAAAGTGCCTTTTTGAATGAATTCTTAAATGAAGAAGTGTACGTTCATCAACCTTCTGGGTTTGAGGATGAGAAGAGGCCGAACCATGTGTTCAAACTCTCAAAAGCTCTTTATGGCTTAAAGCAAGCTCCCCGAGCTTGGTATGAGAGGTTAAGTTCTTTTCTAAAAGAAAATGGATTCATTAGGGGTCAAATTGATACTACTCTTTTCAAGAAGACTCTTGAGAAAGATTTATTGATTGTTCAAATATATGTCGATGACATAATATTTGGATCCACAAATGAAATGATGTGCAAAGATTTGTCCAACCTCATGCAAAGTGAGTTTGAGATGAGTATGATGGGAGAATTAAAATTCTTCCTTGGTTTGCAAATTAAACAACGAGAGGATGGTATCTTTATATCTCAAGAAAAATACACCAAGGATCTACCTAACAAATACAAAATGAGTTCAGCCAAGAGTATGGGAACTCCTATGCACCAATCCTCCATACTCCACAAAGATGATGAAGGAACTCCAATATCTGAAAAAGAGTATATAGGGATGATTGGATCCTTGCTATATTTAATAGCCAGTAGACTGGACATAGTCTTTGCAGTCGGTCTTTGTGCAAGATTTCAATCCTCTACTAAAGAATCTCATCTTACTGCAGTAAAAAGGGATTTTTAGATATCTTGTGGGCACTATCAATCTGGGAATTTGGGATAAAAAAATGTTCAAATCTTGACCTCACAACTTATTGTGATGCCGACTATGATGGAGATAAAGTTGAAAGGAAGAGCACAAGTGGAGCTTGCCAACTTCTGGAAAAATCTCTAATAAGTTGGTCATGCAAAAAACAAAGTACCATTGCTCTTTCAACTACAGAGGCTGAATATGTATCAGCTGCTCAATGCCGCTCACAATTACTGTGGATAAAGAATCAACTAGATGATTACTCTTTAAGGTACGCCAAATTCCCATCCTCTGTGATAATACAAGTGCCATTAATCTTTCTAAAAATCTCATTCAACATTCAATATCTAAACATATTGAAATTAAACATCATTTTATAAGAGATCATGTTCAAAAGGGAGATATAGAATTAATTTTCATTGACACTGAAAATCAATTGACTGATATTTTTACAAAACCTCTCAAGGAGGATCGATTTAAATACATCTTAGAAGAACTCTCCATCATAAATTTTTCCAAAGTTATTTAAATATTTTAATTATGTTATTTTCTGTTTTTTATTTTTATTTTTTAAATTTTATTTGAGTCAAAATAATAGCAAATCTGATCCCTCAAATAAAGTCTAAAAATTAGAGGATAGGAAAACCAAAAGAAGACTCTATGTACTCTTTGGTGAAACTCCCTCTTGACAAGTTAGTCAAGGCATGTGCATGTCTCTCATTTTCCATTGGTCAAATGGATGACACGTTTTGCATACTTCTCATCTCTCATTAAATGCGCAGACTGCATTAAGTGCAAATTGATCTTGTTTCACGCAACCTTCACATCTCAACGGTACCTTTCCCCCTCTCTCTCTCACGATTATTATATTTTTCTCTCTCATTTTTATTACTTCTCTCTCCTTCTTTATTTCAGTCTCTCTCTCCCATGCGATCAGACTACTCTCTCTCTCTCTCTCATTTATTATATTCTCTCTCCTTTTATTACTTTCTCTCTCCGTTTTTATTTCCTTCTCTATCTCCCATGCGTTTCTCTCTCTCAATTAATTAGTTTCCCTTCTCTTTCTTCACCATGAACTTCAGACTCCCTTTCAGTATTCTCAAACCATCCCCTTTAGTTTGTTTCCTCCTCTCAACAAAATGGCTCGCATCAAAAGTACACCCAAGAGAAAAATCTCATCTTTTGATCCTGAAACAGATTCACAAAACTATTCAAGCTCTGAATCCGCTGGCCAAGGAATAAGTCACAAGTCTGCCTCTCCTCCTCGGGTACCTCCTCAACCTCCTTCTCAAAAATCCAACGACCCCTCATCTTCAAAACCCATTGCTTCAACTAGAAGATCCTCAAGAATTCAGTCTGGGATGTCTCTTCAAGGAAAAAGGTTCCTCAGGACTTTACTGTTCATGTGGTTGACTCAGATGATTCCAAAGGAAATACCTCGGCTCCATCGATCCCTAAATCATCTTCCAAACCTTCCACTCCAAAAAGGTCAAAAACTAAATCAACTGAACAGGGTAAACCTACTCCAAAGAAATTTCGTTCATCATCATCCAAACACAACTTCTTCTGTTCCCCTTTTTGACTCCACATATTCGGAGACAAATTATACCTCAAAATGGATCAATAAATCTGTAGTTCATGGCAAGCACATTGATCTAATTAATTTGAAAAATGGTGGCTTTAACGTTGAAGAAGTGTTTGATAAGTTAGGATGGACCTCCTTTTTTAGAATAAATGAACCACAACACCCACAACTTGTAAAGGCGTTCTATGCTGCATGTAATGGCTGTAAAGGAAGCCCTGGTTTCAGCTTTGTACTCAAAGGAGGACACTTGGAAGTAAACCCCACTACCTTATGCCAAATCCTTGACCTACAAGATGCTGGAGCTCACTGCTTTGCTGAAACCTGGTATACGCAATATTTGATCACTCGAACTTCTGTTCTTCAAAACATTCTGATAAATCCTCTTAAGCCTCCCGTAGCTTCAAACCTTCCTCCTATGTGTCGGATTTTTCACAACATTTGTGTTCACTCGATAGTGCCTCGAGCTGGGAGCTTTGAAAAGGTAACCAAACTTTATATTCTGATTATTCATCATCTGTTGACTGGAACACCCCTTCATTTGGGCAATATCATTTTTAGCTACATGTTGAATGCTGCCATTGTGGGTCGATCAGCTCCCTATGGGATGATCTTGACCAAAGTCTTTAAGTTCTTCAAAACATTCTGATAAATCCTCTTAAGCCTCCCGTAGCTTCAAACCTTCCTCCTATGTGTCGGATTTTTCACAACATTTGTGTTCACTCGATAGTGCCTCGAGCTGGGAGCTTTGAAAAGGTAACCAAACTTTATATTCTGATTATTCATCATCTGTTGACTGGAACACCCCTTCATTTGGGCAATATCATTTTTAGCTACATGTTGAATGCTGCCATTGTGGGTCGATCAGCTCCCTATGGGATGATCTTGACCAAAGTCTTTAAGTTTTTTAAGGTACCTCTTGATGATGAAGAAAGTATTCAGTGCAATAACTTATTTTCTATGAAAAATATCAAACAAATGCACATTGATCTGCCTAAACAAACCTCCACCTCAAGGAAGAAGAAATCTGCTTCAAAGAAACAGAAGTCTGCCTTCCACCATCTCATTCTCGCACTCCCACTTCCTCATTTAACTCAGCTGACTCAACGCTTCCTCAATCTCCACAACTCAGTAACAATCGCTCAACACATACTGTCGCTCCTTTAGTTGAGGATGCAGTTGAAGAAAATCCTCTACCACGTGCGAAGGATGGTGAAGACTTATTATTTGATCTGAACGTATCATACGATCACCGTTCTTCAAAAAGCCCTCATGGGAACATGGCTACGAAAGAATCCACATTACCAACTCAAGTAAGTCTAAACTTTTCTCCTATTTCTCCAAATATTGCTCCATCTAATTCTGATCCAAATTTACAAGAAAAATCCCAATATCCTCCAAAGGTTTCTGGGCATGTTAGTTCCTTTGGTTCTCCTTTGGCTCCACATTTTGATAATTCCTCCAAGGATAAGGCTGGGAGTTCGCACACCAAAAGTGCACGTGATGATTCAAAGACCAGCATGAAATCGGTAGGAACTGAGAACAACAAGTATTTAAAGCTACTAAAGACCATTAGGAAAAACCAAAAGAAATTGGTGGTTAACTTTTCTCACTTCCAAAAAACAATCACTCAGTTTGGACTCATTCTAGAATGGGTTAGCAAACATTTGGGTTCATCTGCTGCTGCCAATGACCACCCTCCTGTGCTACCGACCCTGTTCTCCTTTGTCCCAAACTCTACATCTTCATCATCTGACGAATCATCTTCTGCTGAATGACTCTGTTTTAAATTTTTTTCTACTTTTTGATGTTGACTTCATTCATGGGGAGTCAGATTATGGGTTATATATTGTCTTATGTTGGTTAACTCTTTGATATTATGTTTAAACTCATATTACGTTTGCTGATGTTATGGTTGAACTCATGAACCTATGGTATTTTGTTTAAGTTGCTGGAACTTATTTTATGTGTTAATGAAAGTTGTACTTACCTCAATATTGCATAATTTCAACAATTTATTTTTACTTGAATGTTAAAAGAGAAATTTTTCAAAATTATCACTTGTATGATTGAAGGGGAGTTAAATTATTTCTTCCTTACATATAACAAAAATCATAATCTAAAGAATTTTGTCATCATCAAAAAGGGAGAGATTGTTGAGACAAAATCTCTCTCAAATGGTTTTAATGATAACAAAATTAATTAAAAGATTATGATTGAGGTTAATGACTAATCTGTGCTTTTGAGTGTATTCATATAAGGAAAACAAGTTATTAATCATTAAGACAAAAAGAAGAAAAAATTTGGTTCAAATCTGGAAAATGGAAAATGCTGAGGATGGAAAATGCTGAGTATGGAAAATGCCGAGGATGGCCTCACGAGTTGGTGAAACTGCAGTTCTGCATCCTCACTGATTTGAATTACTTTTATTCATTAAACAAAGGCAGAATAGTATTAAAGAATGAATTATTTGATTCATTCAACAAAGGCAAAATAGTATTAAAGAATGAATTGTTTGATTCATTCAACAAAGGCAAAATACTATTAAAGAATGAATAAAGAAAAACTTTTGAAGAAAAGGAGTAAGGAGGCAAAAGAAAGGTACGAGGAAGGATTACACTAGGATGAGTCTATAGTCAACATCTTGAAAAACATCGCAACACTTTTTGAAAGCAACCCATCATATCATAGGCAAAGGCTACAAGTATACCTATAAGATCATTCTTGTGTGATTTAAAAATATTATAAAGTCAATCTTCAAAAAGGCAACAACAAACAAGTTAAAAATGAAATGCTCACATGTCTTAAGGCAAGGAGAGAGAGAGAAAAGGACTTCACACGTGAAGCCTTTACAAAGCCTTGAAGAAAGAAATGAAAAAGACATCACATGTTCTTACAAACATTAAATAAAGGAAAGAGAAAAAGTTCACATGTGAAGCTTTAACAAGGCATTGAAGAAAGGAGAACAAAAATGACTTCACATAAACTTACAAACATTAAGGAAAGGAAAGAGAAAAGGACAGCACATGCCCCAAGTACCCAGAAAATCTGCTACCTCGTACTTGAGGATGGACTGCATTTATCCAATGAGTTGAATGGTATTTTCGTAATTATGAGGAAAAACCTTGGCATTTCTAAAATGGATTTTTCAACGGTCATAAAAAGCTTGGCATATGAAATGAACATCATAAGACTTCTATAAAATGCAGCAAGCTCATCTTCATCAAAGACACAACACATTGCATTAAAAAGATCAAGGATCTTAAAGCTTTTAAGAAGCAACATCCATCATCTCTTCATACTTTCTACGATCCTACATTAGATCTTTGTTAATCTTTTGAGAAAGTATTTAGAATCAATCACTCTCATATCACATTGTAATTTCCACGTGAGATACACTTGGAAATATTTGAAATCTGATTGTAAGCTTGGTGAAGCTTAAGAATACACAAGTTGTAATCATCATCTGTGAGAGGTTGATCTGTTTGAACATTAATGAAATCTCACAAGAGTGTGAGGACTGGACGTAGCCTTCATTGGGTGAACCAGTATAAAAATTGTTGTGTCATTCTCATATTTTTCTCTCACTCTTTAGCTCAGCTCAAATATGAAAGTTTGAAAAACCCATCCTCGCGCTTTCCATCCTCTACAAGAGGATAGTTTGTAAAAACACTTGTAAATTATTTTTAACAGCAAAATCTCTATTCAACCCCCCTTCTAGTGATACTTAGCTACATCAATAATACACCAATTATAATGTATAATCATACAAATGATAAATATTTAATATTGATCAATTTAATTAGAGTATGATATTTCACAAATTAATTACTTAAAAAATAAATATGTATTTTCTTAGTATTGTGTGTCTTCAATAACTTTTAGATAAAAGATTAAAAAAAAAATAATATACTATTTAGAATTCATTTATAAACTATACACAAGACAAATATTTGACATGGATCAATTAATGAAAAAAATGGTGTTTTACGAATCAATTACTTAAAAAATAAATATGTATTTTATTATTAGTATGTTAAACATCTTATAGATAAAACTTTAAGGGTGTGTTTGGTTGAAGGTAGATGGAGATGAGGGGATATGAGATTTTAGATATGAAATGTGTTTTATTCATTTGTAGGAGAGGGGAGTGGCTGCAAAATTCCTCATAAAGTGATTTATGTTCTCCCTCTATTTTTGAGTATTTGGAGGGGATGAGCTCAACATAATTAAAAAAATCATTTAAAATATCTCTTATTCCACTAAACTAAACACAACCATTAAAAAATTATTTAATCCTCTCCTCATTTTGAACCAAACATGTTTCTACTTCTCATCCCAGACATTAAAATTAATATTCTCCCCTCCATTGAACCAAATTAACCATAAAGAAAAATATAATACGATAATTATAATTTATTGTTTAAATCAAATACAAGACACATATTTGTCACTATTGAAATATAGAATATGTTAATGTGTGAATTAAAAAAATTATAGTCTCACATGATATAGATTACACATAATATTAGTGTATATAAGATGGAGAAGTAACAATTAGGAATGAGGCGTGCCCCAATGGATATGAAGTTTTGTGATCAGAGATGACACGTATCACTTGACCACTAGACTGTTTTTTTTTTTTTTTTTAAAGGTAGGAAGTCAGTTTTGTAGACACCGATTCCTCATCATGAATTTTTTATAAGAAAAGAAGGAAAATTATTTTCACCACACCGATTTCCCAATCTGCATTTTTTTTTAATTAAGAAATATAGGTATTTGTTTATTATTTGTATAACTTTTTTTATTAGTTGTGCTATTTAGTACGGAAGAGAAGATTGCACAAATATAATGAGTTTGATCTATGATATAACCATATGTGAGAGAGTGAGTAGTTATATTTTGTAAGTGTGGGGCAATGCCACATATTATTCTTCTATTGCATAATAATAAGTAAACATATTGATTTATTTATTTTAATTAAATTATTAAGGCAAGTTTCATTAATTATTATTTTAATTAAATAAATAAATACAAAGTTAATTATTTTTATCATAATTATTTAATTAAATTTTATTTTTATTAAATAGTTATTAAAAAATTTAAATAAAATAGAGCTCATAAAAATAACAAAATTTAATTAAACATAAAAAATACAAATACAAAATGAGTGCAAATAAATAAACACAAATTTTATTACAATGATTTCATTACATTAATCCCCTATATGGTGTTCAATCCCACATCGTGGTGGTAGGCGAATATGACGTAGACGATATGAAGGTGAGTTTCCTTCGTCACCAGAGACATGTTTCTCTTGGACATTCTCATTTAGTAGGTCAAGATATGAAAGCTTTTAACTTAGCTATATTGCATAAATAGTGTTGGAGGTTTAGGGCAGATAAATGTGGTTTTGTGGTTTAAGGTGATATCTAATAAGGATGGCATTGATGATGTAGGTTCGGGGTTTGTATTGGCAAAAGATTCTACGTGGTGCAAGAACATTAATTGTGTTAAAAGGGGCGGGTGTTAATTGTGTTAAAAGGGGCGAGTGTTGTGTTGCCTGGTTAGTTTAGAGGTCGACTTCATAAGTTATCGAAGCACGATATATCAACTTCATTTTGGTCAGCTTAATGGCATAACGCATGTATTTTGAGGGATCATTTTTCTAGGTTATAATAACCTTTCAAAGAATAAGGAGATATTAGTAGTGGAGTGTAGGGAGGTTTTGGATAAGGATTCGTTACAGGACAACATTGAAGATTTATGGGTGTGGAATAACATATGTGGGGCATACTCAATTAAGGATGCTTACCAGTTATCGCGTTATTATGGTGTCAATAATATGTCTTCGCCGCCGTTTGTGGAAATTATTGGAATAAATTTGCCCCGTTGAAGATTTCAACCTTGTTTGGAAACCTTGAATGACAAATTGCCAACAAAGGTGAATTTGGTTAGTCGAGGCATTCTAAATGTCGATGCTCAATTTTGTGTAATGGGACAACAAGTGATGGGAAATGCGCAACACTTATTTTTCGAATGTTCCTTTTATTGTCAAGTGTGGCAGGAGGTTATGCGTTGGTTAGATTTGTCAAATTGTAGAGATGATCGTGCAATTCAATTTTCAGTGTGGTAGAGTGGTTCGATCAAGGTTTTTAATCATTTGGTTGACCCCTACTTCGTTCATCATGAAATGTAGGAATAAGACAATTTTTGACAATCAAGTAGAGAACACTAAGTTATTATCCTAGGGGTGACTTATGACACATATAAAAGGGTTTTGTTTTGAATTTCAGCAATGGCGTGCTCAACCAAAGGAGTGTTTGGGGTTGGTGGATTCTTAATAGTGATATGATTTTTTCCATCATTTTGGTTGATGACTTTTCATGATTTGGACTATTTTGTATTTATTTTGTACTCTCTTGACATACCTTGTGTTATGAGTAATACTTTTTGAATGCAAAATCAAACCCTAAAATACCTTCAAATATCTTGATGATGAACTAATCCCCCTCAAGTACCTTCCATTCCACGCCTTCTAAAACAATAGATGGCTAAAGTAGAGAAACAATCGTAGTTTTATGGGCAAAAAGATACTCACTTTATAAGAAAAAACTAGATTAATAGATCTTAGTTTGGGAGATTGAAACACACATCATAACCAATTTGCACTTTCCAAAATTTTAGTACGTGTGTATGAACAAAAATCAATTATATGAGCCATTAACTATATCACTAAATTCCGTAAAATTAATCTATCTTACTAAAACACAATGTGTTTATCTAAACAGTAATAATTAATAAAAGTAACAAACATTAAAGAATAATTAATGGCTCAACATTTTAAAATTAATTGTATTAATTCTTTTATATTTTTTATACGAATCATAATTATTTCTCTTTCCCGAACAATTACATAATTCTAAAGTCATGTGTTATATATTTTATTAATCCATGCATATGTGATCATGCATAAAATTTTTTTACGCGCTATTTTATGTGAACTCACACACCATTTTTTTAATTAATAATATTATATTAGATTTTCAATGTATTATAATTAATACCATTTTTTTATAATTGTGAATGCATTAGGCAACATATATGATATTGCATCTAGTTTAGAGTTTCATGCAAAACTACATAGAGTATATTTATTATTGTTATTATTAAGATTAAGCAAATATTTTTGAATATGGTGTGCATACATTTGTGTCGGCTTTACCGACCCGACCCGACCCGACGACCCACTAGGTGAATTTTAATAATGGAACTTGAGTAGTGACCATCACTCTTCAATTTCTGCAAGAACACTAGAAAGCTAAAACTAAGAAAAAGCTCAGAACATTGCGTCACACACCAAATTGAAAGAAACCTGAAAATGGATCAATCTCAGAATCAGAGAACAGTTGCATCAACAACAACATCATCGCGTTCTTTTCAATTCCACCCCGCTCGAGTACCAATTCTCGATCTCTTCAACCTCTACTTAGGACTTGGAGTAACTTTCTTTCCTTCCATTTTCTTTCTCCTCATTTTCTTTCCTCGCAATTCTCTTTATCCTCATTTCCTTTTCATTTTTACAGAGAAACAGTCGTAACAAATCCGATGACCCGCTCCGTGAACCACCGTAAGTCCACTCACTGCAACGACTTTGTGTTTTTATTTTGCAACGTTCAAATTCGTTAATTGTTTGTTATTTATTTTCGTAATCACTTTAGGTTTTTATAATGTGATTTTTTTTTGATTTAGCTTCTTACTTTTGTGTTTGTGAATGTTGAATTTATTTTTTAATCTCAGGAACAAAACGCAAAAACGCGTGCACGCCATTAACAGAGAGGTTCCACCGCCGAATGAGCAATTCATTATAGATTTTGAGCAACTTCAGACTCAGTTTCCTGTGAGTTTCGAATTACTGATCTTCTTTTTGTTGGATACTTTTTTTTGCTTAAGTGATGTGAAAATATGTCAAAGATATTTTATTTATTTGAGGTAATCACGATAAACAACTTAATTTAGCGTACATAGTATAACCATTTATTATTTAAGTGCTGATACATAAACTGTTTTCTTAAACCTATCCCAAACAATTTCAGAACTACTTATGTCAGTAGATAAGTTTAGATATGCCAATTCAAACAAAAGTTTCCTCTTTGAAATTGTAGTTGTTGATTTAGTTTTGGAAATCATTAGTATTTTTAAATAATAACTGAAATTGAAAATCTTCTATTGTATTTTAGTAGTGATCATGGACAATTAACAATGATTATAATTGATTTCAATTAAAAAACAATGTTTATACTTTATTGTGTTGTCGTTGTTGTATTTGTTTATGGTTCATTTTACTTTCAGGACCATGAGCAATTGCGTTCTGTGACAGAAGCTATTCTTATATCACTGGTTGTACAGTGTAGTGGTCATGGACCGCGATCAGACTTTCTTCTTTTTGTTTTGCGGAGCTTGTGTGGTATTGGGTGCATTAACTGGGACACCTTTCTTCCGTCCCTTCTTTCTTCAGTTTCTTCGGCTGAATTACCGGTTGGTCAAATGAGTCAAGCGGTGTCAACAGTTACCTCTTCTAGCTTATCACAGTCGGGAATGCTGCCTCCTCCAAACACAATTGCTAATTCTTCTAATTTCCAATCTTCAAATCCTGCATCTCCATTGACTTCTGTTCATACTATTGGGTCCCCTGCACAGTCATCTATTGAGCCGCTGTCTTGTGCAGCTTTATCTCCAGTAAAATCATCTGATATTTCCTCCAATGGACAACAATCTAAACTAAGAGGTAGCCCATCTGTCAGAAATAATGATATTAGTAACAGTAGCCTTCGCCAGCTATGTTGCAAGATTATTTTAACTGGTCTTGAGTTCAGTTTAAAACCTGTGACGTATGCTGAAATCTTTCACCATATGCTGAATTGGCTGGTGAATTGGGACCAGAGACAACAGGGAGTTGATGAATCTGATATTCTAAAATCATGGAGATCTGGCAGAGCCGTAATTGCATGGCTACATAGTTGCTTGGATGTGATCTGGCTTTTAGTTGACGAGGGAAAATGTCGAGTCCCCTTTTATGAATTATTACGTAGTGATTTGCAATTCATAGAGAATATACCTGATGATGAAGCATTATTTACACTTATCTTGGAGATCCACAGGAGACGAGATATGATGGCTATGCACATGCAAATGTTAGACCAGCATCTTCATTGCCCTACATTTGGCACTCAGCGGATCCTGAATCAGACAACACCTACAATTTCAGAAAGTGCACATCTGCGACTAGCAGCGATCTCATATTTAAGTGTACTTGGAGAACCATTGCACGGAGAGGTGAAAAATCTCATTTATTTTTCAACAAACTCGTTATAGATGAATGAGACTGTACTTGAATGCTCAGATACTAACATGTTTTTCAGAAAAATTCGCAGACGACCATTTAACATTAAAATATATGCTATGAGATGGCTGATAAATAATTTTCATAACTTGGGGCTTACTCATGATATTTCATAACACAGAAAAACTAGATAGTTACAATACCCTTTTCTATCTCTTGTTAAAAATAAAAAATAATGACTGTCTTAAAATCAACACTACCTGTACTAAGATTTTAGCTATGAAAGTGAGGAAAAATGGTTAGCCAAGTAACCACTAGGTTAACCAAACATTCATATCACGTCAAATAAAAAGTTGACTGGAAAATCGTTTAAAGTAGCAAATGGTTTTCAATTTCATAATTCTGATAGATTAAGTGAGGTATTAGTAGTTTATGCAGCTCATTTGATAAATAAAATTCCTGTTGTCTTTTCTTATGTTTGCTGATTTTTTGAGTTGTATACCAGCTAATTTTTCCCATAACATTCCCGGATTAAGTTAGTAAATCAAGTTACCCTTTTCGTCTTTGGTTTTGGACTTTGATAAGTTAAATATGACGGTCATGTTTACATTTTCATTTTTTATAACATATACATACTGTGTTTCTGGATTCTTCCTGATCAACATTACAGATAGAATATTAAAGGCATGACATTCCGTCATTGTTTTTCATTATATATATATATATCAAGTGAGAGGTGTTTTAATATGAGCGGATTAAATATGAACCATACGGCCATACATGGATAGTCATATTGAGAGTTATTTAAGTGCACACGATTAATTAAAAAAGTCACACGACTTTTTTGTTCTAATCATAGCCATTCATGATTTGATCAATAACTAAGATTCATTCCTCTTACTTTCTCAATATAAAAGTTCTCTAATTGATATGCTCCCTATAGATATATATGTCCAAAGGTATATCCATGAGTTTTCTCATATTTGTTGATATCTGCAATTTGACTGGAACCTATTATTTAAGTTTTATATTTTCTCCAACATTCTACAGTTTAATTCTGTTTTGTTGGAATGTATCTTTCTAGTTTGATCATAATTTGTCCTGAGTTGGTGAATTAGTCTCTTAATGCTGTCTGTAGGAAACTGCAATATCTGTTCAGAAGGGAAGTTTGGACTGGGAGAGAGCCGTCCGTTGCATCAGACATGCTCTCCGTTCTGCACCTTCACCTGATTGGTGGAGACGGGTACTGGTACTGGCTCCTTGCTACAGGCTTTTATCTCAGGGGACTACCGCTGGTGCTGTTTTTTCTTCAGAGATGATCTGTGAGGCAACTATTGATAGAATCGTCGAACTATTGAAATTAACAAATTCAGGCAATGATCTTCTCTGTGTGTGTGTGTGTGTGCCCGCGTTCTAACAAAACCCATGTTATTGTCTATGTTGACAATATCATTACCAAATGACACTTTTCTTCTTAGGTTCAGCATCACATTATCCAACTGCACGCTGCCTTTGCTCCCAAATATATAGTCAGGTAGACTATTTTCTTGGAATTCAGATTCTTAATCTACCTAATGGCTCTCTGCTCCTCTCTCAAACCAAGTATATCTTAAACCTCCTTACTAAAGCAAGTATGCAAAATGTCAAAGGCATTTCCTCACCAATGGTTAACTCAGATATTATTGTCTAAATTTGGGCGTAATTATTTTGACGACCCTTCTTTTTAGTGTTCTACTGTTTTAGGCTCTTCAATATGCCACCAACTAGGCCAGATATTTGTCTGTCTGTTTACAATATATGTCACTTTATTGCAACACCCCTGGCGTGTCCCTGTGAGGCCGTCATATGGAATGTCAGGTATTTGGAAGTAACAGTTTCTTGTGGTCTTCTCATTCGGCCTGTCATACCACATCAACCTTTGGTTAGTGTCTTGGGATGCATACAGGGCCTCGGGCCCAGATCTTTCTAGATCCACATTGGCATTCTTTTGGGTTCCAATCTCATCTCATGGTGGCTCAGAAAAGAAAACACTAGTTACACAATCCACCACAAAATTAGAATATTGATGTTTAGTCCACACCACCGCAGAAGTAATGTGGATTTAAATACTGCTCACAAAAGTTCAAATTCCACTTACGATGCATGTCATATACTGTGACACCCTCAGCACTGTTTTCTGGTCACAATCTTATGCTTCATAGTAGCATGAAACATATAGAATTGGATCTACTCGCTGCTTATGAGAAGGTCGTTGCCAGGACTGTAACTGTCCATTGAAACATATGGAATTAGAGCCATGCTTCCTCACCCCTAAATCACACTTTCTTTAGAATCCAAATATATGTTCTATATGCTTATCAATGTTTTTGCCATCTTAGATTTGTGGAGATGAAAGGTTTCCTGCATAGTATTTGTTTGTCTGAATGATTTTCATGCCTTTTACTATTTCATATATACTGCATTGCAGTACCCCTGGACAGGGTTTCTCTATGTCTTACTGACATTCTATTATCACACATAGTTCTTCCCTCCTTTTTTGTTTTTGGGTATTTTGTCGTACCAGTTTTGGGCAATTTCTTATCTTCCCAATAGTTTATATTCACCTTTTCTGTTCAATGAAATTTCTTCTGTTGAAAAAGAAAAAAAAAAAATGGTATTGTGTGCACAGATTCTTTCGGAGCATTTGGTTTGGATTATCCATTTTTCATAGATATCTCTTTATTCATATGTCTGTTCTGTCCTACGATTGTGTTTATTACCTCTCTTTGGTGCTTTGCCTAGTCTGCTGCTGGAGATTGAACAGCTACTTTGCATCGTTGTGTTCTTTCCTTTTATTCTGTTACTAGTTTGGAGAATTCTTATGATCTCTTCCCTCTGACATACCTTATTTCCCTTTTCTTTTGTAATACAATCTTTTATCCTAATGAAAATGATTGATTCTAGAAAAGTTTGTTTTTATCACATTTCAAAAGCTAATTCCTTCTGAATTTTGCAGAGATAAATTGCTGGCAGGACTGGCTTGTCTTCTCTGATATTTTCTATTTTCTTACGAAAAGTGGGTGCATTGATTTTGTTGATTTTGTGGACAAGCTGGTGTCACGTCTTACAGAGGGTGATCATCATATACTTAAGACCAATCACGTGACTTGGCTGCTTGCACAGATAATTCGAATTGAGCTGGTCATGAATGCTTTGAATTCAGATTCTAGAAAGGTGGTTAATTTAATGTAGAACATTGTTATTTTCTTTTGTTTCCGTTGTGGACAAGCAAAATTTGTTATTCTTTTTACTTTCCTTGTGATGCATAGAGAATTGTTTTTTTGAGGTCTAAAACATATTTTAGTAACAGCACAATGATTTTATTGAATAAATATTATTCATACCTGGACTTTCTAATTTTCATCTGTTTAATAAAGTAATTCATGCTGGGAATACTACTTAAGTTGGTGTATTACATTATTTTCAGGAAATTATTCTTGTTAGTATTGAATGTATAATAATGGTCTAGGCACTGCATGGCAGGTGGAGACAACTAGAAAGGTTTTATCATTTCATCGAGAAGACAGAAGTTCGGATCCTAATAGTCCTCAAAGTATCTTGCTTGATTTTGTAAGCAGTTGTCAAAATTTACGTATATGGTCACTGAACACATCAACCAGAGAATACCTGAATAACGAACAGCTTCAAAAAGGAAAGCAAATCGATGAATGGTGGAGACAAGCTAGCAAAGGTATTATTTGATCATGGTTTACTGTTTGTTCAATTTAAATTTGAGAGATAAATGGCACTGAATAATAAGTTAAAATTTCTCAAAAGAGGGAAATTCAAAAACTGATTAAATGATCTGTAACAGCCCGGTCCCAGGTACTGTTATTCACGATATTCACCCTCCCGTCCCTTCCACCCAGTTAATGATTTCCCTTTGGTTGTGTTTTAAGGAGCGATATAATCCAGATTTCCAAACAAATGCCGATCCATGTCTCCATAAAACCCTCCTTTTAGATCCACTTCCGACTTGGCGAAATCTCCCTAGAAATGTATCAGAAACATGGACAAGGAGAAATATAGCAAAAATAGAGACAACTAGATTAACAAGATAAAAACATCAATTGGAGAAGGTAGTTTCAAAAATATAAAAACATAGCAATAATTGGCACAATAAATGGGGATAAAGGCAGGCACATATACGAAGGAGAAGGGGCACGCGCAGTGTTAAAACTCAAATATCATCTAAGCTTGATTTTGATTGTAAAGTCCTTATTTCATCCTCTTATCTCACCATAACACACCCCTCTCACTTCATATGACTTTAATATCTATTTTTATATTGATGTCATGGTGTATCTCCTGTCTCTCTGATTAAAATTTTGTTAGTCTTATCTGTATTTGTTTTGTTACACTCTACAGATCCCTACATTTGATACCCTTGTCCATAATTTTTGGCAGTTTGCTGAGTGAAATATTGTTAAATTGTAGTTGAACTATTATTCTGGTATTATCATTCTAATTAACACTTGATTTTTCAGGAGACCGAATGATGGATTATATGAATATGGATGAACGCTCAGTAGGGATGTTTTGGGTTGTGACCTACACAATGGCACAACCTGCTTGTGAAACAGTAATGAATTGGTTAACTTCTGCTGGAGTTATTGACTTGCTACCAGCAACAAATCTACAACCAGCGGAGAGATTAGTGGCTACACGAGAAGTGAGCCCATTGCCCATGTCATTGTTATCTGGGTTTTCACTGAACTTATGTTTGAAGCTGTCTTATCAAATGGAAGATTCTCTGTTTTCTGGGCAGGTTCTCTCTCTCTCTCTCTCTCATATCTTAAGGCTCACTTACCACCATGATTTATTTGCTCCATGCTGTCTTACTATGACTTTTACCTTACTATCATTTAGACTTGAGAGAGACCTGGTAATTACCATTTCAAACAATGATTTCTTCTTCAAGACATGAATAATTATAATTTCCCTTCTTATCAGCCAAAGGAACAGCTCTTTTGATATTTAACTTGTTTTTATGTGCAGGTTGTACCCAGCATTGCAATGGTTGAAACTTATACTAGATTGCTGCTTATTGCGCCTCATTCACTATTTCGTTCGCATTTCAATGTATTTTTCCTTGCTCTTCAGTGATAACATCATGTTACTTTTTTTATTTTATGTTGAATTCCAAATTGTGGCTGAGAATAAGTCATTTATTGACTGATTATTCTGTAATTTATTATATTATATCGGACAACTGTAGTGAATATCAAGGGACTTGTACAGTAAATCCCTCTTATTTAATTCTGATTTATTTATTAGACTAGGGAATGGTGTATTTAAACCAGAATTGTAACCATTCTGATTCAAGAAATGAAAAGATCATTTCCTCAATAATTCACATGGTATAAGAGCAAACCTGGTCCAAGTGAAAAACACCATTATTCCATGGCTGAAGAAAGCAGTTCAGTCACAAACCCAAACCCTAAAATGGCAGCTGGAACTTCCACAATTACCAGCCTGACCGAAAACACCACTATACCCTTCACTGGTTACAAATTAAATGGCCAAAACTACACTCAATGGGCAAGATCTGTCCGGATCTTCCTTCAAGGAAAAGGGAAGGAAGATTACATCTCTGATGATGCTAAAGAGCCAAGAAAAAGGACCCCGATTGTCCAAAGTGGAAGCTAGAGAACAACTTAGTCATGACATGGCTATTGAACTCAATGACCACTGAAGCAGACAAAAGTTTCATGTATTACAGCACTGCAGCTGAGATCTGGAGTGCTGCCAAGGAGACATACTCAAATACTGATAATACTTCCGCCATATTCGAGATCAAGAGTCTCCTCCATGACCTGCGACAAGGAGACACAACCGTCACTGATTACTACCATACCCTCACCCGTTATTGGCAGCAATTGGATATCTATGAGGATATAGTATGGACATGCACTGAAGACAACAAACAGTACAAAAAACTGTTGGAGAAAGACCGAATGTACCAGTTCCTCCTTGGCCTAAACAAGAATCTAGATGATGTAAGAGGAAGAATCCTTGGAACCAAACCTCTGCCCAACATCAGAGAATGGTGTGATCACTGCAAAAATTAGGCCACAACAAAGAAACATGTTGGGTCATTCATGGAAAACCAGCAGATTGGAAACCATCTAGGAATAGGGACATTCGCACCTATGCTGCCACATCAGAAAGAGGTAAAGTGTTGGCAGCCCCAGCACCTGAACCAAGTCCATTCAGCAAGGAACAAATGGAGATGTTGCAAAAATTGCTACAACAATCCCTTCAAA
>NC_021163.2:55466699-55506359 GCF_000331145.2 Cicer arietinum | reverse complement strand
GTCACTGATTACTACCATACCCTCACCCGTTACTGGCAACAGCTAGATATCTATGAGGATATAGTATGGACATGCCCTGAAGACAGCAAACAGTACAAAAAACTGGTGGAGAAAGACCGAATATACCAGTTCCTCCTTGGTCTAACCAAGCATCTAGATGATGTAAGAGGAAGAATCCTTGGAACCAAACCTCTGCCCAACATCAGAGAAGTATTTTCAGAAGTGAGAAGAGAAGAGAGTCGAAGGAAAGTCATGCTTGGAAGCACTTATCAAAGCTCCATTAATGAAGGTTCGGCCTTGGCTATGAAAGGAAGCTACAAAAAATCTAGAGGATGGTGTGATTCACTGCAAAAATCAGGCCACAACAAAGAAACATGTTGGGTCATTCATGGAAAACCAGCAGATTGGAAACCATCTAGGAATAGGGACATTCGCACCTATGCTGCCACATCAGAAAGAGGTAAAGTGTTGGCAGCCCCAGCACCTGAACCAAGTCCATTCAGCAAGGAACAAATGGAGATGTTGCAAAAATTGCTACAACAATCCCTTCAAAGCACTAGTACACACTCAACTGCTGCCTTGGCCCAAAAAGATAATTCTTCATGTGTCTATTTTGTTGACAAGGGAATATCTAACTCATGGATTGTAGACTCTGGAGCTTCAGACCATATGACTGGGGATATCACTCTATTTGATGAATATTCCCCATGCAATGACAATTCTATGGTACGAATAGCAAATGGCACAAAAACAAAAGTGATTGGTAAAGGCTCAGTAATCATCTCCAAGGACATTACTCTTAACTCAATTCTTTATGTTCCAAAGTTGAATTGCAACCTTTTGTCCATAAGTAAATTGACTCAAGATCTAAATTGTTTCACTAAATTCTTGCCTTACCTATGCAAATTTCAGGATCTGGATTCGGGGAGGAAGATTGGCAATGCTAAGGAATGTGCAGGTCTCTACTTCCTTCAAGTTAGTGAGTTCAAGAAGAGAAGAAATAATTCAGTCTATGTTGCTGCATCAAGTGGTGAAAACCTACAGGAAATTGTCATGCTATGGCATTACCGTTTAGGACATCCAAACTTTATGTACCTTGAAAAAATGTTTCCTTCTGTATTCAATAAAAATTCAAATTTGTTTCAATGTGAAATCTGTCAATTATCCAAACACTCACGCAACCATTATCCTCCTTAATCTTATAAACCATCCCAACCTTTCTCATTAATCCATAGTGATGTTTGGGGACCTTCGCATGTTAAGAACATAACTGGTTCAAAATGGTTTGTGACCTTTATAGATGATCACACACGAGTTACATGGGTGTTCCTTATGAAAGAAAAATCTGAAGTGAGAGAAATCTTTGAGAACTTCAACAATATGATACAAACCCAATTTCAAACGAAAATCCAAGTCCTACGAACTGACAATGGCCGTGAATACTATCACCATTCCCTCAACTCTCACCTTTTCAAGCATGGAATAATTCACCAAACCAGTTGTGTGAACACACCACAACAAAACGGTGCCAAGAGGAAAAATAGGGCACCTCATGGAGGTTACTAGGTCCCTTATGTTTATCAACTAATGTACCAAATCATTTTTGGGGTGAAGCTGTCCTTTCAGCATCATATTTAATTAACATAATGCCTTATAAAGCCCTCAAGTTCAAAACCCCTTGCCAAACCCTTCTATCCATTTACCCACACATTAAAATCCTTTCATCCATTCCTCCCAAAGTCTTTGGCTGCACTGCATTTGTGCATGACAACCAGCCTAACAAAGGAAAATTAAATCCCAAATCCCTGAAATGCATATTCTTAGGATACCCACCAAATAAGAAGGGATACAGGTGCTACTGTCCCATAAGAAAAAAATTCTACCATTCCATGGATGTAACCTTCTTTGAAAATCAACCTTACTACCTCAAAGTTGGCCTTCAGGGGGAGAGAGAACAAAACATAGCAGAATCCCAACCTTGGGAAATGGAACAACATTTGCAACAAGAAGTGGAACATAATTTGCAGCATTTGCAACATGAAATGGAACAAAATTTGCAGCAGCAACAGAATTTGCAGCATCTTTTAGAAACAGAACAGACCTTCATACAATAGCAAGTTGTAGAACCAGAAATTGACCTTGTGACTGGAGAAACAGCAAAACCTGTAACCAGATATGAGACATAACCGGAAAAAGAACTACTGGTGTACACAAGGAAGAAGAAAACTCAAAGGGAGGAAGAAATCTGCACATCTCCAAGGCCAATCCAAAATTCTGAACCTAATACAGATTTAGAAGTTCTACCAGGTAATATAGATTTTGAGCCTAATGATAATTGCAGTCTAAATGAGAATGATCTTAACTTACCAATTGTTGTGCGGAAAGCGGTGAGGTCATGCACTCAACATCCAATTGGCAATTATGTATCTCATAGAAATTTGTCACAAGAATACATGGCCTTCATCACCATATTGGATAACATAAAACTTCCAAAAAAAATGTTCAAGAAGTTGTCCAACATGTTGAATGGAAGGCTGTAGTGGAAGATGAAATTAAAGCACTGGACAAGAATGGAACATGGAAATTTGTGGAGCTGCCAGAAGGAAAAAAACCAGTTGAGTGTAAATGGATCTTCTCTATAAAGCACAATGCTGATGGGAGTGTGAATAGGTACAAAGCCTGCTTGGTGGCAAAGGGGTTCACCCAATCATAAGGAGTGGATTATGAAGAAACATTTGTTCCAGTGGCAAAACTAAATTATGTTCGTGTAATTATCTCCTTACCTGTAAATCTAGATTGGCCCTTACACCAACTAGACATCAAGAATGCTTTTCTAAATGGTGAACTCGAAGAAGAGGTATACATGAAAATACCACCTGGCCTAGAAACTCCCCTAACAATTGGCAAGGTATGCAAGCTCCAGAAATCACTTTATGGTCTTAAGCAATCCCCATGGGCATGGTTTGAAAGACTAGCCCGAGTTGTTAAGGGTCACGACTTTACTCAATGCCAAACCGACCATACAATATTTGTCAAACATTCTAGTGAAGGAAAGGTGACAATATTTATTGTTTATGTGGATGACATCATAATCTCAGGCAATGATGACAAAGAGATAGAAGAACTCAAGAGATTTCTAGCTAAAGAATTTGAGGTCAAGGACCTTGGACACCTAAAATATTTTCTTGGGATGGAGATTGCTCGTTCCAAACATGGAATCTACGTATCCCAAAGAAAATATGTGCTTGACATGTTGGAAGAAATAAGAATGTTAGGGTGCAAGCCAACAAATACACCAACGGAACCTAACCTTAAATTGGTAGAACAAGAAGGCAGTCTCCAAGTTGATAAGGAGAGATACCAAAGATTGATAGGAAAGCTAATTTACCTAACTCACACAAAACCAAATATTGGTTACTCAGTGAGTATGGTAAGCCGTTTCATGAATAAGCCAACTGAAGATCACATGAAAGCTGTGACTCGACTTTTGCAGTACCTCAAAAAGACACCCGGGAGAGGTCTTCACTTCAAAAAGGACCCAATTAGGAGTGTGAAAGTGTTCACAAATGCAAATTGGGCTGATTAATTGACTGATCGCAAGTCAACAAGTGGGTATTGCACATTTGTGTGGGGAAACTTGACTACTTGGAGAAGTAAAAAACAGTCGGTGGTGGCAAGAAGTAGTGTAGAGGCTGAGTTTAGAGCAATGGCTCATGGCATTTGTGAGGGAATTTGGTTGCAGAGAATGCTTAAGGAATTAGGAATACAAATAGATTCCACCATGAGCCTTTGGTGCGACAACAAGGCAACCATCAATATTGCAAAAATCCAATCCGCCATGATAGAACGAAACATGTGGAGATAGATAGACATTTCATAAAAGAAAAGATAGATGGTGGAATTATCAAGTTGGAATACATCCCTTCCAAGAACCAAACTGCAAACATACTGACCAAGGCCCTTCACAAATTTAATTTTGTGAACTTACGGTTCAAGCTAGGTATGATTGACATCTATTGCCCCACTTGAGGGGGAGTGTTGAATTCCAAATTGTTGCTGAGAATAAGTCATTTATTGACTGACTATTATGTAATTAATTTATTATATTATATAGGACAACTGTAGTGAATATCAAGGAACTTGTACAGTAAATCCCTCTTATTTAATTCTGATTTATTTATTAGACTAGGGAAGGCTATATTTAAACCAAAATTGTAACCATTCTGATTCAAGAAATGAAAAGATCATTTCCTCAATAAATCACATTTTATATTGCAATATGTAAATAAAAATGCCTTTATGAATCCATTTTCTGCTTAGGTGGAACTACTGCATTTGCTTTTATCTTTTGTTGAAATGTTAAACTGAATACTAAATGTGTGAAGTTCCATGGTGAAACTCCTACATCTAGTGAAAGCTAGCTGGCAGCTTCTGCTTAGTTTTTATAATGTGGAAACTAGTTATATGGACAATTGAAGTTATTGATATAGCTTGTTGTTACAGTCCATGTGAAATGATTAATTATTTGTTTTCGTAGAGTACTGAATATACTAAATATATCGTAAACTTTCCATAAAGAGTTGTTCTGTCTGTCACCTTTTCTTGGTCATTTCATTACCTAATTCTTGTCCTTTCCATGGTTTCATGGAGCATTTTGATAAATTCTGTTACCCATTCATTTTGCTAATATATTTAACTTATTATTTGTTTGCTTGCTGATGTTTACATACCGTGAAAATGTCATTTATAGCATTTGGTGCAAAAAAGTCCTTCTATGTTGAGCAAGCCTGGTGTAACACTTTTGTTGCTTGAGATATTGAACTACCGACTACTTCCACTTTACAGGTTATTGTTTCTTTTTCCTTTTTGGATTGACAGGTGATTGTTTCTTTATGGAACATAGTTTAAATTTCTTATGTAAAAAATTAAGATATGTTTCAACTGTATGGAATCCCTTTTATGTTTTCCCCATGTCTGTGCCCTTCATTCCAATAAGTGGTTTTAAATTTTAAAACTACAAGATCCTTTACCATTTCATCTGGATCCTTTTACCCAATTATATATTTAGTTTTAGAAATAGATTCAAATTAGGCTATATATATATATATATTCTAGGATTAAATATCTTTTTCGTCCCTATAAATATACCACTTCTTGCTTTTATTTCATGTAAATTTTTTTTGTTCTGAAATGTAGGAAATTGTGGGTTTGGTTCTTGTTTGTTTTAGTCTTTCTAATATTTGTTCATATTGGAATTAGTCCTCATATGGTCCATATTTCAGGGATTAAAATCAATATGATCATAATGTTACAGCGACTGAACAATTGTGAACAAATATTACGTAGACTAAAATCAAAACAAGGATCAAAAACAAAATTTCCCAAGTTTTAGCACCTAAAACCAACTTTTTTACTGGGAATGAAAGAAAAAACTGTGTACTTGCATGGACAAAAAATATCAAACCTATATTCTATTTTGCTGGCAATTAGATATGCTAAAAATGTAAACTGTTCATTTTGTGTAGGTATCAGGGAAAAAGCAAAACCTTGATGTATGACGTTACAAAGATAATTTCTGCTCTAAGAGTAAAACGAGGAGATCATCGAGTATTTAGATTAGCTGAAAATCTGTGCCTGAATCTTATATTCTCATTGAGAGATTTCTTCTTGGTTAAAAGGGAAGGAAAGGTATTTGCTTTGGTATCAAAGCTGGAGCTTCTACTTTCATGTTATTCATTTGAGCTCACTCATCATTCTAAGCAAGACTGATATTTTATTTCTTGTCTAATGTTTTTTTAACTATTTGCAGGGCCCAACGGAATTTACTGAAACTTTGAACCGAGTGACGGTTATTACACTTGCTATACTTATCAAGACTCGTGGGATTACAGATGCTGATCACCTGCTTTATCTCCAAAACATGTTGGAACAAATAATGGCAACCAGCCTACATACATGGTCAGAAAAAACACTGCGACACTTCCCGTCTGTTTTGCGTGAAGCATTGAGTGGTCGACAAGATAAAAGGAGCCTTGCAATCCAAGCATGGCAGCAGGTTTGTTATACAAGGTGTATTTCTTATGTGCAGGGATGCCTTCAGTAAAGAACAAAAGCGCATAATGCTGTCAGATTTTTATTTCACCTCTACATAAATGTTATATTTTGAAAAGTTAATTAAAGGTAGAAGTTATGATTCGGTAAGTATTCTTAGAATTTGGGTTTTAGGCCTAAATAAACTTAAAAATCTAGCTCAAGATAGCTCATGCATTATAAAGACTAATTTTTCAATCCCTCTAGTGGATGCGGGATCCCAACAAACCCCTTATGCCCAGGACTAGACATCAGGAGCGTGCACAAATGTGGGTTTCCCATAAGCTAGATCACAGGTTGACGGTGGCTCCCCACCTATAACCATTGTTCTGACTATATCACTCTTTAATCTGAGACTCTTAACACGCCTTCACACCCAAGTTTAGATGTCTGAAGCGTGAAGTTTACCGGATTGGACATTTGCAGGTGTTCCAATGAATCTTAATGCTCTGATACTATGCTTGAATTTGGACTTGGGCCTAACTTATAAACCTTATGCAATCCTCACCTTTAATGGATTGAAGAATGGTTTTAATCGGGAGGCAACCCTCACCCATTGAGCTACCTTTTAAGGACTAATTTGGCTAGATCTCTAATCGAAGTGGAATCTGAACCAATTAATTTGTTGCTTCATAATTTGAAGATGAGAAGCTAACAATAAACTGCTAATGATCACTGATAAGTTTTTTGTGACAAAAAGTTGGGGAAGGGAAAACTATTATTAATGAAGATGGCACCAAAGGTCATTTTACAACTGCTCCATACGGGATTTGAATTGTGTCCCTTGAGGTTAGAGTGTCAAGCTCTTACCACTAAGCTGAAACCTCGAGGACACACTGATAAGTGATAACTTCAGCAATTAAATGTCCATCCAGTTAAGGGACAAAACACAAAAGTGCAGCAGAAAGAAACAACCCTATATTTTTCCATCCTGCAAAGCTTCTAACAGTTTTTTCATATGCTCCTTATTACAAGGAATATTTAGTATGACCAGCTTCCTATATGTTTCCATCCTGCAAAGCTTCTAACTGTTTTTTTTCTGAGCTCCTTGTTATAACTAGTATTACCACTTTGTGCTCTCACACTAGTCATTCCCTGACATATATATTTGATTGGTCGATTATAAATAGTCTGAATTGTTTTCTTCTCTAGATCCTTCTAGAAAACATCTCTAGGTACCAACCTTATGCCTTTTTCCAAAACCATATAGCTCTTTTAATTCCTTCAATATCTCTATCATTCTTAAAGGACGTATATAGCTTCCGTGGATGATCTCCCAGGTCTCTTGTCTTAATCTCTGCTTAGTTAATCTGCTGAAACATAGTAACTCATGAGTTTAACCCCTCTCTAATCTGTATATTTTTACATATCTCCGCTGTTCCTAAAGATAAGGATTAAAGTACTTCGTTTCCATTCATTTTAGACCTCATAATCTCAGAGAACAACCTTGTGAGCCATCTTGTGCCTCTCTCTTCTACCCCCTTCTGTACCTGCCTTAAAATTAGCCATCCTCTTTAATATTTTCTTTACCTCAAATTCTTAGATTCCTGGGTAGTAGTTCTTGTCAAGTGTCATGTCTATTTGAGTTCAAAGAATACATGTGTATTTCATTAAAAAGTTTAAAAAAATAGCTCTTCCACCATTAGGATTTTTTACGTGTTGCCCCAAATCCCCCTTACTTTTCCTAGTTTCTTTTTTGTTACCTTTGTGATATATCAATATAGTAAGTTAGTAACAAATAATAATGGTCCATAAATCCTGGTTAAGAGTTACAGAATCTGGTGAATGTGTTTTGTTATAATTTTTTTATATGTTGATATTATGCCTAAATATGAAAATTAATATTTGAGACACTTGTGCAGGCAGAAACAACTGTTATACACCAGTGCACCCAGCTTCTTTCACCTTCGGCAGATCCTAGTTATGTTAATACCTATATCAACCATAGTTTCCCTCAGCATAGACAGTATTTGTGTGCTGGTGCATTGATATTAATGCACGGGCATGCGGAAAACATTAACAGTGGAAACCTGGTATATATCTTTAACTGTTATCTTAATGCTTGTCATTGTGCTGGTACCTTATAAAACTTCCTGCTTTGAAATAAATTCATCTGTTACTAGGAAATTAGGAAATTTCCCCCCATGCATTTTGATGGGATTTTATATTCTTTCTTTGTATAAATCATTCCTTTTTATTTCGAAAACACTTCTAAGTCACTCAAAATGCATAACACATTTTCCATTTTGCCCAGGGACGCGTGCTGCGGGAATTTTCTCCAGAAGAAGTGACATCTAACATTTACACAATGGTTGATGTTATGCTTCATCATATGCAAATAGAGCTTCAACAAGGACACTTGATACAGGTTAACAGCTGTGATGAGGCTTGTTATCTTTTAATTCTGTTGATCAGTATCTTTTTTGCATTGTTCATAAAGTTTTCTTTTGTAGGACCTTATGTTAAAAGCCTGTGCAAGCCTTGCCTTTTTTGTTTGGACAAATGAGTTACTTCCTTTGGATATCTTGCTTCTTGCACTTATTGACCGAGATGATGATCCACATGCTTTGCGTATTGTGGTATGTACATTCTAATTTCTAATTCTCTTTGATTTCATTTTTTCATCTCTACTCCATCATGACCTCTCTTTCTATAATAAATTGAAAAGTAAAAAGAATGAAATTGAAAATTTCAGAAAAATAAACTTGCTTATAGTTAGTGGAGTTTATCCTATTGCTATGTAGTCGATTTTATCCTTTGCATCTTGCATAGTCTATTTCTTACATTTTCCCCAGATAGTAGTAGCATTGTTTAAGTCAGGTGATTATGAAGATAAATTTTTCTCAAGAATTAGGGTAGAATGAAACTTGAATTCATTGAATTGTTCTGAAAATCCCTCAGTCAAATATAATTATACACAGTTTTGACAGCTATATTAGGAAAGATAAATCACAGCATCTATACAATCAAATATCAATGATTCAGGGAAATTCTATGATACTAAAAAGGCTAATTATAGAAACTAAATATTGAGAACAAATATGCAAGGGTTTCTGACAATTTTAAAAGTTTCTCAAATTATTTTCTTTTAATAAAGACATTAGAATCTAGTGGCGAGATTTCACATTTTGGGTTTATTTTTCCTCTTGCTCTTCTTCACAAACCATGAGATTTGGTGCTATTTCCCCTCCAAAACATAGAACACCCAATAGCGCATTCATCATAGAAAGAAACACAATTATTGAGAGAAATCACCGGTATATTAAAAGTCATCAATCCCTTTGCACGTCTCGTGTAAATATATCAGGATCTCTGAACATTAAAGAAAGGCCAAGTTAACATATTTATTACAATTATAAACCAGGGGCATTTGAGCTTCTGTGTCTTTCATATACGAAGATTAATAATATTTTGGCTATAATTGCAGATTAGTTTGCTTGATATGCCAGACCTTCAGCAGAGAGTAAAACTCTTTTGTTTAACTCGTGGGCACCCTGAACATTGGCTTTACACAGGAGTATTCAAACGGGTTGAATTACAAAAGGCTCTCGGAAATCACCTTTCGTGGAAGGATAGGTACATTCCGTTAAAACAAGTTACGGCTTTTTTTTTTTTTGGCTAAGATCAAGCATCTATATTTGGCTCAGTGGTCGAGAAAATCATTCTTAAAATGGAACTTTAAAGCAATATTTTTGTGTTATTTGATGGAGATCTGTAAATGTTCTTCTTGTGGCTGAAACCATAAGAAAAGATTGAGACAAATAATAATAGATTGATTAATAAAAATAACTAGAAAGTTATTTCTTTCTAATATTTATCAGTTGTTTGCTCTTGTGTCTTATACTTCATAATTTTTTAAATAAAATAATTTTTTTTTTGAAAATAAGACAAGTGAAGTTCAAAGTCAAGGGACAAGACATCCCATTAATTCAAAAAATAACAAGAGAAATTGAAATCAAAGGGAAAAAAAAATATAAATACATATTAAAAAAACAACGTTAAAAATATAAATAACTTGAAATATCAGAACAAGAAGTTATAGATAAACATCCATCCTTGAAAATCTGGTGTTTCTCCAACTTTATACATTAAAAAGAATGGTACAAAACTGTATATCTTTGTAATTTGTAAAGCCTTGTCCTATCTCTTCTATGATACTATCGACTACTAATTTGCAGAAAATACTTCAACCTTACTTCAACCTTTCAGAACAGATTCAACATTCTCCAGAAGTATCCAAAACTTTACAGTACAATATAGCACATGTTAGAATGGAATATAAACAGGGTAGTTATGGTTTTATTTTATGCAATTACAGTAATTAGGGTAACTGTGAATTGTATTAATGACTATATTTAGGGAGATATTTCAGAGAAAATGGAATTTGTATTTCTGAAAATAGGAACTACAATTAGCATAATACAGTGTTTCAGTTGTCAGCTTTACATAGTTGACCTTAAACTACACTCCCTGTTTTCTGAGATTTAGGCCACTCAACAATGTGAACATTAAATATTCAACACATACACTAGCGGTGCAAACTGAAAACAGGGAAATTCAAGATTCACACAGAATGTAACACGATTCAAGAAGTGACGTGGCATGATGATACTTGTTGAATACAAAGAGTATTGAGAGACATATTGAATAACCCGTGTGTTTCAACTACACAACGAAATTTCTTTATATAGACTATGAGTATTAAACAAACATAATTGACAGTAATACTAACGGGCCAGAATACCTACATCCCATCTAATCTAATTATTTACATTCTAATATAATATTCTAACACTCCCTCTTAAGCTGGAGCATATAAATCAAATGCACCCAACTTGTTACATAGATAACTAATTCTAGGACCTCACAATGACTTTGTAAAAACATCTGCTAACTGATCATTGGAATTGACAAAGCTAGTGATGATGTCACCCGATTCGATCTTTTCTCTAACAAAATGACAATCAATCTCAATATGCTTGGTCTTCTCATGAAAAACAGGATTTGAGGCAATGTGCAATGCAACTTGATTATCACATATTAGTGTCATTGTGTTGGCCTCTTCAAATTGAAGTTCTTTCAGTAACTGTTTCAACCAGATGAGTTCACATGTTACTAGTGCCATGGCCCTATATTCTGTCTCAGCGATGGATCTTGCAACAACATTTTGTTTCTTACTCTTCCAAGATATTAAATTTCCTCTGACAAGTACACAATACCCGGAAGTTGATCGTCTATCTATGGGTGAGCCTGCCCAATCGGCATCTGAGTAGCCAACTATCTGAGTATGTTCTCTATCTTTATAAATGAGACCTTTTCCAGGTGCACTTTTGATGTATACAAGAAACCGGATTACAACATCCATATGTTCTTGGCAAGGAGAATTTAAGATCTGACTTACCACATTGATAGTGAAGGAAATGTCAGGACGAGTAACTGTGAGATAGTTTAATTTTCCAACCAATCTCCTATATCTTCCTGAATCTGATAGAGGCCCCCCTTGATTGGGTAGGAGTTTGACATTTGGATCCATATGAGTATCAACTGGTTTGACATTTAATTGACCTGTTTCTTCAAAAATATCCATAACATATTTTCTTTGTGAAATTACAAGGCCATCCTTGGATTGGGCTACCTCAATACCCAAAAAATAACGGAGTTTACCGAGGTCTTTAGTCTGAAATTGATTTGAAAGATGTTGTTTCAACTGAAGTATTCCTTGCTGATCACTACCAGTTATAACAATGTCATCCACATAAACAATAAGATAGATGCACCCTTGGACTGAGTGATGATAAAATACAGAGTGATCGACTTCATTACGAATCACACCAAACTCTTGTACTACCGAGCTCAATCTGCCAAACCAAGCTCTAGGAGACTGCTTAAGACCATAAAGGGACCTGTGTAGCCGACAAACCATGGTGGAAGACTCCCCTGAGCAACAAACCCTGGTGGTTGCTCCATATAAACTTCCTCTTCAAGATCACCGTGCTAAAAAGCATTTTTAATGTCAAGTTGATGGAGAAGCCAATGTCGAATTGCTACAATGGAGAAAAACAGTCTGACATATGTCATTTTGGCAACAGGTGAGAATGTATCACTGTAATCCAACCCAAAAATCTGAGTATATCATTTGGCTACCAAACGAGTCTTAAATCGATCAATCTTACTAGCAGGACCAACCTTCACTGTATAGAGCCAACGACACCCGACTAAAGACTTTCCATGAGGTAAAGGAACCAATTCCCAAGTACTACTGCTTTGTAGAGCACACATCTCATCAAACATTGCTTGCCTCCACTTAGGGTGGGATAATGCTTCACCTGTAATTTTAGGAATAGAAACAGAAGACAAGGAGGACAAACAAGTGCAATGTAAAGGAGAAAGACGATGATAACATAAATCAATATAATGATGAGATGGATTACGGGTGGTGCGAATATCCTTACGAAGAGCAATGGGAAGGTCATGCTCAAGTGGCAGGGCCGGATCCGAAAGTGGCGTCAGAGGAGAGTCTGTAATGGGAACATGAACATGCACAACAAAGGATAGGCCACGACGCTGATATGTTTGTAGTGGTCGCGGAGGTTGGGGAGCAGACTCGACAGGTTCGATAAGAATATGAGTGGGTGGGATATGGATAACTACTTGAGGAGGTTTGGGATTAATGTCTTGATGGGACTCAGTAGCTATATGGGTAGGTTTAAAATATTGTACAGACTCGAAAAAGATAACATCGACTGACGTAACGTAGGGGTGTAGTGTGGGAGAATAACAAAGATAGTCCTTTTGGGACCGATGATCACCGAGAAAGACACACTTGAGTGACCGAGCTGACAGTTTGTCCAAACCAGGAGATAAATTGTGGACAAAACACGTGAACCCAAAGACACGAGGTGATAGTGCGTGAAGAGGGGTATGGGGAAAGAGGACCGAATGGGGATATTGCCATCAAGAACAAAAGACGACATACGATTGATAAGGTAGCATGCTGTTAAAGTTGCATCCCCCCAAAAATGGAATGGAACATTGCCATGGAGAAGTAAGGTTCGTGTGGTTTCAATGAGATGCCGATTTTTGCGTTTGACTACCCCGTTTTGCTGGGGTGTATGAGGACATGATGTTGGTGTAGAATACCGTTGGAAGTAATAAAATTTTGAAATTGATGGGACAAATATTCCCGAACATTATCACTTCTTAAGGTATGAATGGAAACTCCAAATTGTGTTTTAATTTCTTGATAAAATTGCTCAAAAATGGAAAACAATTTAGCTCTATTTTTTATTAAAAATAACCACGTAAAACGAGAGTATTCATCAATAAAAGTAACAAAATACTTAGACTCTAAAGTAGACACAGTACGAGAGAGACCCCAAACATTTGAGTGAACTACAACAAAGGGAGAGGATACTCTTTTATTGACTCGATCAGGAAAATTACTACGGGTGTGTTTCCCTAACTGACACAACTCATAATGTAAAGTAGACAACTTAGACTAAATAGGCACCAGTTTTTGTAGTTTGGTAAGACTTGGGTGTCCTAGCTGAGCATGGATAGTATGAAGGGACTCTGTGGCAGAGCACGTCTTGGAAGATGTAGAAAGCTAATAGAGGCCTTGTGACTCACATCCGACGCCAATCATCCGTTCTGAACTCCGGTCCTGCAATGTAGCATTATCATTAGTGAAAATAATAATACAATCATGAGACCGAGTCAATCGACTAATTGAAAGTAAATTAAAGGGGCATCCAGGTACATAGAGAACAAATGCAACTGAGATGGAAGAGAGAATTTGGACAGTGCCAACTCCTTGAGACCGGGTTTGAGTGCCATTGGCATAAGTTATAGTAGGTAAAAGACTAGATGTAGAGAGTGAAGAAAAGAGACCTTTATTACCAGTAACATGATCAAACGCACTAGAATCAAGAACCCAAGGGCCGAGAGAAGATGAGTGAGAGAGGTAAACAAATGAGTTACCAGTGTGTGCAACAGAAGTAGGAGAACGAGAGTTCGGATGACTCCAAACACATCGGAGAAAATCTTCATAATTTGTCGGGGAGCATTGTGGAGATGGTGTAGTCTGAATAGTGGCAGAAGAATCAAGCTGAGTTGCATTTACCGAAGGCGGGGGCTTACCATGCTACTTCCAACAGCGATCAATAGTGTGTCCAAGCCGATTACAATGTTCACATTTGGGACGAGACTTAGAGTTGGATGGTCCTCCACGAGAACGATTCTGATTATGTCCCTGAGATGCAAGGGCAGTAGTGTCACCCAGAACTGAATTAATATAATGCTCAACTGGATGTTTTGCTGGTACTTGAAGGAGGATCGCTGAGGTAGTAGACATATCCGGAACAGTAACAGACCCCAAAATTTGATTACGAGTTGTAGAGTACTCCTGGGTAGACCATAGAGTGCAAGGAGCACGAAGAAGGTGCTGTGTTGATCCAACTCCTTCTTCTGTTCAATTGGATTACTTGCAGCAGGAAGGAGAAGCTCATTAAAATCATGAAGTGCACTATGAACGGTGCCAAGATATGAAGAAATAGAGCCATCGAGTGTCTTCGGAGTAATGATATTCAACAAGCGGTGACAAAATCCATAGAGACGTTGTGTGTCGTTAGTATAGAGTGCCTTTGCTTGACTCCAAACTGATTCACACGTGAGATGCAGACGAAAAATCTGTTTAACATCTAGATGAAGTGTAGATTTAATGACACTACACAACTGAGCATCAATCTATTTCCATTTGGATGTTTCAGTCACACTCACATTTTCAGAGTTTTGAGTGAGATGGTCCTCGTAACCTTGACCACGTAGCCATAGTTTGATGTTGGCGGCCCAACTATCATAATTTGATCCATTCAATTTTTCAACAGAGAGAGAAGTGGTGTAGTTGGTGAAAATGCTCTTTGTTTCAGACTGAGACGTCATGGCCAGTAAAGAGTGTCAGAAAACGCGTTGGAACCGGGAAAACAGGGGCTGTTTGAACTGGAACTCGTATATCCGTAACTCGAAATTGAAAATTGAGGGCAGATATGGAACCAGGAGGGCGAGGCGAGTGCTATGGAAGAAGCGGCACCGTGAACGACTGCCGGACGCGCCATCACGCGCGGTGGTTGTAGGCGGCGCGTTGATTTCACGCGCGTGAAGGCAGGCAGCGCGTGTGGGCGCGTGGAGACGTTTCTGATGACGCGCTGAAGGGTTTGGCCGATTTGGGGTGTACGACGCTGCTGGAGTGGTCGTTCGTCGAAAAACATCGTCTGAGACAGTGACGGTAGAGTGTGAACGGACGGACAAAAATTGAGGAATCAGCGTATCAAAGGCAGGGAGGGGGAAACCGGAGTTGAGAACACGGTTTACCGAAAAAGAAAGAAAAGAAATATGACAGTGGGTCCACCAGGTAGTTGACGATTAGGGTTGTCTCTCAATATGCTCTGATACCATGTTGAATACAAAGAGTATTGAGAGACATATTGAATAACCCGTGTGTTTCAACTACACAACGAAATTTCTTTATATAGATTATGAGTATTAAACAAACATAATTGACAGTGATACTAACGGGCCGGAATACCTACAGCCCATCTACTCTAATTATTTACATTCTAATATAATATTTTAACAATACTAATGAACTCTGTAAATAGATTGAATATAAAATTGTTCAGAAATTGTTGAGAAAGCATTCCCAGTTGAACAATGGAATTATTGTATAAGCTTTAGCAAATACTTACTAGGTTTAATTCTTGTTAATGTATCTAACATTTCTACTAGGAACGAGAGAAATGAAGCCGCTTTAATCAACTTTCTATTTAGTGAGCTTCTTTATTTACATTTTTTTTTTGGTATGTAAGTATTTAATGCACTGTTCTGTGCCATTACTGTGAAAATTGTATGGACTGATGCTGCCTGCTACAAACTTTCCAGGTATCCCGTGTTCTTTGATGATATTGCAGCACGTTTGCTTCCAATCATCCCCTTAATTATTTACAGACTTATTGAAAATGATGCAATGGACACAGCAGAAAGACTACTGGCCCTATATTCTCCGTTTCTTGCTTATTACCCTCTAAGATTTACATTTGTTCGTGATATACTGGCATATTTCTATGGTCATCTTCCTGGAAAGCTCATTGTTCGAATACTCTATGTACTTGACTTCAGTAAGGTAATAAACTTCATTTTATTTTGTCATTCCTTAAAGTTGTTTAACTTAACAACAGTATTACTCTCTGATCAATTATTGGGCTTGTATTTGTTTCAGATTCCCTTTTCAGAGTCATTCCCACAGCAAATGAGTTCGTCAAATCCTGCCATGTGCCCTCCTCTGGACTATTTTACGACTCTATTATTGGGAATAGTAAATAATGTAATTCCTCCGTTACACAACAATTCAAAATCTGGATGCATAGGAGATGCATCAAACAGCACACTGCGAACTGCGCAGAACAAGCCACCAATAGTATCTCAGTCTGGACCAGCAAATGTTTCTGAGGGCCAAAAGGCATTCTACCAAATTCAGGATCCTGGCACATATACTCAGCTGGTTCTTGAGACCGCTGTCATTGAAATACTTTCCCTTCCTGTATCTGCCTCTCAGATAGTACAATCACTTGTTCAAATTGTTGTTAACATACAACCAACATTGATCCAGTCCAGCAATTCTCTCCACAGCTCGTCAAATGGTGTTGGGCAAAGTTCAGTATTACCAACATCACCTTCAGGGGGAAGCACAGATTCCTTAGGTGCAAGTAGATCAACTCCTTCAGTTTCTGGAGTAAATACCACTAACTTTGCTTCGCGTAGTGGTTATACATCTCAACAACTGTCTTGCTTGTTGATCCAAGCTTGTGGCCTCCTTTTGGCTCAGCTTCCTTCTGATTTTCATGTGCAACTTTACTCGGAGACGACACGTATAATAAAAGAGAACTGGTGGCTTACAGATATGAAAAGGTCGCTTGCGGAAATAGACTCTGCTGTTGGCTATGCTTTGTTAGATCCGACGTGGGCTGCACAGGACAATACCTCAACAGCCATAGGTATGGATTGGCTATGTTGATTATTGAAAAATTCCTTGTTTAATTTGTAGCATTAGAATTTAAGTTCTCTATATCACTTATCTGCCTTGATGTTTAAAATTGGGACTTATGTTTGACATATTTGCCTATCTGAAATAGTGTCTAGCTAAAAGGATCTGCTATATACATTACGAAGCAGGGGTAAGCTGCAATTTTTGCATGTCAAAGTGTACATACTCTATAATTTTATCTTGAGGTAGACATGGCTCAGAATTTGTATGTATATTGCAAGATATATTGTATGAGGTTGGGGAAATACGAGAAGACACAGAACAGGATAAAAATAACCGGACAATACATTATTTTGAAAATATGTTAATTTCCCAAAAGTAAGTTTATGACTAGTAAAGTGTTACCAACCAACAGATAGATATTCTGGAAGATATTTCTTAATTTGTTGTTTTAATGACCTGAGAAAGTGAAGCATTAAAAGAAGATACTGCCTTTCTGCAGAAAAGTGATTGTTTATTCACATTATAATTTTGTAATACAAGAGGGAAATATATAGAAGAATTTCTGATCCTAATAATTAATTCTAGGCTTAAGGATCAGGAGGAGATATTGTCCTCATTAAGAATATGTCTAATAAAGAAAGTAGCATACAATTCTAGCTGTACAAATCAACTAATTAAATACAAATCAGAATCATATCAAATCTGAATGATTCCCATAATTATCTACACTCCCCCTCAATCTGGATGATGGATGTCTATCATTCCCAGATTGGTTATAAGATGTTCATATGCGTGCCTTGGAAGAGCCTTGGTTAATATATCTACAGTTTGGTGGCATGATGGTACGTGGTGGACCATATTGACGTCATGATCAATCTTCTCCTTTATGAAATGTCTGTCAATCTCCACATGTTTTGTTCTATTATGTTGAACAGGGTTCTTTGCCATGCTAATTGCAGCCTTATTGTCACAGAGAATTCTCACCTCACAGTTGTTGGAAATTTTAAACTCTTCAATCATCCTTTTTAGCTACATTCCCTCACAATATTCCTTGAGCCATGGCTCTAAGTTCTGCTTCTGCACTACTTCTTGCCACCACAAATTGTTTCTTGCCTCTCCATGTAACCATATTTCCCCATACAAATGAACAATAACCTGATGTAGATTTTTGGTCCACAGCACAACCTGTCCAATCTGAGTCTGTGTAGATTTCAATACCTTTATTTGAATTTTCTTGAAGTAAAGACCTATGCCTGGAGTGCTTTAGAGATATTGTAAGATCCTTCTTCTTGCAACCATATTTGCAGCTGTGGGATTTGACAGATGGCAACTTGCCATACTTACAGCAAACCCAATATCTGGTCTAGTGTGTGCCAAATAGATTAGTTTTCCCACTAAGCGTTGATGATACCTGTCCTTCTCAGTTGGAATGCTTTCTTCTTGGGATTTTGTTCCTTTGGTTACTTCTACGGGTGTGCTGGCTCCCTTACACCTAAGCATCCCAATCTCTTGCCATAAGCCCAAGGTATACTTCTGTCAAGAATTAAAATAAAATCATATTTATTGAAACTTGAAATATATCGGTAATACATCAGATATATTTATACTAGATTACTAAACAACCAAATCCTATAATTACTCATATATAACTAAATCCCTACTAGTACTCCTATATAACTGAATTCCTATTAGTACTCCTATATATCTGAATTCCTACTATTACTCATATTCAACTAAATCCCTACTATTACTCCTATTCAACTAAATCCCTATACTTGAGAGATATTAAATAGAAATATATTTTGACACTCCCCCTCAAGCTGGTGAATAGGTGGTGTTCTCCATTCCCAGCTTGAATGCAATTCTTTCAAAGTTGCTACTGTTCAGCCCTTTAGTTAGAAGATCTGCAAGGTTGTCATGGGAGGAGTTATATGGAGTGCAAATTAGGCCAAAAAGAAATCTCAAGTTGCTGCAATGAAGGCAGCAAAAAGGGCCACAATGAAGGTGGCTAAGAAATAGAAACTGCAATGAAGGCGGAACCGCAATGAAGGTGGCTAATAGAAACCGCTACGAAGGCGGAACCGCAATGAAGGTGGCTAATAGAAACCGCTACGAAGGCGGCAAAAGGACCACAATTAAGGTGGCTAAGATTTTAGGAAAATAGAAACCGCAATAAAGACGGTAGTTTTATGTGGAAGCAAGGGCCACAATGAAAGTGCCATTCGAAAACTCAATGGATCATAGTTTGAGACTCGTCTCATAGGTGTTGACTGGGTACTGAGGATGATGTCAAGCATGTTGACAAACAATCTGATCCTGGAGATGATAGTGATACCGAGGGTGTCGTAGTGGAAGATGTTCCTTCTGAAGATGATTTTGACAAGGAAGCAGATATTGCAAGAAAGGTTCAGGATGCAAATAGTAAAGCATCTAAAAAGTCTGACAAGGTTTCAGGTGTTTCTAAGCCTGAAACTTTTGGTCCTGAACATCAGTCAATAGTGGAGTTTGCTCTTGATAATGTTCAAGCATTGAAACTTCGGAACGCAAGGCTACAATCTCAGCAGCAGACTCCTTATGATGACAACAAAGAACATGACAAACTGGTAAAGGATTTGATGCTGAATTCTTATAGTGCTCAAGGTGAAAGTAGTAATAGTCAGTCTTCACAATCTGAAGACGATAACCAAGCTGAATCTGAAATGGCGAATGAACAAGGTACTAGCGATTCTGGCCCATCTGTTCCCCCACCTAATGACCCGGTGATTCTACTCCTGTCACTCAAACACTCCTTCCTCCTATTGACAAAACGTCCAGGTGGCAATGGTACAACACTCCCCCTCAAGCTAAAGCTTAACTCTAGCTTGCTACAAGAAAACAATGTTTTGCTCCACAAAATAATAAAAAAGATGGAAAGGCAACTCAGGAATGCATTTAAAGTCGGAGAAAATTGCTATAAATATAGCCTAGCCAGATAGCCTGATTGATCATCAGTCTAAGAGAAGTTCATGGCAAGCAATTGAACAAAGCAAGCTCCGTTATTCTAAAAGACTGCATTTGGAAGCTTCAAACCAATATTGGAGACTCAAAATATTTAAACTTGAATATACTTCAAGGAGAGAGTGGCATGATTTAGGGAGATAAAGGCACAATCAGTACATCACATCATGAAAAGACCTGCAGAGGGGGCCAAAGACAGGTGCATACATTCTCACACAATAATGTAAGAACAAAAAAACAGGTGAAGCTCCAAGACCACAACTGCTTAACCTACTTTTAGACTCAATCGCACCATGAACACATAATAATATACACATTCTATAGAAAGTTCCCTTTTCAATCACAATTGACTCTGCATTCTCCAAAAGAGGTTTGAACACAGAACCCCCAAACTCTGCACAAACACCAAAGTCTGTTTGCTGATTGTATCGTAGGTCACTTTGTGGAATCAAAATGTGACCCATAGACAACATTCCAAGCCCTCCAATTTCCTTGGGGGTGTAGAAAATAACAGGTGGAAACCTGCTATGCATGTTTGAGTTGAGTCCAATCTTGATACGAGTTTGAATTTTATTTTCACATTTGACAAGCAAATCCAACAGCTCTTGAGTATGTACAGTTGCCTCTCGGAAATAAGTCATGAGTCCTATTAAAGCCTGGAATAGATATCAATGGCACCAAAAGCTTATCTTCGTTGGGTAGGAGGTCAAGTTCTTCTTCTTTGTCAGAAACATCATCAGATGATTTCTTTCGAATAGATGCGTTGAAATTCACCGCATCTGATGCATCTTTAAGTTTGGTGAATTATGCTTGTCGAAAGAATTGATCAAACCTGAAGAACAAAGTATGTTTAATCGAACCCCATCAATTGCAATTGAAGAGATAGAAACTGCCAGAAAAAGTGCTGACATAAAGAATTTGAAAACAATAGAAACATCAGAAGAATCTTTCAAATTTGACCAAAAGCTCAGTGAAAACAAGGATTCACAACGACATAGAGACATTTCATCAAGTGTGTCAAGTCTCTCCAATGAGAGTGGAGCCACCGGGCACTCTTTTGTCCCATTAAACAAGGATTCACGACGATTCAGCTTATGTTGTAATTATAGCTGGGTGTTCTGCCACCATAAATGGCCGACCTGCTGTTATACATGGCCAAGCTGCAAGTGTTCTCATTGCGGGTGGTTGTTCTGCAGTTGTTGCACCTGTAGCCATACAAAAAGCAGTGACCGTGGCTCCCCTATTTTGACAGAAACAGAGAGGAATAGTTTTGAGAAGACAAATACTCCTAGACATGACTCATATAAAGAAGAGTTAGATACAACTAGCAGTTCATCTGCCAGTTGTTGGCATTGCTTCCAATCTAAACAAGCATGTGATGTTTGTTCCAACTCACGTGGTAATTGTTGCTATTGGTTTCATAGCTTTTCTTGTTCTAGTACATGTAAGCTTTCTTGTGCAAGGTGCAAATGTTGTTAAGGGACTGGGTTTTACATAATTCAGATGCCTTATTTTTGAAAAAAGTGGTGCTGCCGGCGGCATTTGCGCCGCCGGCAGCGTTAGTGAAGCACAAAGACAGATCACAAAATCAGAACCTGCTCTGATACCATGTCAAGAATTAGAATAAAATCATATTTATTGAAACTTGAAATATATTGGTAATACATCAGATATATTTATACTAGATTACTAAACAACCAAATCCTATAATTACTCCTATATAACTGAATCCTTATTAGTACTCCTATATAACTGAATCCCTACTATTACTCCTATTCAACTAAATCCCTACTATTACTCCTATTCAACTAAATCCCTATACTTGAGGGATATTAAATAGAAACATATTTTGACAACTTCCTTTGGGACACATAGGTTCCATCCCTTGTTTGAGCCACTTCCATTCCCAAGAAGTACTTGAGCTTTCCCAAATCTTTGACTTCAAATTCTCTTGCCAAGAACCCTTTTAGGTGCTCAATCTGCTTGTTGTCATCCCTAGTTATGACAATGTCATTAACATACACAATAAACAAGGTTATCTTACCTTCCGGTGAATTTTTGACAAACATAGTATGATCAGTTTGACATTGAGTGAACCCATTTTTCTTTACAACTTGGGTCAATTATCAAACCAAACTCTTGGGGATTGTTTGAGGTCATACAACGATTTCTGGAGCTTGCACACTTTGTTTATGGTGTTGGGTGATTCTCGTCCAGGTGGGATCTGCATTTGTACTTCCTCTTCTAGTTCACCATTCAAGAATGCATTTTTTATGTCTAACTGATGTAGTGCCCATTCTCAGTTTGCAGCCAAAGATAAGATCACTCAGACTAAATTGAGTTTAGCCACAGGAGCAAATGTTTCTTCATAATCCACATATATGATTGCGTGAACCCTTTTGCAACCAGCCTAACTTTGGGCCTGTTTATGCTGTCATCAGCATTTTATTTGATAGAGAATATCCATTTACACCCAACCAGTTTCTTCCTCTTTGGTAAAGCAATAATCTCCCATGTTCCATTCTTTGCCAAAGCTTGAGTTTCTGCATTCACTGCTTTGGTCCATTCTGGATGTTGAAAAGCATCTTGAATGTTCCTTGGTACAGAGGTGTTGTCCAAAGATGCTGCAAATGACTTGTATTCCGGCGACAACTTTCCATACGAAACATATCTTTCAATAGGGTGGTTAGTGCATGTTCTCACCCCCTTACGTAAGGCAATAGGAATTTCAAGGTCTGTAGTGCCGCTACCAAGAATAGATTCAGAATTGAACGGGAAATTACTTGAGGGAATTGCATCTTCTAGAGTTTGGTTGGATTCATGGTGCTGTGTTGGAGAAGTGATAGGCTCTATCTCCTTCTCGATTTTTCTCTGTGCTGCTCCTCTTGTTATGACAAATTCTGGTTTCGCCAGGACTGCGGGGTTAGGTTCAGCCGGTACAGATTCTGGTTCAGCCAGGACAGCAAGGTTAGGTTTAATCTGGACAGCTTCTGGTTCAGGCTGGATTGCATGATTAGGTTCGATTTTGACAGGTTCTCGTTCGGCCAAGACAGCAGGGTTAAAATCAATGTGGGCAGGTTTAATTTCTGTCAAAAGTTGGGATTCTGTCTGACATTGGTGGCTGCTCCCCCTGAAGACCAACTTGGGGTAATAAGGTTTATGTTCAAGAAATGTCACATCTATGGTGTGAGAATTTCCTGGTTAGGGGAGAATAACACTTGTACCCCTTTTGATGAGGAGAGTAACCTAGGAAGATACATTTAATGGCTTTAGGATCAAGTTTGCTGCGATGAGGGTCAAGGTTGAAGGCTAAACATCCAAATACTTTTAGAGGGATTGAGGTTAGGATTTTACTATTTGGGTAGGCTTTTTGGAGAGTTGAGTGAGGAGTGTCAAAAGAGAGAACACGGGAAGGCATCCAGTTAATGAGATAGGTGGCAGATAGAACAATTTCTCCCCGATATTGTTTTGGCATATTTGAGGCCATCATGAGGGATCTTGTCACTTCTAGTAAGTGACGGTTTTTTTGTTTTGCCATCCCATTTTGTTGAGGAGTGTGAGTGTCAACACATGAACTTTGGACAATTCCATGGTCTTGAAGGTAGGAATTTAGGATGGATTGATAGTATTCATGACCATTGTTTGATCTAAGCACCTCAATATTAGTTTGGAATTGAGTTTTTATCATTTTATGGAAAGCTTGGAATATTCTGCCAACCTCTGATTTTTCTTTCATAAGATATATCCATGTGATTTATGTGGTCATCAATAAATGTAACGAACCATCTATGGCTAGTAACAGTGTTGATCCTAGATGGACCCCACACATCAGCATGAATTAAGGAAAACAGTTTGGATGGCTTTTAAGGGTGTGGAGGGTGAGGGCTGTGAGTGTGTTTAGATAATTGACAGATTTCACAAGTTAAATTCCTTGACTTTTTTTGAATAATGAGGGAAGCAATTTTTCCAAGTGCACAAGGTTGGGGTGACCTAATAAAAAATGTCATAACATAATTAAATTCTCATTGTTTGAGGGAGCAACACTACTTTATTTGCTGCTGCTGTTGTCCTACTTTTGAAATATTCAACTTGAACGAGATAGAGTCTATCACTTTCCTTAGCATTGCTAACGATCTTCCCCGACTCCAAAATCTGTAATTCACAAAGGTTTGGATAAAAATTAGTGATACAATTCATGTCTCTTGTCAGTTTACTAATGGACAACAAATTGCAATCAAGTTTTGGTACATAAAGTACGGATTCCAGAGTAATATTTTTGGAGATAATGATTGAACCGGTACCCATAACCTTTGAGAGCGTACCGTCAGCTATTCGAACTGTCAAATTGTTTTGACATGGACTGTAACTATCTAAAACATTTTTATCCCCGGTCATGTGATTTGAGATTCCTGAGTCAACAATCCAAGACTTTGATTTTGCTTGACTGGTATCTAAAGCATATGAAAAATTACCTGTCTGAACCATATTTGCTGTACCAACATTTTTTCCTGCACTCAGGCTTTGCTGAAGGAGTTGTTGCAATGCCTCCATTTGTTCCTTGCTGAAGGGGAAAGGGGCTGAACTGGTTTCACCTTCATTTGTATGGTTGCTAGTTGTGTATCCTCTGGTTTCTTCAGGCCTGAATGGCCTTGCATCAGCTGGTTTCCCATGGAGAACCCAACATGTATCCTTAGTGTGGCCTGATTTTTGGCAATGTTCACACCAAGGGCTGGAGTTTTCTGCAAGTGGGGCAGAAATGGGTTTTTTTAGCATGAATTTTCTTCTGCTTTCTTCTCTACTTACCTCTGAAAACACCTCTCGAAGATTGGCAAGTGGTTTGGTGCCAAGGATCCTTCCACGTACTTCATCAAGGTCTTTGTTGAGACCCAACAAGAACTTGTAGGTTCTATCCTTATTCACCAAATCCTTATACTGTTTCTTATCATCTGGACCTTTCCATTCAATAGCTTCATAAATATCCAGCTGCTGCCAGTGCCTACTGAGAGTGTTGAAATACTCGGTGACAGAATGCTCACCTTGTCTGAGATCATGGAGAATGCTTTTGATCTCAAAGAAGGCAGAGGTATTATCCTGATTGGAATAAGTTTCTTTCAAAGCTTATCACATTTCTTTAGCTGTGTCATAGTACATAAAGGTTTCCCCAATGTCATTGGTCATTGTGTTGAGGAGCCAAGACATGACAAGGCTGTTTTCCAACTGCCATTTTTCACGGCCAGGGCAGGATCTCCTTTGGGCTCTGCAGTTTTTCCTGTGATATATCCCTCTTTTCCTTTTCCTTGGAGGAAGATGCACACTGACCTTTCCCATTGAATAAAATTCTAACCATGTAGTTTGTGGCCAGTAATAGGAAGGTGAAGATTTATTCCTTCAATGGAACTGGTTAGAGTCGTACCAGTCTCCACTGTGGAAGAAGAAGACTCAGGGTCTGCAGACATGGTATGGCTGACGCAAAACAAAAAAGGGCTGGAGATGGTTCAGATCATGCTCTGATACCATGGTGAAAAGTGATTGTTTATGTTAAATTTCAGTGTATGTTTTAATTTTACTTTGATTGTGCGATATCTTAGGCTAATTGTTAGTAGTCAACCCAACTTCCTAGACATTGAATGTAGTTATTGCAACATCATTATAAATAGAAAGTGTGATCTCACAAGAAACACACAAAAATTAATCATATTTTTTAAAGGTATCAAAGCAGTTTTTGATTATGTGACCTGTCTTTGTGCTTCACTATCACTGTCGGTGGCAGCACCACCTTTCAATCTTTTAATTTTTTGCCACAAACAGTTGTACATCATCGTCAACTCTGGCGGCCCTTCCATTGTCTTCTCTGCATTTTTCAGGGCCATAATCAACGTTTTTTCCTCAACACCAGCTGCACCTTTTCCTGTGCCCCCCACTGCTAAAACCACCACAGACCGCTGCACAATCCTCTGACAAACACGACTATGCTTTACCACCACACGTGCCTCCACCTTCTCTGCATGTGGGCCCCACACGCCACCACAAAACCCGTACGTGCAGTTCTCTCCGGCTACCTTTTTCGAGCGCCGGCCACATCAGAAACCCCTATGCCACATTCCGAGGTGTTTACCATCTTTTGGTGATTTTTCCACAAACTTCCCCCGACACTGTAACTGTTGCTGCTTTTTCTTGCACTCAGTTTCAATACATTTCCACTCATTTCTTGCGAAAAATTGGTTGGTTTTGCCAATTATGCAGATTGGGCTGCTGCTGTGGGAACTTGGTTTCAAGGACAAGGTACCATTTGCTCAAACAATCATTTTATTCCCACTTACGATCAATCTGGTGGTGACTCTATTCCCACATATGAATCATATTAGTGAAACCTTTTATTCCCACCGACCATTAATCCGATGGTGACTCTATTCTCATATATGAATCATTTTAGTGGCGCATTTTATTCCCACGTATGATCAATCCGGTGGTGACTCTTTACCCACACATGAATCATTAATAGTGCCTTCTCTTCTCAAACAAGTCCAATAGTTGTCAAACATAGTTTCAATTTTTGCGATAAAATGTTTTGATGTGTTGAATTCCAAATTGTGGCTGAGAATAAGTCATTTATTGACTGATTATTATGTAATTAATTTATTATATTATATAAGACAACTCAGTGAATATCAAAGGACCTTGTACAGTAAATCCCTCGTATTTTATTCTGATTTATTTATTAGACTAGGGAATGCTGTATTTAAACCAGAATTGTAACCATTTTGATTCAAGAAATGAAAAGATTGTTTCCTCAATAATTCACATGATGTAACAAGTTTAAAGCATAGTAAACTTTAGTTTGAGGGGGAGTGTTAAAATTCAGTTTATGTTTTTATTATTATTCTTTGATTGTGCAACATCCTAGGTTAATTGTTAGTAGTCCTAGTCAACACAACTTCCTAAATATTGAATGTAATTATTGCAACATCATTATAAATAGAAATATGTGATCTCACAAGAAACACACATAAATTAGTCATATTTTTTCAGTTTATTCACATATAATTTTGAATAATACAAGAGAGAAATATATAGAAGAATTTTTTATCCTAATAACTAATTCTAGGCCTAAGGATCAGGAGGAGATATTGTCTTCATTAAGGCTATGTCTAATAAAGGAAATAACATACAATTCTAGCCGTACAACTCGACTAATTAAATACAAATCGACTAATTAAATACAAATCAGAATCATATCAAATTTGAATGATTCCCATAGTTATCTATACTTCCATTCTAAAATTCCTCTTCGCTATTGTTTTTATCGTGTATGAGAACAATTTAATCATTTTTATGGTGACAAGCCTAATTACTTATACCCTCAACAAGTATCTGAATGGAAATTGAAGTGTTATTAGATTGATTTAAGGTCTCTAGGATATGCTGCTGCCATTGAAGCTAGGTGAATTTCATTCGATTTTTTAGTGATTAATTGTGCCTAATATCCTGGCCTTTTCATATCACAGGAAATGTGGTTGCCTTGCTTCATTCTTTCTTCAGTAACCTCCCTCAAGATTGGCTTGAAGGGAGTAATGTTATCATCAAGCAGCTTCGGCCAGTAACATCAGTGGCAATGTTGAGGATAGCATTCCGTATAATGGGCCCTCTCCTTCCAAAACTTGCCAATGCTCATGCACTTTTCAACAAGGTACAGAAAGTTATCGATTCCACCGTTTTAATACAACTTTCATGTGTGTGTGTCTGCGCATTCATCTCTTTACGCTTGTGTCTGCTAGGTTCAATACTTAGAGGTTGAGAAGAAAGCTATATATGAAGAATCTGAATCCTTGATGCATGCAAGAGTAGTTTATTTTTTAAGTCATGAATAGAAAACTTATAAATACTTGCCACTGGATAATTGCTAGCCTATGTTGTGCATACATTGTCTACCACCGATTAGCGAACAAATATGAGGGAACTTGTATTTAGATTGCTGTGAAAATGAATTCTTATCAGAGGCAAGATTCCTCTGTAACAGATGATACAGGCATACTATAAAGCAAAATAAGATTCGACTGTTAATTGGAGAAAAGCTCCTTACAAGATGGATAGAAATGAAAGAAACTAAAGAAAGAAATCCTGGATTGAGAGAGCCAACCTTCCTGCTCAGAATATTACCTCCAATACCAATTTTCACTGTTAAATTCTCGTATGCCCTCCTCAATACTGTTACTCTTCCTCATAAACCTCCGGATTCCCGATTCGTTTCCCCCTTACTTCTCCTTTCATAATTATTGGTCCCTTCTCCTCGGGCTCATTTTCCTTTCTTTTCCCACTTTTTCCTCCCCTCTTATATAAGTGCTTAATTATGGGCCTATCATATTATCACTTATTAGATTTGACATTTCTATGATATCCCCCTTAAGAAAATTATTATATACAATATAAAAATGAGACTTCACTGATAGTTTGAGATATGTTTACCTCATGATATACAACCAGCCCTATGAGTTGACTCATTTCTGTTACTCATAGTTTATTGATATTGTAGTTTTTTTTTGTTTCCATAATTTTAGCAATTTCCTTGAGGCTCTAGACAATTGAGGAAGCACCGAATATCATCATGTATAAATAATAAGTTTTTTAATTTCTAAGTAGGATTTTTAAAGGATATAACAGTTACGTCAGGATTTGTCAGGATTTGTCTAAGTGGGTTCTCCCCTTTTTATCCATCCCTTAATGAATTATGCAGAATGTGAATTCCAGAATGCTAAAGCTGTTGTCACTGCTCTGTCCTAATTGATTTATTTTTCAGCTCTAGTTTACCTTTATTCATAGCTCATGGTCTTCTTTACTGTTTGGATCATGTTATTGTTTAAGCTTATAATTAATGGAACTTTGATGTGATAAAGCTATTGTCACGATATGCTAAAGCCTAAAGCTATTGTAACCGCTCACTCCTAGTTGATTTATTTTTCTGCTCTAGTTTATCTTTACTCATAGCTCATGGTCTTCTTTTCTGTTTGGATCTTGTTATGCATTTTTGTATAATTTATTGGAACTTTGATATGTCTCATTAAAGTTTTGGGTAGTAATAGTGTTTCTCACATCTTCTGAAAAATATCAGACCCTGTCTATGCTATTAAGTATATTAGTGGATGTATTTGGAAAGAACTCCCAGACATCAATTGCTGTTGATGCATCAGAGATAGCAGACATCACTGACTTCCTGTAAGTGTTAACAATTTGTTTTAAATTGTCTTACCTTACGTTATAACAAGTTTTGAAATCATGATTTTGTGCCTTGCCGCTAATTTTTACCACGTGGTGTTCAGTCATCATATCATTCACTATGAAGGGCAGGGAGGGCCTGTGCAGGCTAGCAGCAAACCTCGACCAGATGTTTTGGCACTCATTGGTAGGGCGGCGGAGAGTTTACGTCCAGACATTCAACATCTGCTCTCACACTTGAATACTGATGTGAATTCTTCAGTTTACGCGGCTTCTCATCCGAAGTTAGTCCCAAATCCAACTTAGGTGCATCAGTATACTACTAACATAGCACATGGAAAATTCTCAGTCTTCCAGAAGTATATCTAACTTTGGGTTAGAATAGAGAGAAAAGTTGAAGAAAATTGTCAAATACTCAAATTAGAAATAGTTGTGACTAGCTATTTATAGGAGTAATGAAAATGAATTTTTAGAATTAAAAAATGGTAAAGAGAAACAAAATATATTGTGGATTCGTGTGTCACAGGTGCATCACAGAATCTAGATAAGTCATGAGCTGTATATATAAATTGTAATCGTAATATTATACATTTCTCCCCAACTTTGTATCAGAAAAACATATATATGTATTCAATATCAGTCCAGCTTCAGCATTTCAACGATGATTATGTGTGATGATCATGTGTTAGTTTTTGTTTGGTCTTACCTCTCCAGTTCTCAGAAGTAGGAGACTTTGGTAATATAAAGAAAGGAATGTCTGACAAATAATTATTTTAGTACTTCATTTCTTTAGTCTTTGATTTGAAGTGTCTCTAATTTCTTCCGTACCATAAAAAATATTAAATTTTTTTATTATTATACCCTTCACATTTTACCTTTACTTTACAAATGCAACAAATGATCTTTTTGTCTTTATAAATCTTAAAATTTATAAATTTTTTTTTTCAATTTTACAGAAAAACTTTTAAGTTTTTCGGTACACAATATATATTTCGGAAATTTTTTTAAAATTTTCTGAAGTTTTTCGGTAAACCTCTCTTGTACCGAAAAACTTTTTTTCGGTACAGGAGGAGTTTACCGAAAAACTTGTGAAGAAGTTTTTTGGTACACTAAAATTTTAATTTTTTTTATAAATATTATCGGAAAATTTTAAAAATTTTTTTTGGTAAACCTTAATTTGAGTTGATAAAATAATATAAAAAGTTGAGGGTATTTTTCGCATTTTGAAAATTTATGGGAGTATAGATACAAAAATGACAATACAGGGTACATTTTTCAAAATATCATCTTTACATGTAATAATTTTTATGTTCAAAATAGACAACGAAAGACAGTATTTAATATAAAAATAAGTATGATTTGGGTAGAAATATTAATGTTTTTATTTAATTTTATTTAATTTTTTAATTAACTTTTTTTTTTGTTTACAACAATATGTGATATATTATATGTTGGAAACCTTAAATCTAAATTTTATTCATTGCTTTCTATATAGTATTAAATTATAATTTAAAAGCATATTAAATCCTTAAAATAAAGAACAAACTTAATAAAATTCTAAATATATTATAAAATATAATTAAAAATATATATATCATATCTTTTTTTGGAACGGACTATATATCCTATCCTAATAATATATATTTTAAATATATTTAAATTTAAAACTTAAATTTTTTATGTCTAAAAGATATTTAGATATATTATTTTCAACACTCCTCGTTGATTGAATATATTTTCTGCATCCAATTTAAATTTTAAATTGGAAGTTCAACTTTATTCTTTTTAACCTCGATTTCTTGCTTTTATTTAATTTTTGTAATTCTTATCATTATTTCTTGGATGAGAGTAAACTTACGGATAACTTGAATTTTTACTTCTGTGAATTTATCTATTTTTGGTCAGCTTCTTTGTACTTTGTGCGCTCCACAGTAGAAACATCACATTTTTTTCTACATGAAATTTTTCACCTATATCTTTATTCTCCTACTTCACATGAAATTTCTTCAAAACATAAGAATCTTCATGGTATTCTTTCAATTTTGATCTTTCTTTTTTCTCTTCTTCATTCGCAATATGTTCATTTTTCATCAATTATAAAGCATAACTTTTGCGTTTCATCTTAAAAGTGATCACTTCTTTGTTGTTTGGATCTTTAATCACACAATATTTATGTTCAAATACATTTTGTAACCTTTTCTCCAACAACTGAGCAACACTAAATTTTTTATTTTATTTATTTTATATATTCTAGACATATAACACATTGAAAATTAATTTTAAACCCGAGTCACATTTAATTGCAATTGTTTCAATGCCTACTAGTGTAATGTGTGCTCCATTCCCAATTCCGACATTAGAAATAGCAATTTTGTTGAGCTATTTAAAAGGACTTCAATCATAAGTCATATGGTTTATGTAATCAGCATCAATAATCAAACTTTAGAGGGTTTGATGGTCCTATAACATGATATTGCGATTAGTTGTTTCCATCCCTCTCCGTCTTCAACAAAGTTAATATCTCATTTCTTCTTGTTGTTGTTGAGATATTGCATACTTTCTCCATATGTCTTAATTGACCGCACTTGTGATATTTTGTGTCACGCCTCCATCAACATTTCTTTTGTGGGTGATTAGTCTTCTTGTAATAAGGACACGATGAAAAAGATTGAAGTTTTTTATTTTGGTTTTTGCATTCGAATCTTATAATAGTTCTTTTTTCTTACTTTTTTCACTATTGTTGTTTTTCCATTTGGCTACATATATACCTTATGTAGTTCTTTTTTTCTCTCATAAATCTTCTTTGCATTAGAATCTACAATTCATCTAACACTTCTACCAAAGTGATCTTACTTAAATCCTTTGTATTCCCCAATTCGACAATAGCGCGAGATTGTATTCTCCATTTTCTACAAAAGCTATAGCTTCTAGGTATGACTTCATTCTTACTCTCCAAAGATCATACCCTCCATTCTCATTGTGGGATCTAGAGTCTATAGGTACGCCTCCATTTTTTTCCATGAAAGATAGGAGAAGTTATTTTTGAAAAACTTAATTCCACTTTCATCTTTACAGATTTGTTATGAACGAGACTCTAATATCACTAATGAAACTTTTTATATATTTATTTGTAGAAATATATAAGATATATTATACACAGAAAAAATCTTTAATTCTAAATTTTATCCATCGTTTTATATATAAAACTAAATTCTAATTTAAAAACATATTAAATCCTTAGAATAAGAAATAAACCTAACAAAATCCTCAAAATATAATTTCAAATATATACAATTTCTTAATAGTATATTGTTTTAAATCTTAAATATATTTAAATCTAAAACTTACATTCATAGTATTCAAAAGATATTCAAAAGTTGATCAATATAACTCATAACCAGAGATATTTTTATGTGACATTTTCTGATAATTTCAAAAATTCATATTGATTAATGTTCCCGAGCAAACAAATAAAAAGAAAGAATGGTGAGTATATAGACACTCATTATTCAGATCTATACATATGAAATGATTTTACATTTTGCAAACAAATTAAGTGCTTAGAGTGAATATTGTCTAGCTGCTGTAGCCAGTTACAGCTAGAAAAACAATTATGGCAAATCCAACTGTTGCCCATATATTTCTCCCTTGATGATACTTTGATGGTGCACCATTCTGTTGAGTAAACATAGGATATAATCAGAAACAAACAAAAATTATGTTTCTCATATATTTAATCTAACTAGCTCTATAAGTATAATAACGAATTGGTTAAATGTACTTTGATATTCTATTTTAATTGAAATAAAATTTTAATCTTTCATTTTTAAATTTGAGATTTTAGTTTTCTAGATTTTTCTACACAATTAAATTTGAAGCAACTTATTTTTATGATTTGTCATATTCATTGATGATGTGATATCGGTGATTTGGACAAAAAAATAGTAGATCATAAATCTTAAATTTAGAAATGGAGGACTAAAATTTGATTTTAGTTAAAATAAGAAGATAAAAAATGCATTTAAACCACTTATATAATAATTGTAATTTTGATAGAATTTCAATGGTTTATGTCCCCCAAATCTTATTTTCCTATAATTTTTAATTAAAAAAAAATGGTTAGAGATATTACCAAATTAAGACTAGGTGCTGGTGCCGGTGTTGTATCGGCATCAACATCAGTTGGTGGTGCTGGTGGACTCTTGTGAATGACAGTTGGTGCCGGAGCTGGTGAGTGATGTTTCAGGTGTTTGTGTCTGTGTCTTCTCTTATGTTTTGGGGGTACAGGTGCAGGTGCGGGTACTTCAATTGTAGGCGTTGGTGCCGGTATTGGTGGTGAAGGAACAGGTGTAGGAGAAGGTGATTGCTTTGTGGGTGCAGGCGCTGGGACCGGTGTTGCCTTCACCGGTGCAGGCGCTGGTGGTGTTTGAACCGGTGTTGGTGCTATTTTTGGTGGTGGTGGTAATGGTGGTGGCAATGTAGGAGTTGAGACAGGCGAACTTTTTGGTGGTTGTGGTGGCGAAGTTTGTGGACTTGAAATTGGTGCAACCTTGGGTGCTGGCGATGTGACTGGAGAAGATTTAGGAGCTACATTTGCAGGTGGTTGGATTGTGATGGGAGGAGACGGCGCCACCACGATAGGTGGTTGTGTTGTGACCGGCGACGTTGCCGTTGGGGTTGTAGGTGGCAACTTTGATGGTGAAGGTGCTTGAGCATTGAATCCTAGCAAGCAACTTAGGCTTAGTAAAATGAGAATCCAAAACATTGTAGTCATTGTTGTTTGTGAAATTGTTAAGAGATAAGAGAGAGTTTGTTTCTTATTTATTTATGGACTATGATCAAATGTGGAAGGAGGAATGTAGCATTCATTTGATTGTGATTGTGATATTTATTCATTGATAATTTAATAAGGAACGTTAGTTAACAATGGAAAAGTTATAAGTAACCTAGCTAGCTTCATAAAATCATTGGTCTTTATACTCAACTTACCTATTATAAATTAAATTGATAGTTATGGCCTAACTTGTCTTTCATAAATTAGTAGGTTTTTTTTATTTTTTATTTTTTGGTTTAGGGGATTGAATTAGTGCTGATTTTGTTTGAATGTAATTGAGTAGAATATAATTAATATATCAATTGTGATTGATTAATTGTTAATGTATCTCTCTCTCACTAACTAACTATATTAGTATATGGGAGGATTTGGTGTGAACAACAATAGGTGCTTCTTTTGGATTGCTTATCCTTCACTTCACTTCACACATTTGTTCAATGATGTGTGAGTGGGTACTTTTTAGGTTCTTAGGAAATAGATATAACTGCATTTTGGCTCAAATTGGTTGGTGGGTTGTTTTGTGATCTTTATACTCAACTCACTTAAGGGCATATCACAAGGAATTCAAAGTATGAAATATTTTTTTTTAAATTGTATTTTTAATGTGAAATTTTTGTTTTTTATCTCTGTCTGAACGGAACATATTAGTAATATCTAAAAAATAAATCGATAGTTATAGCTTTTTAAATACTCATTCCATTTCATTGCGAATGTTGTATTTGAATTGTATATTATTATTCGTAAAATGATTAGTTGAGTTAATTTCATAAATACTTTGTATTTATTAAAATATTTATATTAATAATAGTTAGAAGTAGTTAATAAAAAAATAATCTAAAAACCTATTTATTGTTAATGAATAGGATGAACGAATATATAATGTTAATGAATAGGATGTTTTTGACTCAGAAATAATCAAAAAGCCTATTTATTGTTTTACATATTCTGTTAGAGAATGAGCTCCACTTTTTGCTCTTTCTTAGAATGGATCGAGGATTTCTTATATCAAACACAATTAGTTTGACTGAGTCCACTGCCTTTTTCTGAACAATTATATAAGGTTTAACATGAATTTAAGATGTTGTATATCATTGTAGTTATAAGCGGAAATCTTCATATTAATTGTAGTGGATTGCACATGGTTTTAAATTGTGGTTAAAGTGCAAATCTTTAAATTATGGTGAAATATCGGAAATTACTGTCGATATAATCAAAATTGTTGTTTCAAAATTCACAATATCGCAGTTGCAATTACGGTTGTAGATCGAAATTTAAAATCAAAGTACAACATTTCTTGTGAGAAAATAGAGATGATCGTTAGAAGTGATGTACATCAAATGCGTTAAATAATTGCAGTTGAAGTACTGTCTTTTATTGGAAGGGATAAATTCTTTAAAAAAAAGTTATTGGAAGGAGTACAAAAACATTACAATAGGAACCATTAATAATTAATTAATTAATTATAGTCATTAATTAATTTTAATCATACTTTTGGAGTCAATAGATCCATTCTGATAATTATAAGCCAAAATTTTAAATAAAAGGCTCTATATTAAATATATTAAATGAGCATACCAACTATTTTGCTTCACAATGACCTATATGAAGTCTACATGACTTTTTGTTAGTATTTGATGGTTCAACATACCAATGTGATTGCAATGTTTTATCTCTGTATTTGATGGTTGCACGTATTCTTGATTTCTCACCCTTTTCAAATAATTGAAGTTTATGTTTTTACTATGATAGCATTCAAATAAATGAAAGTTGCAATCAATGATTGAAAGTACGCAACAACTAATAAGTGATTGAAAATGATCCAATTTGTATTATCATCATCAAGTTTGACAATTTTATTCATGCGCTCATTTAAAACATGAGATAGTATATTGATGTGTTTGATACATAATTTTCAATTACCATTTTGTATATTTCATTTTAGATGGAGTACTTAATAAGATACATGACATCTACAATGTAATGTTTTATTTTTGCCGTCTCGAATGAACAAATTATTGCCTTACATCTGCACATTTTTAAAACTTTTTTACAGCGCTTTTCCAAAAAGCGCTCTAATAGGTCCTTTAATTATGTGAAATCAGCGCTTGTCAAAAAAGCGCTGTTGTATCCTCCGTTATTTTTAAAATATCATACAACAACGCTTGTATTTAGTAAGCGTTATAAAAGACGCACTATAAAATGTCATTTTTGGCGTAGTGACACTTTGTTGCCAATACTCCTTCATCACTGAAAAGCCTGCAAAACAACTTTGGTCATTATCATAAATATCATAATTAGTGAAGCAAGTTGAACTCATAATTTGACTTTTGAAACCAAAGCATAAATTGTCCATAAAAGTTAAGCAACAAGCTAAAATTTGAATGAGTTTGTTTTCACATTCGTACCGTGAATCCAACCTGTCACTCCAATTTCTAGTTCCTTGAAATTATGGTAAAGTTGCATAGAAGATTGACGGAATTACGGCAACTCACTATAGTTTTGTCAAACTCACTGTGAAAATTGACTAAACTTAATTTTTTCTTCAAAAGATTCTTAAAATGTCAATTATGTAATTAAAAACCAATCCTCTTAAATAACTTATCAACTAGATGCCCGCTCGTCCATAGCGCTGGTTTTTAATAAAATTAATTTAATTTTTTTATAAAACTTTGTTGAGAATTAAAAGTGTTAATTTTGAGTGAAAATCATATTTTAAATAGATATGTTGTAAAATATCAGTATGTTAAAGGTTGAGTTCAGAGATATATAAAATTATTTTGATATCGTAGAATTAAGATTTAGTGAAAGTTTAACAAATAGAAAGAAATTTGTTTATTAATACCAATTGTGATTTTTTTTTTTTTAAATATGCAAATGACAATTGATGCTTGAAAATGTTAAAGTTTAACAAAATTGTGTTGTGACAATGAAATATATTCCATAATTATAATTAAGATGTCTATTTGTAGAAATTGTATAAATCTTATTTGCATTATTATATATTTAATTATATTATAGAAGCTTTAAGTTTCAGTTCATTAACTAAAATATACAAAATGAAAATGAAATAAAAAGTAACACCCATAAAAATAAATTAGTAGAATTATTTTAGTGTCATAAGTTTGCTTAAATTTATTTCGTTGTTCATTAGTTCACTAACCAAACTACATTTAACATAGTAAATAATTTATATATAGAATTTTTTTTTCTGTCATGGAGTAGTACTCTTAACAATGTCAACGTCCAATGACAATCATTTGGATGTTGAATCCACCATTTTCCGGTTACTTAAATCACATTTACATAACAACTAATCGATACAATAGAGTCATATAGAAAACATGTAGACTTATCAAATATGAAATGTTGACTTATCAAACATGTAGAATTATCAAATATAATGAATGCAATACTTTGGTTTAGAATAAACAATAATTCAGTTACCAATTGATCATTTAAAATTTATGTTACAAATGGATTGAGAAATTAAAAGAAATACATTGATGATAATATATTAACGTTAATTAGTAGATATATTTAAGTTTAGAAGTCAAAGAAATAGTTTAGTGAGACTAAAAATTTAAGTTTAGAAAACAAAGAAGTTTAGTGAGACTAAAAAGTTTTTTTTTACAAAACAAAGTTTAGTAACAGAAAATGTGAAAATAATAGTCATATGAATTGATATATTACGTAACCGAAAATGATGAAAATGAATTGCATTTAGAGATATAAATGATAAGATATTACAATATAATTTAGAAAGGGTGAATGATTGTAGAGAGTGACACATTATATTTTTTATGATGTGGAACAAATTTGAATAGGTGACATATAAATAGATGATGTGTCAATGGAGAAGGTTGAGAAGTTATTTTAATATATTATAATAGATTGCATTGACAATTAGATCATGTTGAATGAGAAGAATATTGAGAGACATGTGAAATAACTAGTGTGTAATAAAGGTGTCAATAGAAGTTCTTTATATAAACTATGAGTAATAATTACACATAATGACATGAATACTTATAGACTTTCTATTTATTTACATAATATTTTATTTTCAACACTCTCAACATTTTACATATATAATAATTCTAGAACCTCACAATGACTTTGTAAAAATATATGTCAACTGGTCATTAGAATTGACAAAGCTAGTGATGATGTCACTTGATTCGATCTTTTCTCTAACAAAATGACAGTCTATTTCAATATGTTTGGTCATCTCATGAAAAACAGAATTTGAGGCAATGTGCAATGCAACTTGATTATCACATATTAGTGTCATTGGACTGACCTCTTCAAATTGAAGTTCTTTTAATAATTGTTTCAACCAGATGAGCTCACATGTTACTAGTGTCATGACCCTGTATTATGCCTCAGCTCTAGATCTTGCAATAATATTTTGTTTCTTACTCGTCCAAGATGTTAAATTTCTTTCGACAAGTACACAATATCCAAAAGTGGATCGTTTATCAATGGGTGAATTTGCCCAATCAGCATCTGAGTAACCAACTATTTGAGTTTGTCCTCTATCTTCATAAATGACACATTTTCCAAGTGCACTTTTGATGTATTTAAGAATCCGAATTACAACATACATATGTTCTTGGCAAGGATAATTTAAGAACTCACTTACCACACTGACAATGAAGGAAATGTCAGGACAGGTGACTGTCAGATAGTTTAATTTTCCAACCAATCTCTTATATCTTCCTGAATATGATAGAGGCTCCCCCTGATTAGGTAGGAGTTTGACATTTGGATGCATAGGACTATCAATTGGCTTGACATTTAATAGACCCGTTTTGTAACATCCTCTAAATTTACTATTTAAAAATAATTAGAAATTATCAATATTAAAATACGTGTGATAATTATTTGTCTTGTTCGACTTACATTAGTTGATAAAGTTGTTAGTAATAATTATCTAGTAGAAGCTAACAATGTCCTTGAAATATGTTTCATTTCACCCCAATTAAATCTAGTAAGTAATTACCAACTAAGTCTATATGTTTTATTTGTAGATTATAGTAAGTGACTCTATGGTATGGTCGTCCATAATTGAATGCTAAATGTGATATGTGTTGTTAACTCATGTTGCACTTAAATAAATTATAAATGCCCTCGTCATGTTTATTATATCTTCAGAGACTAAGCTTCAAAATTGATTGTGGTAATTTAAATAATGATTTGCTTTTTCTTCACTACAAATTTCGAGGACGAAATTTCTCTAAGTTGGGTAGAATTGTCACATCCCAAATTTCATAATCAACTATTTTATTAATTAAATAGGATTTTAAAGAAATTAATTTGGTGTTAAAATTATTTTAGAATATATATTGATTAATTTTATGATTAGTTGTCCTTATATGTGTGAGTTTCTTATGGTTTGATAATCGTATATATATTTGATTTAATGAGTAATATAAATTATAAATATTATGTTTAGTTACTTAATTTATTTTCAAAAAAATTATAATGG
>NC_021163.2:55462158-55466029 GCF_000331145.2 Cicer arietinum | reverse complement strand
TAATAATAATAATAATAATAATAATAATAATAACAACAACAACAATAATATTGTCTCCTTTCTATTCCTTATTTAGGCCCAATACTAAGAAAAGAATACTGAAACCCTAGCCACTATTACGAATCCTATTTCACAAACCCTTTTATAAATAAAACCAAAATCCTACCACCATCACCATCACCTCCTCTTTTCCGGCATCAAAAGCTTATAAGTTATTTTCCTTGTGAACGACTTGGTGGGGCTTAGAGCTTTGTACTAGGAAGAAAAACGGCCAAGGTAAGGGCTTTTCCCCACACAAATTATAATTAGACCGTAAGTTGAATGACATGAAATAAATAATTGTGATTACTTGTATTTTAAAAGAAAATAAATGTAGACTAATAAAACCCCAATTTTTGTGAGATTGAATTTAATATTTGACTCTTATGTAGTAAAGTATGAAATTTTATGTGATGTATGATAAACAAAATTTAACTCTTGTTATATATGTTAGTTGAAGTGTGAATTTGATTGTTATATGTGTTAAAGTGTTAATTTTTATGGCCTATATGATATCAAACTTTTATCTCTATGTGATAGTCCTAATTTTTATCATTATTTGTCTATGAATATGTGATATTCATGATATGGATGTGTATATGTGTTCTTAATGATGTGTGAATATAGTGATGATTTTAAAAAAATGATTTTTGAATGCTCGTGACATAACATAATTCTTAGTGGGCTGTGTGGGCATATATCTATTTCATAATGCATCTTCATGGCATGGGATATGCATCTTCGTGGAAGTTGCCTTAGTGGCAGGTGTGATTTTCTGTGTGAAAGTTGCCTTAGTGGCAGGTGTGATTTTCTATGTGGAAGTTGTCCTTAGTGGCAGGTGTGATTTTCTGTGTGGAAGTTGCCTTAGTGGCAGGATTATATCCGATTAATATAGTTTTAGGAGCATTCATCATGCATATGTGTTGATATAAAATTTATTAGTTTGTGCATTTTTCTTTTAAAATGACAAGTTTTTACGTTTATGAGTTTTGTGTTGTTTTTCTATATGTCTTGCTTTGGTTTGATGTGAATGATGGAAAAAAAATTGACCCTTACAACAACATTTTAGGTACTAATGAGTTTGAAAAGATTCAAGAGTTGTTAATGAGTATTGACGTGGCGAACGCGGGGTAAATATGAGTTTTTCTTTCAAGACGATTTTGTAATAATGGAATTGTTCAATATTTTTTTAAGTTTTGTTAATCTTTTATCACAAACGTTTAAAGTGCACTAGAATTCTAGAAATACGGAAGTGGTTTACCTTCCATTAAGAATAATTGTCTTCATATTATTCTAATTTTGAATAAATATTTTCTTAATGATATTAAATGACGTGATTGTTGCTAATTATGTGAAGGAATAAATGTTGAGTATTAGAAGAAAAAAATAATTCATAAACTTTTTAAGTAATAAGTATTTTTTTAAATAACGTTTTGGATTAAAAAATCTGAGGCGTTACATTATGGTTTCAGAGCAATGATTCTCGGACTTTTGGGGTCGGACGTTTCGTGTATGTCGCATATATTTTAACATTTATTGTGTTAATTGTTTATTTTCGTAATTATTAGATTTTACTGATTTTTAAAGTGCTATTATGTGGCACTAATTTTGCTAACTGTTTGATTTTCTAATTTTGTTTTTGTTTTATTTTAATAAGTACATAATTTTCTATTATGTATCATTAATTGTTTAATCTCCTTGAAATTCGTTAATGAATATATGCCTTAAATTCCTATGATTGAAAATAGTTTTAATTTGATTATATGCAATAATTGCTTAAAAATGCTATTATGTGTCACTAATTATGTCAATTTTTTGAATTTCTATTTTTATTTTTGTGTTATTTTAGTAAGTACATAATTTCCTATTATGTACCATTAGTTGTGTAATCTCCTTGAAATTTGTTATCGAACATATGTCATAAATTTCAAGGAGGTTCAATAACAAATTTTAAGGAGGCTCAATAACAAATTTCAAGGAGATTACACAACTAATGGTACATAATAGGAAATTATGTACTTACTAAAATAACACAAAAATAAAAATAGAAAATAAAAAAATTGACATAATTAGTGAAACATAATAGTATTTTTAAGCAATTATTGCATATAATCAAATTAAAACTATTTTCAATCATAAGAATTTAAGGCATATATTCATTAACGAATTTCAAGGAGATTACACAATTAATGATACATAATAGAAAATTATATACTTACTAAAATAAAACAAAAACAAAATTAGAAAATCAAACAGTTACCAAAATTAGTGTCACATAATAGCACTTTAAAAATCAGTAAAATCTAATAATGAAAATAAACAATTAACACAATAAATGTTAAAATATATGCGACATACACGAAGCGTCCCACCCCAAAAGTCCGAGAATCATTGCTCTGATACCATAATGTAACGCCCTGGATTTTTTAATCCAAAACGTTACTTAAAAAGTTTATGAATTATTTTTTTCTTCTAATACTCAACATTTATTCCTTCACATAATTAGTAACAATCACATCATTTAATATCATTAAGAAAATATTTATTCAAAATTAGAATAATATGAAGACAATTATTCTTAATGGAAGGTAAACCACTTCCGTATTTCTAGAATTCTAGTGCACTTTAAACGTTTGTGACAAAAGATTAACAAAACTTAAAAAAATATTGGACAATTCCATTATTACAAAATCGTCTTGAAAGAAAAACCCATGTTTACCCCGCGTTCGCCACGTAAATACTCATTAACTACTCTTGAATCTCTTTGAACTCATTAGTACTTAAAATGTTGTTGTAAGGGTCAATTTTTTTCCATCATCCACATCAAAACAAAGCAAGACATATAGAAGAATAACACAAAACTCATAAACGTAAAAACTTCTCATTTTAAAAGAAAAATGCCCAAACTAATAAATTTTATATCAACACATATGCATGATGAATGCTCCTAAAAATACATCATCTGGATATAATCCTGCCACTAAGGCAACTTCCACACAAAAAATCACACCTGCCACTAAGGCAACTTCCACGAAGATGCATATGACATGTCATGAAGATGCAGTATGAAATAGATATATTCCCACACAGCCCACTAAGAATTATGTCACGAGCATTCAAAAATCACTTTTTTAAAATCATCACCTTATTCACACATCATTAAGAACACATATACACATCCATATCATGAATATCACATATTCATAGACAAATAATGATAAAAATTAGGACTATCACATAGAGATAAAAGTTTGATATCATATAGGCCATAAAAATTAACACTTTAACACATATAACAATAAAATTCACACTTCAACTAATATATATAATAAGTGTTAAATTTTGTTTATCATACATCGCATAAAATTTAATACTTTACTACATAAGAGTCAAATATTAAATTCAATCTCACAAAAATTGGGGTTTTATTAGTCTACATTTATTTTCTTTTAAAATACAAGTAATCACAATTATTTATTTCATATCATTCAACTAACGGCCTAACTATAATTTGTGTGGGGAAAAGCCCTTACCTTGGCCGCTTTTCTTCCTAGTACAAAGCTCTAAGCCCACCAAGTCGTTCACAAGGAAAATAACTTATAAGCTTTTGATGCCGGAAATGAGTAGGTGATGGTGATGGTGCTAGGATTTTGGTTTTATTTATAAAAGGGTTTGTGAAATATGATTCGTAGTAGCAGCTAGGGTTTCAGTATTATTTTCTTAGTATTGGGCCTAAATGAGGAATAGAAAGGAGACAATATTATTGTTGTTGTTGTTGTTGTTGTTGTTATTATTATTATTATTATTATTATTATTATTATTATTATTATTA
>NC_021163.2:55461723-55462089 GCF_000331145.2 Cicer arietinum | reverse complement strand
AAAATAGTATAATAATAATTTTGTTAACACAATTTCATTAATAACGTATTACTAATATTTTAAAACTAATATTTATAAAAAGTAATTTAAGTAATTACTATTTTAAAATAAATTAATAACGAAAACTCTCATATTCACAATATTAACTACAATTATTATTACACTATTTTACAAAGTAATCACATAAAAATACTACCATCTTTATAGAATAGGCAAAATGATAAAATAATTAAATTTAACATAAATAATTTATATTTATTACTAAATCCTAATAAACATGTATGTTGACACCTAATTTTGTCTGATTTTTACTTTTGATTAAAAAGGAAATAATAATAATAATAATAATAATAATAATAATAATAA
>NC_021163.2:55460438-55461188 GCF_000331145.2 Cicer arietinum | reverse complement strand
AGAATTCGAAACACAAATGGAGAGCTCATAAAAAAATAGAAGATTAGTTGGCAAAAGAGAAGAAAAAATCTGAACTTGAAACAATCGATCTAGCAAAACAACAATTCAGGAGTAAGGTATCATTTTTCTTATTTTTTTTCTCTCTAATTTTCTGTTTATTAGTCTTTTGTTTTGTTTTTGCATATTTTTTTTTTAAATATATTTTATTTCGCCTTCTATTTTTTTCCTATTTGTAAAAATTAAACTCATGTGTTAAGCTTTTATTTTTTTTAAAGAATCGTTTAATCCTAAAATTGTTTTCTTTGCAACACAAAAATAATAATAAAAAATATAACTAATTGATGTTTATAGGCCGAGAAAATAAATTGCACCATATTGTAATATAATATTCATAATACGTCTTTATAACTAAAAAAAATCATTAGCAACAGATAAATGTTTTCACTTTAGGATTATGAAATCCATCGCTCGCCGCACCATATTACTCACTCTCAATCGTGGGTGACCTTTGTGTCGCGACATATCCGACAACGTACGAGCAAATAATTTAACAGATTATTTCACCGTTGTGTCCATCTATCTCGTTCACATACCGCCACATTACGTTATTTTTTTTTTAGAAAAATTAAATTTTTTTTCTTTACTTTAAAAAAAATATAGAAGATATAATCCATGAATAAATATTACTATTATTATTATTATTATTATTATTATTATTATTATTATTATTATTATTATTATTATTATTAT
>NC_021163.2:55458192-55459505 GCF_000331145.2 Cicer arietinum | reverse complement strand
CTAAGATAAGTTAGAGATTGTGTAATGATAATCTTCTGGATGTACATCCTGTTTGGTTGTCATGAAAGTCTCACCTAGAGTTGACCTTTTCTAAAATATTTCCATTTTAATAGTTTACCTATTAATTGGTTTAATATTTTGGAATTGAGTTGTGTGCTCTAGGAACCGATTTAGAACTATAGAGCCACCCACAATAAAGGTTCACAATAAAAAACCATCAATTAAGAAAAGAACCATGTAGGGCACATGTATATATGGAAGAAAAACTTACTCTAGCTATATCTTATTTTTATCATAATGCATTGCATAATCATGCATGTTTCATCTTTTATTTTATTTTACAACATGTTTTTCTTCTTCTCTTCATTTTTTTAGAAAAAGTGATTGCATATTAGGAGGTAATAAAATATTTCAATTAAATGCATAATCATTGCATTCACTTTCTTACATTCTCATAACATTTTCCTTCAAGAAAAAAAAATGGAAAAAAAGAAAAAAAAAAAAAAAGAAAAAAAAGTATCATGACACCCTTACCGAACATGGTCTCTGGCTAAAATCATGGATGAATTGAAACATACAAAGGCTATATGGATCAACTGAAAGACCATATGTCTATATCATGGATGAACATCAATAAGTCTAACAAGATTATCTGAATTATGGATGAATACGTAGAACTCATGTTTACCCTTTGATTTCATAAGTCCAACAATTTTTACCTTTAGTCTAGGTCTACCTCAAGTAACTTGTCTACAAGATCTGAACATGATACTAATGAGATTCATCTTCATTCTCCCCCCTACTTCTAAGTCATGGACATACGTTTTTGACTTTTCACCACAGGTGGACTTGTAGAAGTTGGATCATCTATGTTGAACTTTCATCATTATCGCTTACTACTTTAATGTCATGAAAAAAAAATTTCACCAATCTAAAGAAAAATATCAAGTCTTGTGTGAACCTTCAAGGACAATTGTAAAAAACCTCAACTAAACATTATGTGGAAGACATTGATGATATTGCATATATTTAATGAGTTTATCCAAGGGGCAAAATCGACAATGAAGATATAATCAGTTTCTCTTGTGAATTTTAATTCTACAGCACCAATAATATTGATAAATATAAAGTCTTACGATACTTTATTATATTGACACACTTTTGTTTCCTTAAAACGTTAAAAGGTGTATTCGACTACACCCATCTGTAGTCGACTACAAGCTAAGTCAGTGGCCAAGTGTATTCGACTACACCCATATGTAGTCGAATACAAGTTAAGTCAGAGGCTAAAATACATTGATCTGTATTCGACT
>NC_021163.2:55452382-55457898 GCF_000331145.2 Cicer arietinum | reverse complement strand
GAAGACATTGATGATATTGCATATATTTAATGAGTCTATCCAAGGGGCAAAGTCGACAATGAAGATATTATCAGTTTCTCTTGTGAATTTTAATTCTACAGCACCAATAATATTGATAAATATAAAGTCTTACGATACTTTATTATATTGACACACTTTTGTTTCCTTAATATTATGAATATCAATAATGCATTTTGTTGTCTCTTCCTTTCTACCCCTCATATATTTAACCATTTATTACCCAACATTATATGTCTTTCTCTTATTCTAACCATGTACCATACATATTTGTAAGTAGTTCAGTTATAAATAAGTTTGCTAAGATTTCATTATATAATTTCAGTCATGCTATTAATTCCACTGAATGGGATAAAAACGATAAAAATAAAATCCCTTATTTGGATGGACCTCAATATGTTGGGACATGCAGTTAACGTCATGTTAATCCCCTAGAAAGGTTGTTTTATCTTTATCATTATCTAATTGTACTTTGAATATACCAATCACTTGGAGGAATTTGAATTTTGTACCATGACTATTCTAGATGCCTACAAATCAAAAGTGAAATGTTGAAAGCATATTGGGATTTGACCTAATCATCAACCAGATGAATCAAAAATGTAAAATTTGGGATAAGAAGGTGTTCATTTATATGTACATATTAGACAAATGTCTAAAAGTTGAAGTCATTTTCCATTATGTCCTTCCCCTCAACAATATAATCAACTAGCTGACGTTCTAGTTGTTTTATTTTCAATGTTAAAAGTAAGTCATGATGAAGAATAGTCACTCACAAGAATGAAAGTCACGACCATCCTGCTTACTATCAAATGTAGAAGAAAGCTAGATAGAAAATTCTCGTACCAAATATTATCTCGTAACAGTGGGACACCCTCCCTGAGAATCAGACTATAATTGGGGCACCCTTTTATTCTTATTATATAGAATAAAGGCAGTACGACTTGTTCAAACAAAAAATCTTTTTATCAAGAGTAATGATCTGTGGTGACCAACAGAATTCAAGTCAAGAAAAATGTTGACTGCCTCATATCAAGGACAATTATTTCAAAATATCTTAAAAGAAGAACATATGAACTTCAGAGCTTCAAAAGAAAGAATTAGCACTCAAGAAGATTTCACATATTTAAAAGGACTAGCACATAAGTGGACTCCCAACTATATGAGCCCCAATACCAATACATTCAAGTTTTGCTATGATCTACACCAATATGGATCAAGAAGACTTATCACTACTTTCACACATTGATGCTTCAAAAAGTATTACATCTAAATGAAGACCCGCTAGGTTGAAAATCCAAAAGGACGACCTAGGCAAAAATTAGGGTATAAAAAAAAAAATATCCGCTAGGTTGAAAACTTGAAAGGGAGACCTAGGCAAAAATTAGGGTATAAAAAAAAAAATACCCGCTAGGTTGAAAACCTGAAAGGGAAACCTAGGCAAAAATTAGGGTACAAAAAATAATAATAAATACCTGCTAGGTTGAAAACCTGAAAGGGCGACCTAGGCAAAAATTAGGGTACAAAAATAAGTAAATACCAACGAGGCAGAAAATCCAAAAGGACAACTTGGGAAAAGTAAATTAGGGAAGTCGAATAAAGACTTGCTAGGTCAAAAAAAAAGAAGGGGCAACCTAGGTGAAAATGAAGGAAGACCTTTTAGGTCAAAAATCCAGAAGGGCTACCTGGTTAAAAATTAGGGCAAAAAATAAATAAATAGAATGAAGAAGTTATAAAGGAAAATGTGCAAATAATATGGCTTACACGGATCGAAGTCAAGTCGATATATTCTGAAAGGTTGTGAAGATAAATTGAGGCAAATCATATCCTCCAAAGTGGGTCAATAACGCTATTGAAATTGTGGAATGATTTATTAGCACACTTCTTTTATGAAAAATTACTAACAAATTGGGTCATTTACCCACATTATATCACCTTATCTTCTTTTCTTTCTATGAATCATTTTTTTGTACCATATATTTTCTCATTAAATATCATTGTCTGAACCTTCATTCACTACTTTCTTGTGTTATAAATCGTTTTTGTCAAAATGCATTTTTATGATAATCATATGTTGGGGCACAAATTATGTGAATGTAAAGAGGCCAACACTAGTATGATGTCTTTACATGTAAGGCAGTGGCAACTAAAGATTATGCCGATGATGTAAGGAAAAAATCTCTTCAAAGATCAAAAGGACAATCACCACCATTTATTTGAAGTGATGCACATTTTTCATTCATGAGTCTAGGATCATGTTCGTGAAGAGGTGAAAGAAATAAAAAAAAGTTAAAAAAAAAGTTGATTGCAAAAAAAATAAAAAATAAATAAAAAAGATGAAAATGAAGGAAAATGTCCATTCATTAAATGCATTCATGACATTTCATATTTAGTGGTTAAATTTAAATTTGAGACACTAACCCACACCCTATTATTTAAGAGACGGGACATTGACCTGCATCCTCTAGTTTAAGAGCAGGGATGATTGGCCCTCATCCTCTGATTTATAAGCTGGAATGATTGGCCTTCAACCTCTAATTTAAGAACTAAGTCGCCCCCACAAAAACTTGATTAATATATTTGATGATGAATTATGAGTCCCATAGGAAGCTATTACTTAAAATACTAAATGAAGCCCACGTCACTCAAGATATCACTTTTAACAAATTTGGAGGCATCGTAAATAACATTACTACTAACAATCATCTAATCTTCATAGATGACGAACTGTCTGTCGAAGAGAGACCATAACAAAGCGTTGCACGTATCAGTAATGTGCCTCGATCATATGATATAAGGAGTCCTTGTTAAAGCTTTCGATGGGAGTCGTAGAGAAATGATGGCATAAATTGAACTCCCAATGCAAATAGGTCCGGTCACTTTTGAAATCACGTTTCATTTGATGGATATCATACCCGCCTATAACTGCTTATTGAGGAGACCATGGATCCATTCTACCGATATGGTGCCATCAACCCTACATCAAAAGGTAAAGCATATGGTATGTGATCAGCTGATAATCGTGTCAGAAGAGGAAGACTCGTTGGTGAGTAAGTTTTCCACCACAATGTACGTTGAGATAATAGAGTAAGCTATGGAGACCTCCTTCCAAACACTAGAAATAGTGGGCACCGCTTACATCGAAACGACAAATAGAACCACATTTATCAAACACAACTATTATGGTTGTTAGATTCATGTTAAGTAGAGGGCATCATCCATGATACGGTTTGGGGAAGAATGAAGAACTTCTCAAAGGACTGATGAAACTTCATAAGAATAGAGAAAAAAAGGGGTTTAGATTACAAACCAACCAAAGTTGACAAGTAAAGATTGGCCCCAAAAAAAAGTTAGCTCGGATTTAAAATTGATACCCTAGATCCGAAATGATTTCCATCTGTGACATTCAACATAGTTTCCAAAATGCATCAAAGACAAACAAAACTCATATTGCAATAGTTAGAGATGATCTTTCGATCGGTGATGCTAATTGGGTTCATCCATATAATGCAAAAGCAGAAATCAAGAATGGGGAGACAATCAAGTTGCCTATAGTATTCAATGCAATTCCTATATTTAAGAATAATCCATTAATAGATGATTGTACTAAAATCCAGCCACATAACTTTAACTATCTTACTAATCTGGCAATAAAAGATAATGAAGAAGATTTTAATTTCCCTTAGAATTGTTAAAATCGGTAAAACAAGAAGCTAAGGGAATCATGCCCCATAAGGAACCAATAAAAGTGATTAGTCTAGGGAAAGAAGGAAGTTAAAGTCGACACTATCTTAAAGAAATAAGTATATCATCAACTAATCCAACTTCTACAGGAATACAAAGATATTTTTATCTCGTCATATCAGAATATGTATGGTTTGGATACTAGCATAATGGATCATAAATTTCCCTTAAAACCTATTTTTCTTCGGTTAAACAAGAATTAAGGCGAATAAAGAGGTAAAAAAAAAAAAAACAATTTGACGCAGGGTTCTTCGATGTGGCAAATTATCCCCAATGGATAGCCAATATTGTACCAGTGTTGAAAGGGAAGACAAAATTCGAATGTGTGTCGACTATAAGGACCTTAACAAAGCACGTCTTAAAGATGATTTCTCGTTACCTCACATCGATATTTTGGATGACAATATGGCTTGCCATTCACTTTTTCTCCTTTACGAATGGTTGCTAAGGATATAATTAAATCAAGATGGCTGCCTGTGATATGGAAAAAACAACGTTCTTCACTGCTTATGGAACATTATGTTACAAGGTAATGTCTTTTGGTCTAAAGAATGCTGGGGCAACCTACCAAAGAGCTATGGTAACTCTATTCCATGACATGATACATAAGGAGATAGGAGTTTATGTAGATAACATGATTGCTAAGTCACAAACAAAAGAAAATTATGTGATTGATCTAAAGAAACTCTTTGAAAGATTCAGAAAGTTCAAGCTAAAATTTAACCCCTTCAAATACACTTTAGGCGTACAGTCGGGGAAATTGTTAGAATTTTTGGTTAGTCATAAAAGAATAGAGGTTGACCCCGATAATCTTCGAGCCATTTTGGAAATGCCTCCCCAAAGTACAAAGAGAGAGGTTCGTGGTTTTCTTGGGAGACTAAATCATATTTCAAGATTTATATCAGAACTAACTCCACTTGTGAATTGACCTTTAAACTTTTATGGAAAAAATCAAACAGTTGCGTGGAACGAATAATGTAACATAAAAACATTAAAAAAAAAAGTTATTTAGGAAATGGTTGTAACATACAAAGAGTGGAAAGTAAAACATATACCATACCTCGATATAATGAATTGCAATAAAATCGGATATAGTATAGGTTGTTTACAGTACAAGGCAGACAACAACATGAGATCCAACTTCACATCACAATATTAATTCTTCTTCTTCAAAGAAAATAGAAAGAACGAAAGAAAAGGAAAAATAGAAGAGGACAAAAAAAAAAGAGATCAAAGATATCACGTTAAAAATAGTATAAGTATTTTTTCTCATTCATGATTTGAATGGTCGTGTCCAATAAAAATATTAATACCTCGATATAATGAATTGCAATAAAATCGGATATAGTATAGGTTGTTTACAGTACAAGGCAGACAACAACATGAGATCCAACTTCACATCACAATATTAATTCTTCTTCTTCAAAGAAAATAGAAAGAACGAAAGAAAAGGAAAAATAGAAGAGGACAAAAAAAACCGGGAAAACGACTCGCACCCGAAGCCGAGAAAACGACCCGCATGTTGAAGCCGGGAAAACGACTCGCACCCGAAGCCGAGAAAACGACCCGCATGTTGAAGCCGGGAAAACGACTCGCACCCGAAGCCGAGAAAACGACCTGCATGTTGAATCCGGGAAAACGACTCGCACCCAGAAGCCCAGAAAACGACCCGCATGTTGAAGCCGGGAAAACGACTAGCACCCAGAAGCCGAGAAAATGACCCGCATGTTGAAGCCGGGAAAACGACTCGCACC
>NC_021163.2:55449831-55451009 GCF_000331145.2 Cicer arietinum | reverse complement strand
ATGTGAAGAAATATAAAAATAAAAATAAATAATTAGGGATATAAGCTTTTAACAATCACAAGTGTTTTCGGTTCTTGTTTGCCTTTAATTCTTGTTCAGACTATTTTCTAAAATACAAAAATAATAATAAGAAATAAAAATAAAGGAAATAGAAAAGAAATGAATTGATGGTCATAAAAATCGATGCAATGATGATCAAAATAAATGAAAAAAAACCGAAAAGAAATTGATTGATGGTCATAAAAAGCAGAATAATGGTGATCAATTGAATAGAAAAGAAAAACCGAAGAAATGAATCAATAGCAATAAGAATCGGTATAATTGTGGCCAATTAAAAGAAAAGAAACCAACAAAAATAGATTAATAGTATTCAATTGACAATTATTCTTTTGTCTTTTGAAATATATACCCAAAAGTCTATAAATAGTCGGCCACAAGAAGACAAGGGAGAGAATTCGAAACACAAATGGAGAGCTCATAAAAAATAGAGAGATTAGTTGCCAAAAGAGAAGAAAAAATCTGATCTTGAAACAATCGGTCTAGCAAAACAACAATTTAGGAGTAAGGTATCATTTTTCTTATTTTTTTTCTCCCTAATTTTCTGCTTATTAGTCTTTTGTTTTGTTTTTGCATCTTTTTTTTAAATATATTTTATTTCGCCTTCTATTTTTTTCCTATTTGTAAAAAGTAACTCATGTGTTAAGCTTTTATTTTTTTTAAAGAATTAATTAATCCTAAAATTGTTTTCTTTGCAACACAAAAATAATAATAAAAAATATAAATAATTGATGTTTATAGGCCGAGAAAATAAATTGCACCATATTGTAATATAATATTCATAATACGTCTTTATAACTAAAAAAAATCATAACAACAGATAAATGTTTTCACCCTTAGGATTAGAATTAATGGTCGCGGCCGCCGGATGAAATTCATCCTCGCTCGCTGCACCATATTACTCACTCTCAATCGTGGGTGGCCTTTGTGTCGCGACATATCCGACAACGTACGAGCAAATATTTTAACAGATTATTTTACCGTCGTGTCCATCTGTCTCGTTCACATACCGCCACATTACGTTATTTTTTTTTAGAAAAATTAAATTTTTTTTCTTTACTTTAAAACAAATATAGAAGATATAATCCATGAATAAATATTATTATTATTATTATTATTAT
>NC_021163.2:55431661-55449813 GCF_000331145.2 Cicer arietinum | reverse complement strand
CACCTGGGGATACGTAGGAGCAAGGTTTTTCCCTTGTCAAACCAAATTAATAAAACAAATATTTTTTTTCTTTCATTAATGTAAATAATTTAATTTTTTATTATTCTTTATGGGGTAAAAATAAATAAATAAATAAATAGTTTGTATATAATTAATTATAGGGTAACCGTTTTAACAGACGTTGTAGGATGATAATACTTCCCTATTCGTAATCGACTCCCGAATCCAAATTTTTGGTTCAAAAATATTATTTTAGGTTTTATCCAATTTTTCCTTTAATAAAAATAAAATTGGTGGCAACTCCTTTTTCGCGGACAAACTGGACGCGACAATGTATAAAACCTTCATATCATAGAAAATATATAGAAACAAAGAAATTGATCGCAATATTACTACTATCTTAAGATAATTATTTATAAAACAAACAATTAAAATAGTAAATAGTCTTAAATAATTAAATATAACTATGCATATATTTATTATATAGCTTAACGCACACGAAAATATCACTACAAATATCTAATGCAAATCTATATGTAAACTCACTCAAAATCTTGTCCTCTAAAATACTTTTGCTAGAATACCATTATAATTTTTTTGAAAATAAATTAAGTAACTAAACATAATATTTATAATTTATATTACTCATTAAATCAAATATATATACGATTATCAAACCATAAGAAACTCACACATATAAGGACAACTAATCATAAAATTAATCAATATATATTCTAAAATAACTTTAACACCAAATTAATTTCATTAAAATTCTATTTAATTAATAAAATAGTTGATTATGAAATTTGGGATGTTACACGTTTCTTCAAGAATATCCATAACATATTTTCTTTATGAAATTACAATGTCATCCTTGGATTGAGCTACCTCAATACCCAAAAAATAAAGAAGTTTATCAAGGTCTTCAATCTGAAACCGATTTGAAAGATGTTGTTTCAACTGGAGTATTCCTTGTTGATTACTACCAGTTATGACAATGTCATCCACATAAATAATAAGATAGATGTTTGTAGTGGTCGTGGCGTTTGGAGGGCAGGCTCGACAAGTTCAAGAGGAAAAAGAGTGGACGGAATAGAAATAACTACATGAGGAGGTTCAGAATTAATCTCCTGATGGGGCTTAGTAGCAATATGGGTCGTTTCAAAATATGATACATACTCAAAAAAGATAACACCAGAAGATGTAACTTATCGGTGTAGTGCAGGAGAATAACAACGATATCCATTTTAGGGCCGATGATATCTGAGAAAAACCCACTTGAATGATCGTGCTGGCATATTGTCGAGACCAGGAGATAAATTATGAACAAAACACGTGGACCTAAAGACACGATGAGGTAGTGGTGAAGAAGGGTTTGGGGAAAGATGGCCGAATAAGGTATATTGTCATCAAGGATAAAACACGACATACGATTGATAAGGTAGCATGTCGTTAAGACTGCATCCCCCGAAAAACAGAATGGAACATTACCATGTAGAAGTAAAGTTTGAGTGGTTTCAATGAGATGTCGACTTTTGCGTTCGGCTATCCCATTTTGTTGGGGTGTATGAGGACATGAAGTTTGGTGAAGAATATCATTGGAAGTCATAAAATTTTGAAATTGATAGGACAAATATTCATGTGCATAATCACTTCGTAAATAACGAATAGAAACACCAAATTGAGTTTTAATTTCTTGATAAAATTTCTCAAAAATAAAAAACAGTTCAAATCAAATTTTCATTAAAAATAACCACGTACAACGAGAGTAATCATCAATAAAAATAACAAAATACTTAGACTTTAAAGTAGACACAGTACAAGAAGGACCCCAAACGTCAGAGTGAACTAAAGCAAATGGGGACAAAACCCTCTCGATCAGGAAAATGATTATGAGTGTGTTTCCCTAACTCACATGACTTAGAATCTAAAGTGGACAACTTAGACATATTAGGCACCAATTTTTGAAGTTTGTTAAAACTTAGGTGTCCTTGTTGAGCATGGATAATATGAGGGAAATATGTGGCAAAGCATGTCTTGGATGATAGAGAAAGGTAACAAAGGTCTGACGACTCACATTCGACGACAATCTTCCATCTCGAACTTTGGTCATGGAGGTAACATTATCATTAATGAAAGTATTAATAAAGTCATCGGACCGAGTTAATCGACTAATTGAAAGCAAATTAAAAGGACATATAGGTACATAGAGAACATATGAAACTGAAATGGAAGGGAGAATTTGGGTAGTGTCAACCCCTTTAGACCGGATTTGAGAGCCATTGGTAGAAGTTATAGTAGATAAAAAAAAAGATGTAGATAGAGAAGAAAAAATACATTTATTACCAGTGACATGATCAGACACACCAGAATTAAGTACCCAAGGATCGAGAGAAGATGAGTGAGAGGTAAACAAATGAATTATCAGTATATTCAACAGAAGTAGTAGAGCCAGAGTTCGGATGACTCTAAACCCACCAGAGGAAATCTTCATAATTTGTTGGGGAGTCTTGTGGAGATGGTGTAGTCTGAATAGTAACATAACGATCAAGGTGAGTTGCATTTATCGAAAGCGAAGGCTTACCATGAAACTTCCAACAATGATCAATAGTTTGTCCAAGTCAATTACAATACTCACATTTGGGACGAGGCTTAGAGTTGGATGGTCATCCACAAGAGCGACTTTGATTATGTCCCAAAGATGCAAGGACAACAGTGTCACTCGAAGCTAAAGTAATAGATGGCTCAACTGGATGTTTTGATGGTACTTGAAGAAGGATCGTTGAGGTAGTAGACTTATCTGAAACAGTAACAGACTCCAAAATTTGATCACGAGTTGCAGAGTACTTCTGGGGAAAGCCATATAGTGCAAGAAGCATGAAGAATGTGTTGTGTTGTTCCATCTCTTCCTTTTGTTTAACTAGATTACTTGTAACAGAAGGGAGAAGCTCATTAAAATAATGAAGTGCACTATGAACGGTGCTAGATATATAGAAATAGAACCATTTATCGTCTTCGAAGTAATGATATTCAACAAGCGGTGACAAACTCCATAAAGACTAGTATTATTAGTGTAGAGTACCTTTGCCTGACTCCAAATCGATTCACATGTGAGACATAGACGAAAAATTGATTTAACGTCTAGATGAAGTTTAGACTTAATGACACTGCACAATCGAGCATATATCTGCTTCCATTTTGAAGTTTCACCCGCAACCACCTTTTCATGATTTTTAGTGAGACAATCCTTGTAACCTTGACCAAGAATCCATAGTTTTATGTCGACGGCCCAACAATCATAATTTGATCCATTCAATTTTTCTATAGAGAGAAGATAGGTGATGTAGTTGGTAAAGATGATCTTTAGTAGTAGACATAGACATCATAGATGGTAAATAGTGCCAAAAAACGCGTCTAAACTGAGGAAAAAGGGACTGATTGAACTAGAACTCATATATCCGTTATTCGAAACTGAAAAACTTAGGACATATATGAAATCAGAAGACTAACGAATGCAAAGAAAGAAATTGCTTCGTAAAGTGATGTCAGACGCGCCGTCACACGCAGTGGCAGAAGGTGGCGCGTGGATTTGACACGCATGGAGCATGGTGGCGCGTGTGGGCATGTGAGAGGTTTGTTGACGATGCACGTTGAGGGGTGGGTCGACCTGGGGTGTACGATGTTGCTGAAGTGGTCAGGCGTCGGAGGGAGCGACGACAAAGCGATTGTGGCAGGAAAAAAAACAGTAATGTAGCACAGACATGGAGGAGGAAACCTAAATTGAGAACATGGTTTGCTGGAAAAAAAAAATCCTACCGGAGACAATGGGTCCACCGGGTAGGTAAAGATTAGGGTTGTATCAATAAACTCTAGATACCATATTGAATAATAAGAGAATATTGAGAATGTTGAATAACTCGCGTGTTTCAACTACACAACGGATGTTCTTTATATAGATTTACATAAAAATATTTATTTTCAACGGATCCAAATAAATCAAAACACCACTTTGATGTAAAAAGTTTCAAAACTTTCCCCCACCACATCCCTATTTTCTTTAGTAAAAATAGAATCCATATATACCCTCCTAACTTAGGCAATCAATGCATCAAAAGTAGGCGCTACCTTCGACAACAAAACAATCCACGAGATATCAAATTAGTGTCTAATTTGTTGCTTCCTCAATACCACAATAACTATCACATTTGTGAAAAAACTATCCTAAAATGACCGTTACTTTTATTTCCCAATGCAATTTCAATTGATGTTTTCTTCAATTGTACCATCTAATTAATATTATGTGCATCACTTTCAAATTATTATATCCACTTTACATTTATGATAAATAGAATACACCAATGATTAATAAAGATAATTTAGTAATCATTCTCCTTATTTTATTTATCATCTTTTTAATGTGTGAAATTGCCAAATGCGACGATTATTTTGGAATAGAAAGTAGAACTTCTTAATATTCCTTGAGCATGACAACCCATGCCACTTGGCTTAACTTCAGAGTAAGATCATCAATTAGGTAAAACCCATTGATAGACCATAGACTTTGAAAACCTTGATCCCTATTCCCTCAAGCAACCAGTAGGTGACTTCTGTTATTAACCTTTTTTCTCCTTGTGTTTGGAAACCAAAATGATAAATAAATAAAAAATTGGGGGAAGAATGTAACAGAGAATGAACAAAATGAAAAATTAGTAATGTATATATCAGAATAAAAGCAAAATCTGGAAAACTAAACATACATGTATAAATCTAAACTTGCTTTGAATTCTCCACTGTAACTTTAACATATTGTCAGATTTAGTTACATAGTGGTCTACACTAATGCTATAATGTTGGACGCTAGAATCCAACAATTTTATAAGGTAAGGCCCTCCGCCACATAATAATTTATGGGAAAAGCCTACCTTTGTATCAAAGACAGTTTGATACTTACAAATCTTAGTATAAAGTTTTAATCATATGGAAGAATAGAGTCATCTTCTTACAATATATTTAAATCACAAGTTGGATCAAAGTTCTTCATCTGATTTAATCTCCTTCTATAAGACGGTCTTACTTACTGTTATCCTTGCTTCGCTGACGGTGTTTTGGTACCGGTAGTTGCAGAGACGTTAGCAACCATTGAATTTGGTGTTGGTGCATCCTCAGATTTCTTGTTGAGGTTATATGGTGCTGCACTCATGACCCTGCATGGATAGAAACAATTAGAATTTTAATGATTTTTCTGCCTAATTTTGATAATACAAGTTATATAAAAATATTGTGCATGGTGAATGAAGATGTAAGAAAAGCAGAGTCAAACACCAGTTTTGTCAGAGACGTAAAATTTGGCTATGAAAGCCTAAGAAAACTTGGTCCCTTGAACATCTTACCTTGTGTTTAAAAGTTTGAGAAAAATTGAGACTTTCCAAAATATATTTGGAATTCTCTAATAGTTATATTAATGTAGCAAAATTAAATAACTTAATGTATCACTTTGTCAAGTGGTTGCAATGCTTGTGTTTAATGCATCTATTAACCATCAACCCAATGCATTATCAAGGGTTACAATCTTTTTCAAGAATTGTTTTCTTTCACCAATTGGTATGAGTTTCTGTATAAATAGAGACACTTTAGAGAAAGAAAGGACGACACAAATTTCATGTTACATGAATCAGACTTCTTTCAAAAATATTTATGGTCATTTTATTTTCTCTAGTGCACGAGAGTAAATGAAAAAACTTCATTCTGTAAACTATCATTGATCTATAGATTTGATGTGAATATGCAATATATATAAAGGGGATTCGCCGATTAACCTGTTTGCATCCAATATATATAGATTGGTAGCGGCGAATTGAACCTAAAACTTAGTGTGATAACACGCTTTGCAATTAATTTGTGCAACTTTCATTATCATCAATTTCATCTTCTTCTTGTTCAACATCAAAAGATACATCAATAGAAAGAGGAGAAATGAAATGAAAATCGTAGGAGAGTCCAATTTGGATGGGTACAAAAAGTGAGTACTCATTCCTATCCCCTTTGATAATAAGTTTTTGAATTCCCAAACAAGGGGAAAAGTTAAAACCATGAAGATGAATCTTGTAGTTTGTGTTGGTCTAACTCAACCTACAAAACCGGCTTGTAAGATGAGGGATGGCGCCATGGACCAGTATTGTTAAATGGCGGCCATGGTGCTGCCATTCAACCATGGCATGAAGGATTTTTGGACAACCGCCGTAGACAATTTGTGAAGGAATGCCTGCCATGGCGGCAAAATAGGCCGCAATGGCATTTTTGTATAGTGGATTTTTGACCTTTCGCCATGTTCCGCCATCGACAACACTAATATGTACTTTTTTAGACAATATCATATCTAATGCGAGACTCTCGACGCACGCCCCTCACGTCCAAGACTGGACATCTAGAGCGTGACCAAAGTGGCCCGATAGCAAGTGCCCCCTACAGATTTCGGATAGGCTCTAAGACCATCTTATAGTTTATGTTAGTCTAATTCAACCCTCCAAAACCAGTTTTTAAGGTAAGGAATATCTACCAGTTATAAAGACTTTTTTAGGCCATATCACATATGATATACGACTCTCAACAATGAAAAATCCATATAGGATAAGATATCAACATGTTTCACGTTTCAACGATTTAAAGATGACAATTTGTTGTATGGAAAAGGTAATTATGAGAAACAGAAACCACGTATTAGAACTAACCTTTCCTTGCGCTTCTCCAAAAATCGAGCCAGTGATGCTTTGCGAGCCTGTGGTATAGCTGCATAAAATATTATGTTAGTTCCATTAAAATCATTAAATGCATGCACTATCGATGATCAAACACATGAATAACTCTAGGCCATGGTTACAATTGAGATTAAAATTGTGAAACAAAGAGCTACTTTTTGGAATCGTGAATTGAATCTTATTATGAATTCTAAAAACATTACCAACAAAAATATGACACTTTTTAGTAAACAAGTGATATCGCAAAAGTTGACAAAAGAAGTGGCAAGCTACACTAAGTTTAGGTAATGATTAATTAGAATGAATCGTGTCCAAAAATGGATAAACATAAGCGATTCATTTCAATTGAGATCAGTTTTGTATTGAATCAAGATACGACTCACTTGAATCATAAAATACTGAAAAACATGCTCCAGACTATAGAGGGATGCTTCCTCTGTTTATTTATTATAGCTTTTAGACAAATATCCCAAAACAAAAGAATGTGAAGAAGTGAAGCAACATCAGGTAGCAAAAACAACTATCGTTACATACCTGATGGAAACATGGTGGTTGCATTGACTATTTTTGGAGTCTCCACTTTGCTGACAGAAATGGTAGGAGTAGGACCTTTGGATGGTTTAGCATCAAGGAATTCATCGCTGCTACTTGCACCACTCCCAAACGGTGGACCGGTGTGCGAAGAAACAGATAAAGGACTTGAAATACCAGAGCAGGGTGGTATATCTGCAGGTGGACTCATAGGCACATCATCACCTGATGCAAACTTCGAGATCGGTGCCTGAACTTCAGGTTGGGCCCCATCTAAAGATGCAGATACGCCATTTCCAGCCAACAACATAATGGCTTGTGCCTGAATAAAATTGGTCAAACTTATGCTTAACTTCAGTCAAAATAAAACAAACTTAGGATCAGTTTGAATTGATTTATTTGAGCTTATCTACTGACATAAGTACTTGTGAGACTGTTTGTGAGAACTTATGTGTGATACATACATCAGCTGTTCTCAGCTTACTTTCATAAGCTCTCTAGGGTGAATTATGAAAATAATTTATAGCTTATGTGAATACAAAAAATGAGTACAAAAAGTGGACACATAAGCTGTACTCACTTTTTCATATGTTCTTCCAAACAGTCTCAATCAACAGAAAAAGAAAAAAAAACAATTTGACATTATTTTATTTTTTGTTATAAAAATAGCTTATACATTAACACTTATATGATAAACGCTTAATTAAACTGTTTATCAAATAGGACCTTAAGCTTAAGTATGAGGATGTATGCTTCCCTTTCCCTTTATACTTATTCTCTACTAGTCATGGATGGGGTGAATATATACGAGAGTAAATTACCGTCTCAGGAGTGATATCATTGAAAACGTTAACAGTACCGCCATAGAAGATGGTAAGTTGAGGAGCAGGTGCAGATGGTTTCACACTGTTGAAGAATAATATATAAATATAAATTAGAGACAAACAACACAAGTTAGTTGCATTCAAACCATTTCTCCAAAAAACAATTCAAGCATAAAACCAAAATTACCATGGTTCAGCCGAACTAGTGACAGTACCAACAATCGGAAGAACTGAATGAGGTGCTGTAACAGGTAATAATCCTCCAAATAGTGGTTGCATCACATTAGCACCATTCATATTCTGACCAACAGTTGCAAAATGATTCTTTAGGAACGGACTTCCCACAGAAACTGAAAACATCTTCACATCGTGAGGACGATTTGCATAACTCACATTGTGTTGTACAGGATATGGATTCAGGGAATAATGAATGCCACCTTGTCCATCATGTTTGAAAGATTTCTAAAATTGTAAGAACAAAAATGGAAGGAAAGGGAAGAAAAAAACATCAGCTTATACTTATTGAATGTGAAATTAAGTGTATGAGAACAGCAAACGTGATATGTTGCAAAACATCGAAAAATCATGTTCGAATCCTAAAAGGACAATAAATAATTACTATCATAGGCAGATCTTTAGAAGATGATATTAAACTACAGGAAAAATTGTTCATTTGGTTCTTTAAGTTATTTTACTGAAAAAATTAGTCCTTTATGTTTTCTTTCTCCAAATAGGTTAAGATTGAACTAAAAATTAAAATGTTAATCTGAAAACACAGGAGTGATAGATTGGTTAAATGTGAATTTGTTATAATCACTTAAAGTAAATGAATTCCAAACCAGACCCTAACAAACAGAATAATGTCCTAACTTCACAATTTTGAACAAAAAAACATAAATAGAAAGAAATGGTATTATCAAACCTGTAATCCACCAGCAGTGGCGCGCTTTTCTTCTTCCGAAACATTAAAAGGCATCAAATATGAATGAGCAGAGACTTTGTTCCAGAAGGGCCATTTTACTGCTGAAACTTGTGTAAATCCTACACAAAGGAACCATCAACATAAGCTAAAAGAACTTCATATCTTTGGAATCACAGTGAGTTTGACAAAATTATGGTGGCACTAGTGGAAGATTCAAAGTGCAGTATTTACCAAATTTAGGTAATTCTGCTAAACTCACCGCCAATCCAAACATGCACATGGCGCATGTTTTGTTTCACGATGGGATTGAGACCACCGTGATTTTGGTAATCCCACTGCGAAACCAAACTGCACTTAATCAATTTGGTAATTCGGTACACTAGTACACCCTTCAATATGGGGAAGAAAAAATAAATCAATATGAATTTTCAATTTTATATATTAAATTTCATCTTTTTTACATCAATCTATGTCTCTGTGTGGATTGGGGCATCATCTCCTCACTCTAAATTTCTTTCATTAAAAAAAAAAAAATCTATGTATTGTGTTGTGGAAATTTCAAATCCAAATCAAGTGTCCAAAATTACAAATTTCATACACACAAACAAGTTCAAAATATCTACACAAGAGTCACAACTAATCATAAATAACCACTAACTAATTAACCAAACCAATTTAGTAATCTATTCAACTATTTAATTTTTCTACATCAACCAAACCAAAATTGAAGCTCAAAAACATAAAAATAACAACAACACATAAGTTAAATAGCTCAAATACTTCAAAGAAGCATAGTTCATAATGATGTAAAAATAGTTGAATGAAAAGAACTAAGAAAAAGTATGCCTGAATCTTTGCACCCTTCATTGTTAAATTGTTCCTTTGGTAGAGATAATGATTCTTTTGAGCATAGACCCAAGAAATCTCTTTCCATTTTTTTGAGAGAAAAAATTGAAGAAACCGAGAAACCAATCAAAATTCACCTTGAATTGAAACCCAAAAGTTCCTTTGTTTGAAGCAGAAAATAGAAACAAAATCAAAATAGGTAAAGGGAAATAAAAACTAGAAGAAGAAAAACACGAAGTTAGGTTGACTGATAGCGACAACTACAATTATTATTTTTTATTACTTCTATGAACTGATAGGATTTTTTTTTCAGTGATTATCTTCTTCTTTTAAAAAATTATCAAAATATTTTAATTTCAAACTTATATGTTAAAAGTATCTTATTTTATTAGTTTTTCGGAAGTCGCGTGCCTATCATACGTTTATATGAAGCAAAAAGTAATCGATAGCAAAGAATGCAAATTCTACATTTATGTTTTTTTCTTCATTTGTTTTATTAATTTATAAAAATAATCAAGAGGGAGTTATAAATACGAGACAGAGTTATTAATTTATTTGTAATGTCACACAAACAAATATTAACAAGTTAATAGCTCGTAAAATAAAAAAATATTTAATTGTAGTTTTTATCCTCTATTTTAGTTGAATTGCGAAATTAGTTTTCTCATTTTATTTTTATTCAGTTTTGGTCCTTTAAACAGAATTTTGGTCCAAAATTTGATGAAATTTCATTTTTTAAAGTCGTACTACAATATTTATGATCATAGCTTTCATGTACAATTGTTGCAAAATGAGATTTTGAGGCATTGTATGACTTAAATAAATACAAAAAAATTAAAATTTCATCAAGTTTTAGACTAAAATTTTGTTTGGAGCCAAAACGGAGAAGAAACAAAATGGAAAGACTACTTTCACAATTAAGCTAAGATAGAGGGACCAAAACTGCAATTAAGCTAATAAAAAGAAAGTTGTTAAAATATTATTTAAATATTACCGATAATTCTATTCTATTTTTTAAAAAATTTATATATTTTTTTGATAATTTTAATTAATTTAATAGTATTAATAACTAATATTTTTTTATTAATTTTTGTTTATTTTATTGATTAATACAAAAAATAAAGTAAAAAATGTATAGAAGGTCGTATCTCCACGATAAGACCAATTATTATCCCGTAATGTCATTAACTACTATATTAGAATGCAACTTTCTAAGAGTATTTTGGATTTTTTTAAATTAGAGTACTTTGGATATTTTTTTGAAGAAGGGATACAAATAAAAAAATTATTTTTATTATATTTAATGTATTAATTAATTATATTATTCATTTGTTAGGAAAAAATATACAAAATAAATGTAGAGATTGTCGCATCCTTATAATGGTGGAGAAAAAATGGTTATTCTTTGTATACTATGCATCTTTAATTAACGGTCTATTATAAATCTAAAAAGTAGAACATTTTAATATATTAATTTTAAAGTATAGTATTTTGAATTTAAAAAAAAATAAGTATATAAAAAAATTTGAATTTATAACACAAAAAAAATATAATAACTTATACCAATATTTAACTTTAAAAAAATAATATATATGTACTTTTTATTACTAAAATAAATAAATATTTATACTTTATTAAGCAAAAATATAATTATACTTAAACTAGTAACAATTTTAATGTCTATCATTTTTCATTCATTATATCTATATATTTATAATCTAAATCTATTTTAATTAATTTAAATATATTTATACCAATGTTTTATAGGTTTACATTGGCAAAAAAATACTGATAATGTAAAAAAGTCACACTAACTTTACATTCACAATGCATCTAAACATAAAGCTCCATAAATAAAGCTCATTTGTAATAAATTTGGATGAGTTTTTGATAATAATATAGCTGGACTACATTTATAAAAAAAAATTGAATGTGTATTTATTAAAAATTATACAAACAACAACAAAATTAGTAAAAAAAAATTATATAGTTAAAGTTAATTTTTAATATTGCACAAAACAAAAAACATTAGTAAAAACACATCACACCAACAAAAAATTTATTTTCAACTATAAACTAAGAAACCAAAGATGCACCAATGTTTTAAAAATCAGCTCGGTAATCAATCCGGTAAAGGTGTTAAGTTATTGGACCACTGATTGAACTTTATAACTAAATCTGAATGACTTGATCTTTATGAATATATTGTTCTGTATTGAATCAGGTTGAATAAGATTTCTCAACCTCTAAAAAAATATCAAAAACAAATTGACACTTATAAAATATCAAAGAGCATTTAACTTTTTTCAAGTAAAATCAAAGTAACAATAATGAGTCACCATGATACGACCAATTTGAATGGCTTTTTTTCAAGGTTGTCTTGATATCCATGGATTTTCTTAAGGAGATGACAAATCTCATTATGCACTACATCTCAATAGTATCCTACCAAATTCATAGTAATGAACAACCTAGCAAAGGTTTTACACCAAATAACCTAGCAAAATTTTTACTATAAAAAGAAGGTTAAAGACAATGAAACTTTTGATGTGACAATGTGAATTACAAGGAAGAGTTTGAATTGTAATTGCTCTTTTTTGAAATAATTCTTGCTTAATTTAAATGTAGTTAACTCAAGATCAATCTTGATTTTTAAACAGAACGTTCTTGGTTAGTGTAATAAAAAAAAAAATATTCTACGTGATCTATGGTTAGTGAGTCAAAAATAAATAGAGATAAGGGAAATAGAGTCACATAGTAATATATCTTGGTTCACCCAAAGTGAGTTACGTCTAGTCCTTACAATTTGTGAGCGTTTTCAATAAAGTGTTCAAACAAGATCATTCTTGCTTTTCACACCAACTTTCCAGATCAGTCTTGATCATTTACAATATTTCACCTTTCTACCTTAAAAATATTTCCATCAGTTACCTTTCAATCTTAAAAGGGGGTTTTATAAATCATTTTTTAACCACAAAAGGATTTTTTACAATTCACTCAAATTATCTTTAACATAATAGTCTTGAATTTCAAATGAAATGATTTAAAGAAGTTGATGGATCAGAATATACTCAATCCTTGTTTGAGTTTAGATTCTCAACAAATAAATCCTTAAATCTAGTAAAGCAAAACTAGAGCTTTTACTTTGATTGAAGAACTTTAGGATTTTCAAGTATGACTGTTTATGTGATTGATTGTTTGCACTTTAAACTCTTGATGTTTCCTTGACCTTGAGGTTCCTTTTATAGGCTTCATGAAAACTGATGACAACTCATATAGCCATCAGCAATCCAGTTGTCCAATTGTTGCTTTAATAGATAAATGTTGTTAAAAAGCAAGAATATTCTTGCTTTATAACTAGAACGATCGTCATTACTTTTTGAGTAAGTGTTGAACTGAGAACATTTGACAGCTGTTAGATGTCATGCTTTTTTATGTTTTGTGCGCAGACTGCTCAGAGGTGCAGTTGTAGTGTCTTATCATATTTGTTATCGATGTATTTGTTACTTTATCAATCTGAAGATTGATCTTGCTTGTTTGTTGATGCTTAGCTTTTTCCTTTGTTAAACTTTTGAAATGGATCTTTATGATACGATCTTGTGTAGAAACGTCTAGTACCTTCGTAATGGAGATTGGTTCATTAGCAAACCATAAACGATCTTGTCTTTTTCTCTTTCGTGAACCAGAACGTTTTTGGTTTGATAAAACTAAAAGCTGTGAAGAAGAACGATCTTCATTTTTCCATATTTCTATTTTTAATAAACCAGAATGTTATTCAATTTTCAGAATGATCTTGTGTTGACATGTTTAATATCTATCTTTAATTAATATACTAAAAAACGCATGTTAGAAAAAACACTTTTAGAATCATAATTAGAAGTTTAATTAAATTTGTTTGATTATCATCAACATATTAATTTGATATTTTGTCTCAACAACTATTTATCCTTGTATTTATTTACCTTATGTGTTGATGTTTTATTTTGCCTTTTTCACAATAGTTTAACAACTTGACCCATGGGGGTTAAGACGTCGAGGGAGGCTCCATAGAGTTCTCATATGCTCTTTGCCGATGACGACCTTGTTTTTGTCATAACTAATGGTTTAGAAGGCAACTTCAATTCTTTAAACTTCTTCACCTACCAAAAATCTTTGGGACAAATGGTCAGTATGGATAATTAAAAAGTCTTTTTCATTCAAAATATGCTTTTAGAAAACAAAACATTTATCTATAATATGATGGTTGTAAAGACTATGGGACTCTAATGAAAAATAACAAACTCAAAAGATGTAGTATTTGGGATATCCAAGAAGGATATCTTCTCTCTTGTGACCGACACAGTCTAAAAGAGATTGAAAGAGTGGAAGGAGAAGTTTTTGTCCCAAGATGGGAAGGAAATCTTGATCAAAACACTAGTTTCGACAATTCGAAACTATATCATGTGCTGCTACAAACTACATGATGGTTGTTGTGAAAAAATCTCCTTGGAAGGAACATGATTGCTAGATTTTATTTTCCTCCCCACTTTGGATACACGGTCTTTTCAATTTAGACATCAATCTTTCGGTGTTGCAGAGTCTTTCTTACAAGACTTAAATACGTTTTTGGTTTGTAACTTAGTTTTTAAGTTCAATTTGGTCCCTTAATTCTAAAAATAGTCAAGTCGGCCCCTTAGCTTACGTAAGTTAATGCAAATTAATCCCTTATGTCAACTATGCGTGTAAATATGTTAAATCATTATGATGTGACATGTGAGCTATATACAGTCGTTGTCTCCTTTCCAAACCTCAAATATCCATCTCCAACATCAATTTAGGGTTCAACAAAACTCATTCTTTTTCCAAACTTTATGATATTTTTTTTGTGAAATGATGAACATGGTGAGCAAAATCAATTCACCTTCTTCCTCAAAACCAAGTGAATTTAGAAATTTGGTTCAAGGAATGGGTCTTTTGGCTCAAGATGACACCGAAGAGTTGGTGTGGAGATGTTGTTCTTAGGGTCACTACAACTGTCAATTTTGGTAAAAGATTTTTGGAGTTGCCCATATTTTAGAGTATGTTGTACATTTATTATTCTCCATGTTTATTTTTGAATTTTTGTTTAAAACTAATTATTTTACTTTATCCACAACTATTACAAATTATTGGATGCAATTACTTTCATTGGTTCTATAAAAAAAGTAGTATGTGAAAAAGATTGTTCATCATGAAACAAAAAGAAGATTTGGGGTTCTCTTGCAAACACTTGATGAACAAAGACAACAACTCAATGAACAAAAGATGAAAGTTGTTGAACAAAGTCAAAAAATTGTTGATCAAACCCAAAATATTGATGAGCAAGCCCAAAAAGTTGTTTACCAAGTCATAACTTATTCAGTCAAAATCAAAACAATGTTGCACTTGAAATGAGACTAAAAATTCGCATGAAATAAATTAAAATTTGGAGGATTTGAAATTTGGTTCTTTTGAATGACAATGTTGTATTATGTGTTTTTCATTTTATGAAAGTGTTGTATCATGTGTTGGTGTGATTTGTATTTTGATTTAGAATGATGTGTCTTAAGATACTTTTAATGTAATGTTTAGTTTGAATTGAATGATATAGTTAGTTGTTTTATGCGTTGATGTAAGAAAAAAATGTCATTATTGTATTATGTATCTTCTGTAATATTAAGCTTAAAGAATAAAAATCGTTGATGTTTAATTTGGTCAAAATGATTTATGTTCAATTTTATGTACATTTTGACTCCTTAATTTAGAATTCATTTTTAATTTGGTTTGAATCCATAACAAAACCAAATCAAAGCAGAACCATAGAAAAAAAGTACATTTAGTACATGTTCATTAATACAAATCATAACATATAATAACCTTAAAAGATAAACAAATTTAGAATCTGACATACCAATTCAGAATCTAACATAACCAAAATGGTTCATAATCTTAATAACCATAAACCCAAATAAATTCATACATAACTTTGTATAAACCAAAATTGAGTCAAAAATAAAATAGAACATAAAATTCACTAACCGTCACACTAGTACTTTTTAGAGTAACTTCATCATTAAATGTGTCACACTTTTCTTCTTCATAGTCACTTCATCATTAAATGTGTCACACTCTTTTTTGAGTAACTTCATCATTAAATGTGTCACACTCTTCTTCTTTTCTTAGTCTTTCGAACTTCCTTTTCATCTTCTATGTTGCAACAAATTTCTCTTATCAACAGATTTATTGTTTGGTTGATCAACTATAAAACCTTTTTCACTTGCAAAACTTTCATCATCACTGTTATCAAAACTAATTTTCATTACATTTTCCTCTTTATAGCTTTCAACAAAATTGCTATGATAATATTTACACCTAGGTGTCACGTTTGATCCAAGTAATCTATTAATTTGACTTTGATTAATAGAGTAAATAGAAGTTAACCACCGTATTTTTGCCAATCCTCAAATGACCTTCAATAATGCACTTTTTCCTAATACATTTGATCCTCGCAAAATCTAATATTTTTGTAGTATTAGAGTGGTGATCAACGGTGGTCAGAATAGTGGTTGGAGTGGTGGACGACGATGGTCGAAGTGGTGGCTGAGAACCATTGATGGTGACATGATAGAGTTAAAATAAAAATAAGAATTTTAAAACTTATTTTTTGTAGTTTTGTATTTTAGGTAAAAACTCTTTTCAAAATGAGTAAAAAATTAATTTAACTTTATTTTATTTAAACATATTTTAGTTCTAAAATAAAAAATTCAAAATTACGGGAAAAGGACCTTTGAGAAATGATTGTGAGTTGCTTGTATTGCAAATACACCATTGCAAGGTTAATTCAAAAAGGGGTCATTTGGTTCCTAATTTGTTTTCTTGCCATTTACACAATTATCCTTTATGAAGCAAATGTGATGAGACTAAAATTCTAACATCTTAGTCAATATTAAATTCTAATTTTATAAAATGACTTTCAATATCAACTATGATTATAATTGCTATATTGTAAATCATTGGCTACTACACAAAACCGACTAAAATATATTATAGTTGCATCGATTATATTATATCCATAACCATGTAAAAAGTATTTTTTTTACATCACCAATGAATTAAACAATCATGAACTTTATATAAATTTAGATGGAAAAGACTTTTTACAAAAACATTCATGAACTTCTAATATCAATTGACCTAATCATCTAAATGTATATTACAGAACATAATAAATGAGCAGATACATAGAGATACATTATTTAACAAATAATAAAAATATAAACAATGGAATAAAAAAATAAAATAAAAACATATTGTATATAAATTTTTTACTGAATAGCTGTGAAGACTATTAAATTAAAAGAAAATAACTAAATTTCTTTCTAAATTTAATAATCTCCACGTACGCTGGACCAATAACTTGCACTGTTTGTTTATTGTCGATATCAATAATGCTAAACGGTACAAAAATATAAAACACATAATGTCACAACAGTGTTACAATCTTCATTAAATTTTTATAGGAATTGTTTTCGCACTATTATCGATATAGATAATTAAGACAAATTCTTAATTTTTGTATGTTCCTTTTTGAGGGCTTCAAACAAGGTTCCATCATAAACACCTCGGATTGTTTCTTTCTGTAGTAAACCATTCTTGTCTTTTGCAAGTTTGTAAAGAACTTCCCATTCAACAAAACCACCAATCCTGCATGACAAAATCAAATTATTGCAATATAATAATATTATTTTTTGGTAAATTCTTTGTTACTCCTATTTTATCGGATACAAAGTCAAAATCAATTCGAATTTTTAACTTAATTTAAAATAATTAAATATTGATAAATGACATGGCCACTTTTTATAGGGAAATAAATTAAATTAATTAATACTGAAAAATGTGATTAATGCATCCATAATGTTTTTTTAATTATCATAGAAATATATGTTTAAATTAATTAAATATTAATGATATCATACCTTCCTTTGAAATCGTTAGGTTCTCTGTTTGTCTTTATCATTTCCTTCAGCTCATCATGTGTTAAAGCATTTGGATATGTATGTGCATGTTTGATGAAAATTTCTTCAAATTTCGATGCAACAAACCTAAAAAAATTATAATAAGTTTTTTAATAAAGAAACAACCCAAAAGTTTTAATTAGAATATATATATAATTTTGTGTAAATAACAACCTTCCTTCAGAATCATAAACTCCACTGTCACTGCCATGTTTGCCAAATTTAATATTCTTAACTTCAATTGGAAAAAGAAAAGATGGAA
>NC_021163.2:55420433-55431010 GCF_000331145.2 Cicer arietinum | reverse complement strand
ACACAACAAAAACCATATAAAAATTGTGCTAGATATGATAATAAGTTCATCAATTAAAAATATAAAAAAAAAAACACTAATAAATGTTGATTATAATTTTAGAACACCTTTTAAATATTATAAGAATAGAAAATATGACATGTAAATGTTACCAACCTTTCTCTAGCACACCTTTTGAATAATATAAAGAATAGAAAATATAACAATACACATTTTAACTGAAAGTGAAAGGTAAGTAAAATATCACAGATGATAATTACTACAATATTATGTATCGAATTCTAATATTACCTATATAAATGACTCAACATTATCTTTAGCTCATACATTATCTTTAATTAGTTCATTTTTTTATGAGTAGAAATTAAATTTGGCATCTAAAATTTATAAGATTCACATGCCCTGCACATCAACTCTGCACTATTTATTTCAAGAGTAATCTGATTTAGTAATATAAAGATAAATATAAAAAATTGACTAAGTTATAGATTCGATATTTGTTAACGTCATTATTGTAAATGTTGGGTCATCACAGAAGAATCTAACTATCATCTATGTTTAACCAAAAGCAACCATAGAAATGAGTGAGACACCATATTTAAATCAAAAAATTTAAAACAATGCGTTTATAGATCTTTTCACTTATAAATTATTCAACTATTATAATTTTCTAAGTAATATAAAACTTCAAAAAAAAATTCGGAAATATAATTTGTCTTTTTCTTGCTGAAAATGATATAACATTCACCGACTAACTTTAAAATAATTATAATAAAAATTAAACGTATAAAAAAATAAAAATAAAAAACTTTGTACACAAATTAAATCAATTTTCCTAATGTAGCAAAATATAAGAGATATATCTTGTGGCAATTATTGTCACCGACTCAATATCAAGATTATCCTCATTCGTGGCATTTGCACATCCTTTCACTTCACCACTCAAAATATCTTTTTCTTATGATCGAATCAATCTTTATTCAAAAGTCAGATATATAAAAAAGAATAATTAGAAAAATAAATAAAAATTATTTAAAAATAATATATCAAAAAATCCACAAAATAAAGTTTCACATATATTTTCTAATAAGTACCAAAATATTAAAATTTACAAAAATCATGTTTAACATTTAAATTTTCCTGAATATGTACCAAACAAAAAACATGAAAAAAGATATAGAACATACAGGGCGAGTACTATGACTGAGGGAAACATTGATGAAAACAGCAGCTGCAGTTGATAATAACAATCCACTCCCAATTTCACGCATTGCTGTTTTTCATTTTGGAAAATATATAAATAAAGTTTAATTAAGAATAAATAATTTGGATACTAAAATTTTCCTTTAGATAAAGTTTAATTAATGAAAATTAATTTCAAGCATTTATGTAAAAAATACCTTGGAAAGTCTCCCATGGGTAAATAACACCATCTTTATTCAAATCAAAGAAACCAGCATGTTTCTGAAGAACATTTTCGTGATCTAGAATGGGTTTCTTCACCTCAATAGCACCAACAAATCCTACATAAAAGTTAAATTTTAAAAAAATTAACAAAAAATATAAAACTATTGAAAATAACACAAAAATAATTTTATAGCATAATAATACCTTCCTTTTGATTTTTGATATCTAATGAGGTAGGAGAAGAAGATGACATATTGGTATATAAAAAGCTTAAGCAAAAAATAAAATGAATTTGGGAATAAGAGCTTTTTGTTAGGGTTACTTTTTAGTTTAGTTGTGTTTGTGTATAAATAGGCTATAGACTATAGTTGTAGAAAAGCGTGACGTGTAGGCTATTGTTTTCTTGTTAATTGGAATACGGCAACGTTGCGTTTCATCTTATCGTCCTATTTTTGGGAATTCTTACAACTTATATTATTTGAAAAACTTTGCCATTTTTGGTATTATATGGTAAATTTTTTTATTATATCATTTTTTTAATATCATATTTTAAAATTAATATTGTATTCTATGAAAATTTAATTTCTCTAAGAATTACATTTTTATATGCGATATCTTAAATGGAAACAAAATTTCGTGCAACTCGCAATTCTATCGTATAACTTCTTGAAGAAAAGAAAAAAGAATAATTTAATACATTAATTTAAAAGTAAAATATTTAAAAAAATCCAAAAGAACACTTAATTGGAAAAATCCATTATATGGTTGAATTATTGAAGAAAGATGTTTTTTTCTGCTGAAAGCAACAACGGTTGGATGCACATGTGGGTACGTATAAAATGCACCCCATGAAAATTGACGGTGGACTACTTTTTCTATGTTTGTTGAGAAATTTAATCATTCCTTTCATCTCACGAGTCAATGTTATTTTAGTAAAAAAAGTATATTAAAATAAATATTATTTACAAATTTTAATTAAATAATTATTATATACATAATTTTTAATTTTATTTTATTTTAAAAAAATAATAAATTTCACTATAATTAACTCACACAACTGTGAGGTTTTTTGAATCTGAGATAAGAAGTCCAATCTAAAAATATAGGCATTTGACAATTGAATTAAGAGTTAAAGACACTTCTCTTTTTCTTTTAATTATTGTATTTTTTAATACGTGTATAAATTTTTTAAACCATACTCGTTTTGAGATAAAATGAGTATTTTGTTAGGGATGTTATTGGTTTTGAGTGTTATAAAAATAGAAAACGTTTTGAGTGTTATTGGTTTTGAGTGTTATAAAAATAGAAAACGTTTTTTGAGTGTTAGGAAAACGGAGAATGTTAATAAACATTATCTGTATTTAGTTTCTGTAATTCAAGTTAGTTTGATTGTATATAATCAACTAACTAACCATTTGTTTAGTTAGTTAGTTAGAAATAATGTAATAAAAGTTATCTATAAATAACATATTCGTCTCTTAATAAAACAACGCATTATATCACCTTTTTCTATTTCTTGCACTTGAATTAGAATAACATGAACGCTAACAAATGGTATCAAGAGTTTGGTTTAGTTGCGAAAAATCAAATCAGAGTGATAAACATGAGTGAAGTATAAGGATTAAACACGAGTGAAGTGAAGATGAGTTCAAGTGCAAACAATGGAAATTGCAGAACTAGTTGAATGCATCTCAAGAAGATCTAAAGAAAGCAAATAAACAAACTCTTCAGGCTGAGAAGAAGAAGGCAAAAACTATTGATGAGTTGAAAGAAGCACAAATAGTGGTTGATGAAGCAAATGAGAAACTCAGGGAAGCATTGGTGGCTCAAAAGTTGGCTAAGGAGGAATCAGAGATTGAAAAGTTCCGAGTTGTTGAATTGGAATAGGTTGGAATTGAAGTTGTGAAGAAGAAGGAAGAAGAATGGCAGAAAGAGCTTGAAAATGTGAAGAACCAGCATGCCTTGGACATGGCTGCTATTTCCTCCACCGCGGAGGAGCTTCAACGAGTTAAACAAGAACTCGACATGGCTTGTGATGCCAAGAAGCAGGCATTGAATCATGCTGATGATGCAACTAAAGTTGTTGAGGTTCATGCCGAAAAAACAAAAGTTTATGCAGCTAAATTGACGCAAAGAAAAAAACGGATGCTAGTGATAGTAAGCTTATATTGAAGTTGAAAATAGAGATATAAGCTCTCAAGAAAGAACGTGACAAGGGAAAAGGTTATGATGAGAAGTTGTAAAAAGAAAGAAACTCATATTGAACAACTTAATGTAGAACTTGAAACCTCAAGAATGGTAGAATTCTATGCGCATAGTCTTCTAGATGAGTGAAATAAAAAGGCTATGGAAAGCTTAGTTTCTGCATTACATGAAGTATCTACATAATCAAGAGAAGTTAGAGAAGCCGAATATATTAAGAAGGTGGAGGAGTTGTCTAAGTTGTTGGAAGAAGCTACAATGAGAAACCACACTGCACAGGAAATGGTGATCTTTCAGACAGTGAGAAGGAATATGATTTGCTTCCTAAAGTAGTTGAATATTATGAAGAGAATGGTCATGGATATGAAGGAGAGGATGTTCCAAAGGTGGAGTTTTTCATGAATCAGGAGGGACGCAAACATAGCTTACAAGAAGAAAGTATCATCGCAAATGACAAAGTCGAGAAAATAGAATCTCCGAAACCTGTGAATGTGAATGGAAAACCAAAGGAAGAAGATAAGAGCAAAGAAAAATGATGATCCAGAATAGCATAAGAACTTAAGATGGAGAGGCTGCAAAAGATGTCACTGATTCAAGATCAACTTGAATTAAGGGACAGTGTTGGAAACCAAAAATGTTATTGATTTTGAGTTTTAGAAAAATAGAGAACGTTAAACGTTCTCCGTATTCAATTTGTGTAATTCAAGGTAGTTTGATTGTATGTAATCAACTAATTAACTAACCACTTGTTTAGTTAGTTAGTTAAATAGAAGTTAGTTAGAAATCATGTGATAAAAGCTATATATAAGTAGCATATTCATCTCTTAATAAAACAACACATTCTATCATCTTTTCCTATTTTTCTTGTACTTGAATTAGAATAGCGTGAACGCTAACAGATAAGAGGTTCCAAATAGAGTACCCATAAAGTTATGGGAGTTGTAAGAGCATCTCCAACAGTAGCTAAATAAGTTCGTTCGCAGTTCGTAGTTACCTAAAATTCAGTCTTTGGCGAGTTCACTGTTGGAGTTGTGCCAAACTGTCATCACGGTTCTCTTACGAAGGAATGATACTTTCATAATTTAATAATAATAAAATTTTAACCATTACCTTTTATTTATTAATTTATTAATAATAATAAATTTATGACCGTCAGTGAGACCTATTTAATGAATCCACGTTGAGTTCACAGTTGGAGTAAAAAATGAATGAGTTGTTTCAAGATGATGTGGTACAGTGGACCCTATTTAATGAAACGATGTTGAGTTCACTGTTGGAGATGCTCTAAGCTAGCTGCCCTCTTAAACACATATGACAAACTATATTTGCTTGTTTTTTGGATTAATCGAACACAATGGTCAGTGTATATTATTACTTAATTTTTTTTTAAAAAAAATTTAATGATTATAAATGTCGTCTTTTAAATATTAATTATCATTTTTTATTTTTATGATCAAGATATTGACTTAAATGATATTAGTTTCGATAAAAATAAGAAAATAAATATGTATTTTGTATTTATTCGACGTCAATCAAATCATTTTCTTATCTACAAAGACATATATGATCATGAACTATTATTGCTTTTGTAAAGTATCGTCGATTATCGTTAAACTTTCAGTGAAATTTTAAATGTTAGTTAACAATAGAACACTTATGAAGGTGACTCAGTATAGAACTCACATATAATTTGGCATGATGAAATAAATTTTCTACATTAAGATATGACAATTAACAATATGAACCCATAAAAAACACGAGAATGAGAGAAAAAGGGAACAACAAAAGGAGGATAGAGTTTTAATAGAATGTAAAGCCATAACAATACAAATTAATATAAATACTAAAAATACAAAGAACTAAACCGAAAAGAAATCATAAATAAACATACAAACAAAACACAAAAGATTTTTAAAAAGTTTTCATTTCGATTGATCCTTGCGAATAGTCATGAATGAGGGATCATGCAATTACCTCTTGCAGCGCATAACCTTTGTAGACGAGCGTTGGCGAGAATCACAAATGTTGGTTGAATGAAAATGTCTCTACGTAGACCACACGAATAGACTTCGAATAAGAGCAATGTTCATTTCAATGTTAGTTAATGAACAAAGTTGATGAGGGGAAAACATTTGTCATAAGGTTTGGTACGACGAGGGTTTCTGTGTGATCAGATATCATATCTTACAATTTTGCATGAGAGTTCTATTTATAGAGCTACTTATACAAACCTAGCGCACCATAGGTTACGGTGTTCCACATTTCATTAATTCTTATTGGTGTGATAAGAGGGTACCATTGAATCAAATAAGTCTCATTTATTTTTAACCTCTCATTAATATGTTATTCCGTGTGTAACACCTTAGGTTCTCATAATGTTGGTAATATTGTTAAAATCACATATTTAATATTATAAATAGTGAACAATATCTAGCAACACATCATTGCTACTTAAGTGAAAAAATGTCTTGTGATTTAACATAATCTTTATGTAATAATGACCTTGTGTATAATTATATTTTTATCCTTATATCTATATTGAACGCAAGACATAGTATGTGTCACCCTTGTATAGTTCAGTATTATATTCTTTGATTCATGAGTATACTTAGTAATAACAAATAAGATCAATATCTCATATTGACTTATTTTAGCATGACTATGCATTTTATAATCATACTCTATAAATAAGCCCACATATATTACTCATATTATGTAGGAAAGACAAATCTTATCAAGGTCACTCGTGTTCCTCTACATGATTCGTTGAGCATCTGATCAACCGACTTTATAATTGGCTTGTTACAGTCAACATTTGACAGCACTGAAACACTCAACTCCTTATATAAGAACCATAATGGTTTTAGGTTAGAGGGTGACATACACTACTATCACTATGAGAATAACTTATGACACTTACATAACACACTATTTATTATTCTCATAGTGGGGCAATTCAATATGCATTTACCTTGACATGTATCTATGTTATGATTTGATATCTTGTATCAATAACTTGTAAGATAGAGTTATTAGTCCCCACACATAATAGTCTCGACCGCATTATTATTGCCCTTCATAACAATACTCGACAAAGAAAATCTAAGAGTAAAGCTCTACAGTGTCTCACAATCAAATCATCTACTCGATGTTTTATTAAATTGTCTCAAGGACATTATTACGTTGAAACAAACATAACAACTAAAATGCTTTATATATATATATATATAATATCACCTCAATCTCATGATGAATTAATAGGTTTAGTTGAACATTTTTCAGCCAAGAAACTAAAAATATTCGACGTAATGCATTTTCATGAGCAAATAAGAAATCTATAAGAGGAAAAACAGGAAAGTAATGATATTATGCTGAAGGTGTTGACGTGTGAGGTGACAATCAATATCAGTATGAGAGACAAAGATATAAATTATGATTGCTTTGTTTGTTATGTACTTGTTGATTGTGCTAGTAACATATACTTTACAATTTGATTCCCATTTTGTGGTGGTATTTGATTCTTAGCCCTTAATGTATTTTTGTCTTGTATTTTTCTAGCATTTATTTTAGATTTTGGCAAAGAAGAGCCCATAATTGAAGATAGTGTTCCCTTTTATGCCCCTGATACAATTTACAAAGGAGACATTAGTGTTGCATTATAAGGAGCAAATATTGTTTACATATCCACAGTGTCTTTTGAAGTCTTTTAGTTAGGTCTTTTGAAAAATGCATTTCTGTATTTGGTCTTATGTGCATCACGCGGTATCCTATGGATCCATAAACACTTTGTACTCTGATATATGGATCCATAAACACTTTGTACTTAGGTTTTACCAATGGGACGTTGGGACATCTCATAATTCATTCTTCTTAATCCTCGTTTGTGCCTCTCCATGTTTTTCACGCCTACAAATAAACATGATCATAGCAAGTCAAATATTGAAAAAATAAGGTTCAAATCTATCTTATTTCCAACAACATTAAAGAGAGACATTATACAAAGCAACTAGTAAGAACATATGAAAAACAAGACTAAAGTCTATGTACACCAATGAATTCACACCAAAAGTAGCACAAATATAAGATAAATTAAGTATTCATCACAAGTCAATAGTGAAAGTGGAAGCGACAATATCTAAAACTTTTAGTTCATCTAAAACTTGAAGTCCTCATGTATACGATATGTCCTAATCATTCACCCAAATTGCAGTTCCTATAAATAACAATGAGTAGAAGAAAACAAAATTGAGTAGCCTGAATCACACTTCTGACTAACAAAAACAAAACTCAAAATGAGAGTTGGAATATAGTAAACCTAAAAATGGAGATGTTAGATGTACAAACACGTCTAATGTATGTTCATGCCATCAACTTTCATGAGTTACATAAATTAAATAGAATGTAAAGACACAAAATATTTAATATTAGATAATGTGTAAGGAGATGTTTCAAAGTTAAGAATCCATATACCTGAAACGTGATAGTATATCTGATGAGTTAAAGGAAATCAAACCTTCAATTGAAGGAGACAAACATGGCATATGATTGTATGACGAAAAATTTCTAAAATTAATTAGTTCGCTGCATACTAGTAAATTGAAAAGAATTATATTTTTCAACCATCATTGCTACTATTATAAGTATTCGAGATACAAGCTATTGAGACAACTATATGCTCACAAATTGCATGAGACTTAACACACAAAAGTTAACCTCCATGAGCCAAATTCCTAACATCATTATATAGACTAGGAGAAAAGGATAAATTGTAGGTTGAACATATTAGCAGCTATAATTGTGATGCTTCCATAATTGACATAAACATGAATCGAATAAAAGGGAAATACAAATATGTGTGCTCCCCAACTAAGATGAATCAATGGAATTCAAAGTTAGTATTCCAAAATTTGAATACAAATGATGTAATTTTATCAAATGTATTGCAACATCAAACTTGAGACAAAAAGGAATAGTGCACCAAATAGAAGATTTTTTTTTTCTTTGTTCATTATGACATGCAAAAAGTGATGGAGAGATGTAAAGAGGCAGTGTTTGACATAACATGAAGCATAGAAAAGAAGAGAAAAGAGGAAGAACAAAAGGAGGTCATGATTTCAATAAAATGCAAAATCTTAATAATACAAAATAATAAAAAGGTATAAATACTAAAGTTTTGCATGTCATAATATGTACTATCTAACAAAAATATGAATAATATTTTTAAAATGTGTTTAAACAAATTAGCATCCAACAAATCAAATATTTAATTTTTAGGAAAATAAATAAAACATGCAATTAAATCAGAGTAAATTATCTATATTCTGTAAGATACATTCAATCAACTCTTGTTTTAAAATGATTATAAATACAAGTCTTTGAAGGACACGAGTAGAAATTACACAAAGAAGCATGCTCCTAATTAACACAATGTGAATCATATTTATTTATTTATTCTTCTTTTGTGAGTGTTCTTTTTCCATATGTTCAAACAAGCTCCCATCATAAACAGCACGAATGGTTTCTTTATGAAGTAAACCATCCTTATCTTTGCAAAGAACATATAAGATCTTCCATTCTGTGTAGCTAGCAAGCCTGAGGATCAAATTCCATTTATTATAATATATAATAGAATTAGCATTCATAAAAATATATAAGTACAAAATAAATTGTGTCTCTAATTTATGTCACTATAGAATGTTTTTAGATGGAGAAATTTTTTGAGATAAAAAAACTTTAGAGGGGAATTCAAATTCTTCAATGCAAATTCCGTTATCAGGATAATAAATTTAGAGAATTTTTAAAATGAATGAATTTTTTAAAAGGAATTTGTCTAAGTTAAATTTAAAGTGTATTTAGATAAGGTAATTGAAAATTATAAGCAAATTAGAATTCTAAACGATTCAAATACTTCAATTGAATTTATTTTATTTCTAATATTGTTTTGAGAAAAAATGTAGTACTATGATTGTGTAAACCAATTTTATCTCATAATTTTAACTTAAATTTATTAAAAACCATAAAATCAATGGCTTGAGTTCTATTTGAATTACAATTTAGACCCAATTGAAACATTTGAATCACAATTCTTTTGTGTAAATTTCATTATCTGAAATCATAGTTCTAAGTTTTAAAAATTATAGGTTAACCTATTTTGCAAATTGATCCCTCAATTTTGTTGAAATTTCAAAATTGACCTAAACTTCTTATATTCTCATTTGGGATAACTGTTCATTATATATCTGTACTTGTATCCCAAAACTTTTAAATTTATAAGAATAGTCTAACAAAATTTTAGAATGAAGAATTTTATATCTGTCTAAACAATAAAATTATAAAAATAGATAACTCAATTAAAGCATTTGAATTGTTTGGAATTTTAATTTAATATTATAGAATTGAAGCATTATAAAATTATGGAATTCTATTTTTTCTAAAATTTCTAATAACCTCGTTTAAACACACTTCAAAAGAATATTTCATATTTCTCATTTAAATTTTTTATCACTAATTTAATATTTTTCTTGTATATGGAAGAACTTACCATCCTTTGTAATCCTTAGGCTCTCTATTTGCTTTTAACATCCCCATCAATTCATCAGACGTTAAAGCATTTGGGTGTTTTTTGGCATGCTTTTTGAAAATCTCTTCAAATTTTGAAGGAACAAACCTAAAATTCATAAGCTAATTATGTAAGTAATATATCATGTATGCATTGACACCATATTCTAAAATTATTATGTACTCAAACAATTATCCAACATTCACAATTATAAGACTTTGTCAAAAGAAAATACTAATAAAAATCATTATTTTCCTTCAAGAATAAATAAAAAAAATTATATTCAAATTATGGTATGTACTAATAATACTTTTTACCTTCCTTCGCTATCATAGACACCAGAGTCACTTCCATGTTTTGCTTTTTGAATGTTTTTAACTTCTATTATTAGAAAAATAAAAGGAAACTT
>NC_021163.2:55404591-55420423 GCF_000331145.2 Cicer arietinum | reverse complement strand
ACACGATCAGAAAAAACTAAGTTATATGCAAATTTTCTTATGGAACAAGTGCATTAAATATTTTCAAGAATAAAAATATTCTATCTTATTAAAATGATTTAACTTTCTCCCAAAATATAGTAGTTTAATATATATAAAGAAATAGATTGTAACATTTAGTCTAAAATACAAGACCGATGATAATTCGTTTCTTCTTTTATTCATTTTTCTTAAAAGCATTGACCATAAAAAAATTATGATTGTAAATGCAAATCTACTTAATATTTCATTTGTATACAGAACTATTATAAAACGTTTTTATACATTTGTCCGATTAAATCATACCGAATAGCTATATATCTCTGTTTGTATAACTTAAAAAAATGAAAAAGTTTATATTGTCTGAATCAGCGCATAGAAAATAAATTTATTGACTAAATAACATGTATTTTCCATCTCATATTATTGATTTTTTTGAAACAAGTACATTTATTAAAATAAGTAATTATTTACTTACAATTTTTAAGGCAAAATAATACATTAAGACTAAAATATCATTGTATTTTATTTATGGGTTAAATCAGTTTCTAGTCTATATAAAATTTCACTATTTTGTTTTAGTCTATATAAAACATTTAGTCAACTTTTAGTCTCTATAATTTTAAGTTTTTATTTTTGTTTCCTGGTTTAAAATGAACTCTTATGTAAAATTCAAATATTTGAATAATTTTTTACAATAATATTCAAGACGTATTTAACAAATTTCTTATCAAAATTTAGTAATTTTTAACAATGGACGAATTAAGTAAGATTTTTTAAGCTTTTGACACGTAAACATTTATATTTAGTTTATCACTTGTTAAAAAATTCTAATTTTTTGAGATGTTTTTTTATAATATCATAAACATTACAATTTTTTTTTATATAACTCTTCTTTTTTTATTTTTATTATTTATCCACCTTATATTTGCATGTATGTTAATAAATAAGGATAAAATTGAAAAAAAATGTTGTAATATATATCCATATTTATATAATACATATTTACAAATCTTTTTTTTTTACTAAAGTAACACACAACACTATAAGAAAACACTAAATTTATGATCAACTTAAAAAAAAAATGACTGAAAAAACTCCTAACAAATTACTGGCCAAAAAGGTCATCATAGATATTAAAATTCAAATTTGTTGTTTTTAGTGGCTGAAAAAAGTCATCACAAATCAATTTTTTTTTTTTGCTGATTGTAACATTTGTGGCTGCAAAAAACGGTCACAAAATTGTTGGAGAAAAAAGTAATTTGAATTTGTGGCGACCAATACCCTTACAACGTTCTTGATTAATTGAAAATATCAGCATAATTTTGTAGCGGCATATACCTCGCAAATGCCCTCTTTTTCTTCCTATATATATCACTCTTACTCTCATTTCTCATATTTACCTTCTCTAAATTTTCTATCCATCTTCTCTCTAAATTTTTTCTCTACAAATATTTTTCGTCAACTTTTATTTTTCTCCAACATTTTTATTCTACTTCCATAAGTCTTTTTTTTTTATGTTTTGTTTTCTAATGTTATTTTTTATTTAAAATCATTTATTTTATAAATATTATTTAATTTTCATTTTGAGAGTGGTGTTATTCAGTTGATTGCGAAGAGTTGTCATTTGTTCGTAAACTTCAAGTTAGACACTACCCTGCGTCAAATTAATATGAAATTCATTTCAAATATAGATTTATAAGTTATATAATTATTATTAAAAAAATGTTATATGGTTATAAATTATTATAGAGCGTTAATATTTTATTTTAGAATGTATTATTTTTAAAATTGGTTATAATATTATTTTTAAACTTTAATGTTAGTAAGATTAGTTAAAAAAAAAAGGGTTAGTAAATTATTTAAATTGTAAATTTTTACTCAAATAGTTATTTTGAAATCTTTTATTTTATTTGGTAGTAATAATTTAATTAATATTAAAATTATATTTTTGTTTTTATATATAATATAATATTTTTAATATTAATTTCAAATTTTATAATTCTTTTAATAAAATTACGCATTTGTGGTGGCTTAAACTCTCTCAAATGGGACAGTTTGTGACCGTTTTAACCCTCATAAATTGTGATTTTTTCATCAGATTTAACCTTTATGGCGGCCTAAGTCTAAAATTGTGGATGACTTTTCTGTCATAAATTTGTGAAGACTTAGGGCCTCACAAACGGTAACCAACAAACAATTTATGTGGTCGTTTTGACCGCCACAAAATTCTGTAACTAAGTTATTTGTGACTGTCTTAGGCTGCCACTACTTTGTCTTTTGTTGTTATTGTTTTTTCTTCTTAGTGGGAACTTTTGACTGCCACAGATGAAGTTTTTTTTTAGTGCATGTGGTGCTCTCTACACGTAAACACTCTCCAATTAATCTTTTGCAAAAATGAAAGAAAAGTTTGCTTATCTCGAGAGAAAAGAGGGTTGTTAGGAAGTTGAGAGATTTTAATTATGTCTTACTAAGTATAAAAATGGGTGTGGAGGTTGATGGGCGTGAGTTATGGTTTAAAGTATTAGTTAAAAATATTGTCGGGTGGACAACGTGGTATCTTGGAGATCCAAATGAGATTTTAGTTGTTGGAAGAATTTAAATTCTATTTGTGATGGAAGCTTAAGTTCCTCTCAAAGTGTCACTCTTCTTTTGACGTGGTATGGCTAATCGACTCCCTACAAAGATTAATTTGGCTAAGTGTGGCATCCTAGATAGCAACAACATTTGGTGCGTTGGTGGATGTAAACATGAGGAGGAAACGATGCAACATTTACTCCTTCATTGTTAGGAATTTGAAAACGTATGGTCAAACCTAATGGGTTGGTTAGGTGTCCTAAGTGTTAGGCAATATGGAGTGTTATCTCATGCTCAACAATTCGAGGAACTATTTTCTAATAGTAAGTAAGTAACACTTAAAGTTCAGGTTATATATGATTGGATTGCGTTTAAATAATTTGGAAATAATGTAAATATCACATTTTAAATCAAAACGAATGTATGGCCGGCTCAAAGCAAACTAAAAAAGTTCATATTTGAATTAATTCATTGGTGGAATATCTATTAGTTTATTTAAGTAATAGTGATCCTTGTTGTCGTATTTTATTTGGATGTTTTTGTATTTGATTTAATGTTGGACATCAATGTTCATTGGATGGACTCATTTACAAGTAGAATCCACTAAATTTTATTATTATTATTATTATTAAAGAAAGAAAATAAAAAATAAATAAATAAAAGGAATATGGTAATTTATTGGGCTTGGCCCATGTGAAGGAAAAAATGGGATTTTGAAATCCAGTAAAGAAAAGAAAATGGAATAGTGCCGCAGAAGAAAAAAAAAAGGAATAGAAAATGAAAATTGTGACGGCAACAGAAAAGGAGAAGAAAGTTGAGTTTCGGTGGTAACATGTATGTAGCAAACTTGTTTCGTTTTATCTACAATTTTAGTATGACATTTATGACGCTAAGTCTGTTCTTTTAATTATATAGTGTTAATAGTTTTACCTTATCTAAGAGTTAGTTTGAAATATCCACTTTAGTGGAAGATTGTTTGTTATTTGTTTGATTTCCACCTTTAATGATGGCTATTGTCAATTGATATTCTCTAGTGTTAATAGTAAAAATCTGGTGTACCCATTAATTATTATAATGAAAGACTTTACTATATTAGATCCCATGATTTTTATTCTCTCAATTTAATGGGAATTTTCTATGTTAAAAATTATTTTTGTCTCATAATTAATTTTCTGTCAATTGTTGTTGCTTTGCGGAATTGTATTTTCTATTTGCCCATTTATTTGCACAGATGGAGAAAAATATTATACATTATTAAGATAGTTATCTCTAGATTTACCCAACAAAGTGGTAACTAGAGTCTGGTTAGTTGGTTTGTGCATTTAAGTGGAGGAGAAAAATAAAAGTCTGAATATGATTAAGTTTAACTCTTCTAATTACACACTTTAGAAGATTCTCATGGAAGACATATTACACAATAAAGATTTGTATGATTCTATTGAGGGTGACAATGCTAAACCCACAGATAAATCTAACACTGACTGATGGAAAATGAATAGAAAGGCAGTGACCTTGATTAGACATAAGTTGGATTTGAGTACATTCACATGTTGAAACTAAAATAGATGCTAACAAAATGTGGGAGAAATTAAAAAAGTTGTATGAATGAAAGGATGTGCAAAATGAATCATTCTTGATTCGAAAGCTGGTGAATATGAAATACAGAGATGGATGAAATTCCTTATGAAAGAAAAAAGAATAGTTTCACAGAAAAAAGAAAATAAAGAAAATAAAAGTTGTGACGACAACAAAAAAGGAGAAAAAGAAAATTGAGTTATGGTAGTAATAGGTGTAACAAACTTAATGTTTCGTTTAGTTTAGAATACTCATTTTAGTGCAATATTATTTGTTATTTGTTTGGTTTTCACTTTTTGGTGATGACTATTGTTGATTGATATTCTCTAGTGTTATTACTTAAACTCTAGTATATTCATTAATTATGATAGTGAAAAAATTTACTAGACTAGTTCCCGTGTTTTTTATTCTCTCAATCTAAGAAAAGTTTTCTACGTTAAAAATTGTGTTTGTCTTATATTTAATTTTCTGTCAATTATTGTTATTATGTGAAATTATTTTTTTGTTTGACCATTTATCTGCACATGTGGAAGAAAAATATTATATATTTATCTCTGATTTTTTTCTAAAAAGTCTAAGATTAAAGTTGTAAAATGTACTTTTAATTATTTTTATCGTATCTTATGCTTTGAATAATTCTCTTTTTATTTATATCTCGCTATTTTTTTTTTGTGTGAAAAGCATCCTCCAATATTTCTTTGTTTTTATTTATGACGATGATCGTCCAATAATGGCACGTATCTTTTTCTGTTTCCACATGCTTTAGATTTACTTTGGCATGGCATCTTTTTTCTTTTTCATTCTTATTAATGTACCAAAAGAAAAAGAAAAAGAAAATAATAATAATAATAAAAAGAACTGAGGAAAGATAATCCGATGAGTGATTCCTATTCCACTTGACCAATCTTGTTTCTTACGTATTCGTTTGTTCAAAATGGAACGAAAATTTGATATGTGGCCACTGTTTCTCACCTACAGGGGATCTAAACATTATTTCTCTAAATTTAACTGTTTTTACAGGTTTAGTATTATATTAAATATAAATGAATCCGCGTTGTTGCAACAAAAAAAGAAAAGCGTTGGTAATTGCATATACGTAACAAATATTATGAAAAGAGAAGTTATAAATACCGGACGAGTTTTCTGACTGAGACCCAAATTAATGAAAATAGCAGCAACACTCGATAATATCAATCCACAACCTATTGCTCGAAATCCTGTAATCAATACAACATGTATCCATAATTTATTTTAAGAAATTTATCCGGGACATCTACAATTTGAAATTGAAATGTTTAGTATATCTATTTTTCAAATTAATAAATATTTTTATAAATTAAGGAGACATTTGTTGACTTTCGTATGTTCAAAAAATATTATTTTGTAAAAATAATATAATTTCACTGTTTATATATTATATACTATTTTTTTACGCTATTTCGTAAAAAATGTTTAATATTAATAATATTTAATTAATATAGATTGATACATCTGTTAAAAAATATGTTTTTTTTTTAAATTAATTATTAATTTAAAAATTAGATATATTGGTACATATCAAATTGATACATGTACTGTATAATTTTTCTTTATTTAACTTTTTCTAAACTAAGATATCACCAATTTATATAATTAAGAGTAGGAATCAAATCAAATATTTTAACTCTAATTTTCAAGTTTTTTTTTGTTGAGATTTTAGACGTTTTGACTGAGTTTGAACTCGGAAGCTCACAATTATATGAATTAATTATAGTGAAATTTATCGTGTTTTTAAATAAATAATATATATATATATATATATATATAATCCTCAAATATATATTATACTATATATCTTGCTTGGTTTAAGGGTTTGGTAGTGGAAAAAAATGTAGATCTTAGATTTGAAAGATTTTAGTTTAAATTTTGCTACTACTCTTAGAGAAATTTAAATATATATTTTTATAAGTGTAGATCTTAGATTTGAAAGTTCTTAGTTTAAATTTTGCTAGTACTCTTAGAAAAATTTAAATATATATTTTTATAATTGTTTTTGAGTTCGAAGGTATTTCTTATTGTAGATGAACCATCATCAATTTTTTTTTAAAAAAAAAAAACCCGCAGGATGTATCTCCTTTTTAACTCTTATAAAAAATGAAAGTTTGAGCATATTTTGCTAATTAAAAAGATAAAAGTGAAGAAATATGGTTAAGATGTAAATCCACATATATTAAGTTTTTTAATTGAGAAATAGTTTTCTTTAACAGAAAATTGAGAGTTAAAATATAGAAATTGAAGCAAATAAAAAACTAACCTTGAAACGTTTCCCATGGATAAACGATGCCATCATTGTTCATGTCGAAGAATGCAACGTGTTTTCGTAGAACATTTTGATCTTGTTCTGTTTTGCAAATTAACATAAGAACAAAAAATAAAGTATCAAATTAACATAACACAAGAAATTAAATACATGGTAGGTATAGAGGGGTTCTATAAAAAGAGAAAAAGAAGAAATATAAATAAAAAAACACAAAAAGGTTAAGATTTTCACATACCCTCTTGTTTGTTGTTCCTAGAAGATGAGGGTGCCATAGAAATTTGATAGAAAATGTAGAATGATGAAAAGAAGTAGTTGGGAGAGGAATTTTTCTTTTGATAAATGGGAGGCAAGTAGTTATGTTATGATTATGATGATGTCGATGTCGACCATATATATAGAGATTAAGTGAGTTATGATTAATGATATGATTAAGATGATGGTGAGAACCGTTTCTAGACGATTAATACGATATTGGTTATTAGAAAGCTTTGCGTTTGATAATCAAACTTTGATTCTTTGGTTTTTCTTTTCGAACCAAATTCTGTCTTTATTAAAAAGCATTAGTTTTTTTTTTTTTTATAATAAATAAGGTAGAAAATATTTATTTATTTAATATTTATAAATATATTTATATTTATTTTTCTCAAATATCTGCACCACCACATCACCCAATTTACTATTAGAATTGGAAATTGAATTCCCATTTTGGCTCTTGACGAAAATTAGTTTCACCGTTTCAATTCATATATATAAAATAAAAAATTATATTTATTATATAATTAATATAATAAAATAGTAATTCTTACATGATAAAAAATAAAATTATATATTTTTAAAATAAAATAAAATAATATTATATTTTTTATTTAAAGAAGATTAAACTTTATAATATATAATTAAATAATAATTAAAATGAATAAGTGTATATATATGTAAAACATTGTAAAAATACTTATTTTATTAATGTGATGGATTTAGGTGTGGAATAGATATAACACCATATTTTTGCACTCGTCTCCAACATAAAATATTGCGGAAAAGTTTGCATTTAAATCCGTCTTCGATCAAAGTGAATTTTTCTTTTTTTTTTAATCAAATTTGGAGTTGGTTTGGATGGGTAATTGTAGACACAAGGTATGTTGTCACTCATAAGAAATTTGAGGGTGTTCGAAAATGTGACCAAATAGAATTTTCAAATTTTTAGAGATACCAAAAACTTTTTTCTTATTAAATATATATATTAGACAAAAGTATTTTAAAAAAATTATATAATATATAACATAATTTAAATAAAAATACTCTCTTAAAATATTTTATTATATTACAGTATGGTGTTCTTTTATATTCTAATATAAATTAAATATTTTATATATTTTATCTAGTAGAAAGTTCCAACTCAAAGTTCAAAACATTTTAAAAAAACAAAGCATATGTCTTTTCACCATTAAAAAACATTAATTTTGCCTCGGCTCTTTTACTTTACTAATTTCTGGCCCTGCTTTCAAGAGAAACTGATCAGAGAGTTGACATTGGTGAAATATATTTATTGCTATTTTTATTGTATGCCACGCGTGCTTTAAATGTAAAAAATAATTTTCTTAGTATTTTTCGTTTTCATCCACTTTATTAAATATTCTCCTTGTATTATAATAAATTATTTCTGTCAGAAACCAACAATCAAAATTAATCACATGAAATTAAAAAAACAATATATAAAAAATCTATATATTATATAGGTGGATTTTTTTATTTATATATCCTTTTTTTTTTCAAATATATCAAATTGTCACACTTTAAAAAAATAATACTAAATTGTCATACTTTTTGACATTAATAGATTATCGCATGTCCACCCAGCAACTTCTTGAAGATTTTTTATTAATATAACTTATTTTATTATTATTATTATTATTAATATTAATATAATTTTATTTCATTTTATTTTTATTTTATTAAATAAATGATTTTGTAATTGCAAAAAATAGAAAGAAAAAAAAAATTTGTACATCTAATAGATGGTCGCATTCTGGGGATGCGACCTTCTATTGAATTAAAAAAAGAAAAGCCTTTAGGAAGTCGCTGGGTGGGCATGCGATGATCTATTAGTGCAAAAAAGTAGGATAATTTAGTATTATATTTTCAAAGTGTGGCAATTTGATATATTTGAAAAAAAAAGGGATATACAAATAAAAAAACCTATATAAGTTGTTCAAAAAATTATCATTCATCAAAAATATTTAGGACGAAATTGTGTTCTTTTAAGATAAGGTAAACTTAATTATTCATTGAATATTTATAAATACATTTATATTTGTGTCATAAATAACACTAGCCGAAGTTGAACCTATAAATTTATCATATTTATATTTATTATTTTATTAAGTTAAATATATTTTTTTTTTTAACTTGTATTTGATTGTTTCTTTCTTTGGTTTTTTTTTTTTTTTCTGAAGCAGATTCTTTATTAATTAAAAAGAATTAATTTGTATAAAAAAACATAAATTTGCCTCTATATTTTTTACCTCTGCTTTAGAGAGAAACTGATTAGAAAAAACTAATTACATTGGTGTAACATAACTATTGCTATTTTTTATTGTAAACCATTGAGTGCTTTAATTGTAAAAGATAATTTTCTAAACATTTTTCGTTTTCATCCACATTTATCAAAAAAATTCATTGTATTAAAATAAATAAATTCTTTAGGAAACCAACGATCAAAATTACAGAGTTAAGAGTGTATATCGACAAATTATACATATGAGTGTCAACGATGCAGTTTAGATCGATTTGAAGATAAAAAATTATCTAATTTAATAAAATATTTATTATTTGGATCAATTTTCAGTTAATCAAAATTATATTTTATAAAATTTGATTTTACAGTTAACATTATAAAACTACATTAAAGTAACAAATTTAAAGTAAAATATTATATATAATATACTAAAATTAATATTGCAGAATAATATTAATCAATTATGGTAGAAATATATAAAACAGTAATAAAAATATATCAAATTAAACATATAAATACTATTAAAAATAATTAAAAGTTTAATATCTCATACTAATAAAAAATAAAAATAAAAATATTGAAATTTATATATAGTTTGTTTTGATTTTTAAAAATGAATTCAAACACACTCCTAATTATGGATACCCTTGAATAGTGGAAGGGGAGTGGCACAAATTATGGGTTTTGCATGTTACCCCAAAAATACATAATTTCATTAGTGTTGTGAATAGATCTTGTTGGCGAAACAAACAAATTGGTTATTTATATCTTTGTGTTGTGAGTCAAACCTATATTAAGGCTTTATTTAATAAAATTAGTTCATAATTTATAATTGAGAGTTATTTGATATAATTAATTGATAACTTAAATGTATTTTATAAAGAAGTTTCTCTTACGAACTTATAATTTATTCTAATAAAATACTATTTTCAATAGTGTTTAAATTTCTAACTTATAGTTTTTTTTTAATAATATTTTTATCTATTTATAATTTTATTATTTTAATTTAATTATTTTGTAATTTTGTTAAAATTAAATAACTATCTCACTTACTCGTCACTAGAATACTCTTTGGCTAATATGTTATTCGTTTTTTCTCGACTATTATTATTTGTACTGATCCATTCATTTTATTTTAATCCTCGCTAAAAACTGTTAAAAAAATGAACTCTCACACTATCTGGTATCTCATTGAAGGAAGATCATACATGTCTGTATTACTCACTTTCTTCTCTTACATATTATTTGGATGTATTAAAATATTGGATATATAATTTAGGACTATTTGGGGCTGAACACAAAATTGTACAAGAGTAATTGTTATGTTATATAGTTTTTTTCCTGACATGGTTGAACAAATATGTTTACTTGGGATGAAATAAGAACAGTTGCAATAAGTCAAGGAGAAAGACAGATTGGGATCGATATTAGCTATTAACTAATTTATAACTTAATTTTATCAAATAGAGTCTAAAGTTCTATTAGGCAAGACAAATAAACGGGCTTATAACTTATAGTTTGCAGTTGATAAACTATAAGATTTGTTTGATAATAGTCATTTAAAAATGTAGAGATTATATTTTATACATTTTTGAGTAAGCTACTCTAAGTAGCTTTTGAGCTTAAAACTGATAACTTATTATTTTTTTCACCAATTTTACTTTTATTATTGTAACTAAATTTTTTTACCTTTATAATTCTTACCAAGTCCCCCGGTGTGTGGGTGGTGACTTCAACTTTGTTATCTCCTCAGATTAAAAGTGTGGTGGTGTTCATGTTAATCAAGCCTTGTGTAATGCATTCTTTGATTGTTGTCAACTCATCGACCTTGGTTTTTTAGGCTCTCCTTTCACTTGGACAAGAGGTCAAGTAAATGAACGACTTGACAATTTTTTTATTTAATGCAAGTTGGTGCGAGTTAACGTGACACACTTGCCCATACCTTCATTGAATCATTGTGTCTTGTGGCTTCACACTCAATTGTGTAGAAAAGACAATGGTACAAGCTACTTTAAATTCATTGGAGCTTGGGTGGATCATCTTGATTTCAAAATTGAGATTTCAAGGTCTTGGAAAGAAGAGTCTAACAGGAGTCAAAATATTGATAGTACTACGGCAAACCTCAAGATTTGGAATAGAGACTTTTTGGTAATATTTTCAACAAAAAAAAATCATTAGGAGACTCAAAGACATGAATCAAGTTTTTCAAACCAACTCGAATGATAAACTTAATATTCCGAGGAACAAGCTTTGGAAAGAGTACAACACTATTGTTCACTATTAAGAGTCTTATTGGTACCAACCGACTTGTAGTAAGTGGATTGCTCTTAGTGACCAGAAATCTAGTTACTTTCATATGTCAACTTCGAAATGTAGAAGATGTAATAGAATTTTCGCTCTCAAAGATCAAATGAAGAATGTGTTTATGATGAGGATCAATTAAAATATCATGTCATGAAGTTCTACAATGCGCTCTACTATTCTAACAGAGACTTAGAGTGCCCTTTTCACACTAAACTAACTTCCCCATGATAAAGCTCAATGATCAAGCCCCACTCGTGAGACAAGTGACAATGGAGGAAACTAAAAGTGCTTTTTTTAGTATAAAGATTTTCAAATATCTAGATCATGATGGTTTCCACCTCATTTTCTTTAAAAGCTAGTGGGATTTGGTGGTGAATATCTCCATAGACTTATCTTGAAGTATTTTAATGATCCTGCGAAGATAGGGACAGTGAACCAAATCTTCATTACTCTTATTTCTAAGTGTGATGTTCATATGAAGATGTCTCAAATTCGTTTGCTTTGTGTAATGTGACCTACAAGGCAATTACTAAGACGGCGACTCAAAAATTGAGGAATATTCTTCCCTAAGTGGTGGACCATACTCAAAGTAGTTTCATTCTTGGGCAATCTACGGTGGACAATATCACGGTGCTTCAAGAATACATTCAATCTATGAACAATATGAAATGAAATATGGGCTATATGATAATAAATCTTGACTTGAAGAAGGCTTATGATAGATTGGAGTGAAACTTTATCTCTAACACTCTGTGAATCATTGACACTCCTCTTACTTTAAATACGTTGATTGAACATTGCATCTCTTTTTCTTCCATGTGCATAAATTGTAATGGGGAAAAACAAATGCTTTTGTCTCATCCCTTGGACTTAGACAAGGAGATTTGATTTCCCCTTATCTCTTTGTGCTTGCCTTAGAGAGATTAGGACATAAATTTTTTGATTTAGTTAACTCCAATGTTTGAAAACCTCTTAGCGTTGGTCGTGGAAGTGCTTCAAAAATTTCTCATGTTTGTTTTGCAGATGATATTGTCTTACTTGTCGAAGCTTTCATAGAGCAAGCTCATTTGGTACATGAGACCTTACAGGAATTTTGCTTGAAGTCTGACCAAATGTTGGTGTAAGCCATAACGTTAATCATATAGATTAATTATTATTCATATCATGAAATTAAATCATATATCTATTTTTGCTTATTCATACAAGACACCATTTATTATGTTATTAATCGTATAATATAATAAAGTTCTTAGATTAGATAAATTTGTTTAATAGAACATCAAGTGTGACTTAATCGTTAGACCCTATTGAACATTAGAACATTATTCTTAAAGTATCCACTCTCAAAATATTATTGTTAATTAGAACGACAATAATACATCGAGACTATTATGTGATAGACTAATGACCACATATCACAAGTCATGGATATGAGATATCAAGTCATCACATATGTATACATATTATGAGTAAATTTATATTACATTGATCCGTCATAAGAATACTACATAATTGTTGTTTAAGTGTCATTAGTGAGATTCTCATGTGATCATAGTGAGTAGTCGTTTGACTTAAAGTCACTATGATCTCTATATGGAGAGTTGTATGGTTTAAGGTCATCAAATGTTTGTCTGTAACATGACAATCATAAAAGTGGCTATAAGGCATGCAATAAATCATGTGGAGGGGTCTGAGTGATGTAGATAAAATTTGTCTATCCTACATAACAGAAGTCATGTCTTGGGTCACTTGATATAGTGAAATTGTGGAAATGCATGACAATAATGGTCCAATATTTGATATTGAGTCCATTGGTTTTACGTGACTACTCTGTATCGAGAAATAAATAATTGAACATTACAAGATTGACACATATTGTAACTTACGTTCAATTAGACATTTAAACGAACGAACAATTATTGCACAATAAATAATGGTCGTCGATTTTCTCACGATATGAGTAGCAATGATTCGTTGCTAGGTGTCAACCATTGTTTACAATATTTATATTATATAAATTATATATAATATTTAATATTATTACAATTTCAGTGAGAATCTATAAGAGTCACACACATAGAATATTGACAGCGGAATGAAATATTAAATTAATGTTTATATATGTTTTTGATCCCTATAAATATCAATCGTTTTAATTTTAGTCCCTATAAATTTTATTTATTTATTTACATCCTTGTAATTTCAATTATTTTTTAAAAAACATCCTTATTTGTATATTTTAATTAAAAAATATTGATGAGACAAATATTTGATGATATGGCGCATGATGATTGTATTATTAATGATGATTGGAAATGTTTTTAAATTTAAAATTAAATTCATTTCATTAAAAATCAAAACTAATTAAATAATATAAAAAATTTGGTCATCTTCATCTTCAACCCTAAAAACTCAACAATGTTCATCCTCAACCTACATATTCTAAGATCTAGATTCAAATTAAACTCATTCATTTTCCCACAATCATTCATCTTTAATGTGTGGTACAAAATATATATTTCTATCGATTAATTTGGTCTCATTATTAATTAATTTAATTGAAAAAATATATATAAACTTTTTGTAAAAATTAAAATTAATTTTTTTACGTTTTACAAGAACTAATTTATATCTTGAGCAATTAATTACTCAACCGTTAAAAATTAACGGTATGAAACATTATAAACTAAAACAAAAAATATTTATATTTTGTAAAGACATAAATATAATTTTTTATTTATTTTACATGAACGAAAATCAAATTTCTTATATTTTATAATAACTAATTGTATATTTAATTTTTTTCGTCGAGACAATTAAATATTTTTTATTCAACAGAAATTCAAAAGTCGACATTTATAATTTTCTTCTCAATTATACACTACAAAATATTTTTTTAGTCAAAAAAAAGATTGGGTTAGGTGTCAAATTTCCCGTCCAAAATCTTCTACATTATTCACACTTTTTCCTTTGTAATAAATTAATAGGACCCTAATCTATTCCATTAATTGCATTGCATGCATGATACGCAATCGCAACCTAACAAGCGATCCTTTCCATTTTAGGATCATTCGGATAAGTCTCAATGTAGATTCTAAGTCAAAAAATTAATCAGTTATATTACTAGCGCATATGTTCCGTACAATGCACATAATAAAATACTATTTGCTATTGAAACTTATATTTAAAAAAAATATTAATCAAAAGTATATTGATGAAAATGAACCAAACTCTTAAAAAGTATTGAGAAGTAGTTATGATGTTTTACATATTTTTCAATTTTTTGTTTATGATTGGATTTTTCTGTTGGGTGGGTTCACTCCCCAAGTGGAACCCACTAGTTTTATTAGTATTAGTATTATTAATATTATTATTATTGAAAAAAAAAGGGTATTATTGGACTAGGTCCACGTGAAGGAAATAAAAGGGATTTAGAAATCCTAAGAATTAGTAGAACGAAAGAGAACGGCAGCCATAGAAGAAAAATAAGGGTTTAGTTCCGGTGGTGGTAACAGGTATGTAGCAAACTTGCTCCGTTTGATCTACAAATTTATTATGTTATTTCTACCATTGAGTTTGTTATTTTAATATACAGTTTGAGTAGTTTTATCTTCTCTGAGAGTAACTTTGGCATACCCACTTTAGTGGAAGGTTGTTATAAGGTTGTTATTGTTGATTGATGTTCCCTATTGTTATTAGGAAGACTCTGGTGTACCCATTAATTACTATAGTGGAAGTTTTACTGGACTAGGTCCCGTGGTTTTTATTCTCTCAATTTGAGGAAAGTTTTCCACGTTAAAAATTGCGTTTGTCTCATATTTAATTTTCTGCCAATTATTTTTGCTCTAAAATTGTATTTTTTGTTTGGCCATTTATCTGCACATGTAGGGGGAAAATATTCCGCATTATTGAGATATCGCTAATTATCTCTGGTTTTTTCCCAACAAAGTGGTATCTAGAGCTCGATTATTTGATTTGTGCATTTAAATGGAGGAGGAAAATAAAGGTCTCAATATGATTAAAATCAACTCTTCTAATTATACACTTTTGAAGACTCTCATGGAAGACATGTTATACAGTAAAGATTTGTATGATCATATTGAAGGTGACAATGCTAAACTTGCAGATAAATCTGATGCTGACTGGAAGAAGATGAATAGAAAGGCAGTGGCGTTGATCAGACAGTGGTTGGATCTTAGTGTGTATCCACATGTTGAAACTGAAATAGATGCTAACAAGATGTGGGAAAAATTAAAAGAGTTGTATGAACGAAAGAATGTGCAAAATAAAGCATTCTTGATTCGGAAGCTGATGAATATAAAATACAAAGATGGGGATTCAATGGCAGAGCATATGAGTATTTTTCATAATACAGTGAATCTGTTGACAACTGCAGAAGTTAAATTAGATGATGAGTTGCAAGCGTTGTTATTGTTGAGTTCCTTGCCTGATAATTGGGAAGTCTTTGTTGTGACGTTGACCAATTCAGCTCCAAGTGAAAAGTTGAAAATGTCAACAGTTAAAGAGAGCGTGTTGAATGAAGA
>NC_021163.2:55401861-55404334 GCF_000331145.2 Cicer arietinum | reverse complement strand
ATGTCATGATTCAACTTGGATTATTGATTCGGGTGCCTCATATCATGTTACTCCTATGCGTGATTTCTTCTCATCTTACAGTGCTGGTGATTTTGGCATGGTAAAAATGGGAGATGAAGGAATATGTAAAATTATCGGTATGGGAGATGTTTGGGTTGAAACTGGGATTGGTTGCAAGCTTCAATTGAAGAATGTTAGACATGTACCTAATATTCGTCTCAATTTGATTTCGGTGAAAGCATTGGATATTGAGGGTTACCACACTTACTTTGGTGGTGGTGGTATATGTAAAATCACCAAAGGGTCCCTAGTGGTTGCAAAGGAGCAAAGTTCCACTTCTCTCTATAGGATGCCTATGAAGTTATGCAAGGAAGAAGTGAATACAATTGAAGATGCATCTTCTAATTTATGGCGCATGCGCCTCGGTCACTTGAGTGAGAAAGGACTCAACATACTTGCGAAGAAAAACTTTCTTCCTGTGAAAGGTACGTCTCTAAAAACTTGCACTTATTGTTTTGCTGGAAAACAACATAGAGTTTCTTTTCATAATACTGGTCCTCATATGAGGCAAAATATTCTTGATTTAGTTCATACTGATGTTTGTATGATGAATAGTAAATCTCTTGGTGATGCATCATATTTTGATACTTTTATTGACGACCACTCTAGAAAAGTGTGGGCATTTCCTTTGAAATCTAAAGACCAGGTATTTGGAGTCTTCAAGCATTTTCATGCAAGTGTTGAAAGAGAAAAGGGAAGAAAATTGAAATGTGTTTGATCATATAATGGTGGAGAATACAGAAGTCCATTTGAAGAGTATTGTAGAGAACATGGAATCAGGTTTGAGAAAACAGTTCCAAAGACACCTCAACATAATGGTGTTGCAGAGAGAATGAATCGTACAATTAATGACAGAATCAGATGTATGCTCTCTCATGCAAAATTATCGAAATCCTTTTGGGGTGAAGTAATTAAAACTGCAGTGGATTTGATCAATCTTTCTCCTTCTATTCCACTTGATGGTGATGTTCCAAATAGAGTGTGGACAGGGAAAAACGTCTATTACCGTCATTTGAGAGCTTTTGGTTGCAGATGTTTTGTTCACGTTCCAAGAGATGAGAGGTCCAAGCTTGATAGTAAATCCAAACAATGTATATTCGTCGGTTATGGTGATGAAGAATTTGGATATAGATTGTGGGATCCAGTTGACAAGAAAATTATCAGAAGCCGAGATGTGATATATCTTGAAGACCAGACTATTGAAGATTTTGATAAAATTGAAAAACCGAAACCAAATTCCAGAAGTTACATTGAAAATGTTGCGCCTAAGCCCCCTGCAGAAACCTTTGTTGATGGGGGAGATATACAGGTAGATGATGACAATGTAACTGATGATCATGTGCCTCACCATGATGAGTAGGTTCCAATTGAGCCACCAGTCGAGTTTGAGTTGAGAAGATCTACTAGAGAACGTCAACCTTCTCAAAGATATCCTCCACATGAGTATGTGATGATCACTGATAGTGGAGAGCCATAATACTATCAAGAAGCTATTACAAATGTTGATAAAGAAAAGTGGTTAAAGGCCATGCAAGAAGAGATGAATTCCTTGCATGAGAATCACACATTTGATTTGGTAAAGTTGCCTAATGGCAGAAAAACACTCAAGAACAAATGGGTATACAAGATAAAGGCAGAAGAGAATAGTTCTCAACCAAGATACAAATCAAGATTGGTTGTGAAATGTTTTAATCAGAGAAAAGATATTGACTTTGATGAAATTTTTCACCTGTGGTAAAGATGTCCTCTATCCGAGTTGTGTTTGGGTTAGCAGCTAGTTTGAACCTAGAAGTTGAACAACTTGATGTGAAAACTGCATTCCTTCACGGTGATTTGAAGGAAGAGGTCTATATGGAGCGACCATAGGGTTTCGAAGTCAAAGGTAAAGAGCATCTTGTGTGCAAATTAAAGAAAAGTTTGTATGGGCTCAAGCAAGCACCTCGACAATGGTACAAGAAATTAGATTCTTTCATGGAGAAACATGAGTATAGTAAAACTACTTCTGACCATTGTGTGTTTATCAAAAAAAAATCTGATGGTGATTATATTATTCTCTTATTATATGTGGATGACATGTTGATTGTTGGTCATGACACTAAGAAGATTCAATCTTTAAAGAAAGATTTGAACAAGTCTTTTGCAATGAAAGACTTAGGTCATGCAAAGCAAATTCTGGGTATGAGAATTACTCGTGACAGGAAGAATAATAAATTGTGGTTGTCTCAACACAATTATATTGAGAAGGTGTTAGAGAGGTTTAACATGAGCAATTGCAAACCTGTTAGTACTCCACTTGCTACTCATTTTAAATTGAATTCTGATAAATGTCCTACAAGTGAGAAAGACAAAGAAGAGATGAAGAAGGTTCCTTATGCATCCGCAATTGGTAGTTTGATGTATGTTATGGTATGCA
>NC_021163.2:55359051-55401415 GCF_000331145.2 Cicer arietinum | reverse complement strand
ACAAAGAAGAAATCAAGAAGGTTCCTTATGCATCTGCAGTTGGTAGTTTGATGTATGTTATGGTATGCACAAGGCCAGATATTACTCATGCAGTTGGAGTTGTTAGTCGATTTCTCTCTAATCCTGGTAAAGATCATTGGCAAGCAGTGAAGTGGATTCTCAGATACCTCAGAAGCACTTCCAAAGTGTGTTTCTGCTATGGAGGTGATGAACCTGTGTTGGATGGCTACACAAATGTAGATATGGCAGGTGATCTTGATTCTAGAAAATTTACTTCTGGTTATATGATGACTATTGCAGGGGGAGCTGTGTCTTGGCAATCAAGACTACAAAAGTGTGTTGCTTTGTCCACTACTGAAGTTGAGTACATTGCAGCAACTGAAGCTTCCAAAGAACTCTTGTGGATGAAGAAATTCCTACATGAGTTAGGCCTCAAGCAAGATAAGTTTGTGTTATTCTGTGACAGTCAGAGTGCAATCCATCTCAACAAGAATTCGACTTTCACGCAAAGTCGAAGCATATTGAAGTGCGGTATCATTGGATACGAGATGCACTGGAAGTGAAGTCATTTTTAATTGAGAAGATTCATACTGATGAGAATGGTTCATATATGATGACGAAGACCTTGCATATGTCGAATATGATATGCTGTAGAAAGAAAGCTAACATGGTTGAGCAGTACATTCCCACTTGAGTCGTGAGGGGGAGATTTGTTTGGTGGGTTCACTCCCCGAGTGGAACCCACTAGTTTTATTAGTATTAATATTAGTATTATTGAAATAAAAGAAAGAAAAAAAAAGGTATTATTGGGCTAGGTCCACGTGAAGGAAATAAAAGGGATTTAGAAATCCTAAGAATTAGTAGAACGAAAGAGAACGACTGCCAGCGAAGAAAAATAAGGGTTTGGTTCCGGTGGTGGTAACAAGTGTGTAGCAAACTTGCTCCGTTTGATCTACAAATTTAGTATGTTATTTCTACCACTGAGTTTGTTATTTTAATATACAGTTTGAGTAGTTTTATCTTTTCTAAGAGTAACTTTGGCATACCCACTTTAGTGGAAGGTTGTTATAAGGTTGCTATTGTTGATTGATGTTCCATATTGTTATTAGGAAGACTCTAGTGTACCCATTAATTATTATAATGGAAGTTTTACTGGACTAGGTCCCGTGGTTTTTATTCTCTCAATTTGAGAGAAGTTTTCCACGTTAAAAACTGCGTTTGTCTCATATTTAATTTTCTGTAAATTATTTTTGCTCTGGAATTGTATTTTCTGTTTGGCCATTTATCTGCACAGGTGGGGGAAAAATATTTTGCATTATTGAGATAGTTATCGCTAATTATCTCTAGTTTTTTCCCAACATTTTCTTAATTGTAATTCTAATGTTGTTATGCTAATTTATAAGATTGTTGATCATAGTAAAATAGAGTACTATAGACACATTATCTTTGTCAATTAAAATTTAAAATTATTATCAAAGTTTTAGCTAATAGGCTGACTATTATAATGATTGATATAATTTCTCCTGATCAAAGGGACTTCATTCATGATAGGAATATTGGTGATTGTACAAAAGCTATTAATATGCTTACGACTATAACATTTTGTTGGAAATTTGGCTCTCGAGTTTGATATAAGAAAGACCTTTTACACTAAAGATTGAACATTCTTTATCAAAGTTATTCAAACGTTTGGTCTCAACAACAAATTTTGTTACTAGATTATAATCATTATCAAGTCTCCTAAGTTGTATATATTTGTTACTGAAAAGTATGTCGGTTTCTTTTCTTGTCAAATGAGGGTAAAAAAAGGGGATCTTTTATTCCTCTTCTGTTTTGCATTGTTGAAGAGGTTCTAATAGGGTTATATCTATGCTGGTTGATGAATACTCAATCTCTTTGATAAATAGCCCAAGAGGCATTTTTGTTCCTTCCCTACGAAGTCTTTTTAATACATATGCCACTATTTCCAATCAAAAAATTAATCATAATAAATCTACAATTTACACTATATCTATTTCCATTAGACTACATAATATATTAGTTGTTTTGCTTGGGTTATCTATTGGTACCCTTCATTTTACATATCTTGGAATACCTACTTTCAAGGAAAAATCTAAACTTCCTTATTTACTATCAATAGTTGATCGAAACAAGGCTAAACTTGTAGTTTGGAAAACATATTTTTTTCTCTATGATAGGTAGAATTCAATTGGTGAAAAGTGTCATTCATATATATCATGTTGATTTATAGCTTATGTATATATTCTTGGTTAATTTCTCTTCTCAAGGATGTACACAAATGAATTAGGAATTTCATATGGTTTGGTAATATTGAGCATATAAAATTGGTTATTATTGTTTGACATAAAATTTGTCATCATCTTAATGAAGGAGGTCTTGGAATCAAATATTTGAGATACATTGATAATGTTGTTATTATTAAGCTCGCTTGGGACTTAGTTACTTCTAGTCAACATTGAACTTTTTTTCTTAGAGGTCGGGTGTTTCAAAGGCATTGACATATTTGATATCACATTGATTCCTCCATTTGGACTACACTCAAAGCTAGATTAACTACTATGTACGAGAAAAACAAATGGCAATTTAGTAAAGGTGACAGTATTAACTTGATGGTCGACACTTGGTTGAATGATTCTTTAGTTTCTACTTTTAACATTGATGAAAACAAACAATCTTGTCTTCATGCCACTGTCAATCATTTCATTCAAGATGATCATTGGAAAGTTCCTTTTAATCTTTTACATATTTACTCTCAACTAGCTAGCTGCCTTGCTGACCAAGACTACTATTCTTAATTTTGAAAGTAAAAATCATCTGATTTGAAGATTAAACAATTATGATATTTTAAGTTTTAAGGAAGCTCTTCTATTCTTCAAGCCTTTATGACAACAAATTCTTTAGGCCAAAACTATTTGGAATAGTAACATTCCTCGATGTTGTCAAAGCTATTTGGCATAAGTTTTGAAGATTGTTGCATAACTACTGATGATAGTTTAATCTCTTAAGGTTGTAAAATTGTTTCAAGATGTGAATTATGTAAATGTAAAATGGAGACTTTCAATCATATCTTTTATCATGTTTTTTTCTACTGAGCTTTAGTTTTGGTTAAACTCTATTTTTTACTCTCAAATTGATATTAGTTCGATTCAAAATGTTATTGTCATGTATGACAAAAGTTGGTATCATCAATACAAATATATTACTTTTGTCGGTATCATCTTTAATTGATACTATTTGTATTGCATAAATCAAATTTAATTTAAAGATAAAAAATTTATTTTTTATTCTATAATTGCATATTTAAATATATTCTTTTGAAACATTTAAATATTTTTTCAAACAAATTTAAGAGTTTACATTTATAACTTTTTTTTTCTCAATTATACACTACAGAATCTTTTTTTTTAGTTAAAAAAAAGATTGGGTTAGATATCAAAATTTCCGTCCAAAATCTTCTACATTATTCGCACTTTTTCTTTGTAATTAACTTGTAGGATCCTAATTCATTCCATTAATTGCACCACGTGTATGATACGCAATCACAAACTAAGCAATCTATTTCCATTTTTGGAACATTCGGTTCAGGTTCAGTGTGTGAGCTTCTAACTCAAAAAATTAATTAGTTCTTTATTTTTATTATTACTATTATTATTATTATTATTATTATTATTATTATTATTATTATTATTATTCACATCACAACTTGATATTAGAGTTAAGAGTGAGAATAGGTCGGACTAAGTTAGATTTTACAATATCTCAGTGTAAAAAAAAATTTAGGTTTAAGTGATAAAAGTCTAATATGACATATTAATTTACTTAAAAATTTATTTTATTTTAATATCTTTGACTAAGTAATTAGGCATATACTTAAATAGACTAACGAGTTAATATATCAATAAAATTAAGTTTTATTTTGATATTTAACATAATTATAAAAAAAAAAATATATATTTTAATTATATTTTATAATAATACATTGAGTAAATTACACTAACCTCCCTTAAAGTTTACTTAAAAAGCGCAAACACCCATTTAGTTTTAAAGTAAATTAACATCTCTTAAATTTCTCTCAAAGTGACAAACAACCCCGTATTCCTTAACATCGTTAATCCACCGTTGACACGTTCACTCTCACCAATAATTCACTCTATGCAATTTTAGTTATTAATGAGAGATTTTTAGTTATGTATAGCCATCTCTCGTGTAGTTACGTATAATCATATTGAAGAAGTTGTTGAATTGGTGAAAGTTAATAGAATTTGAAAAACTCTGCTCCAATCGTGAGTTTTATTATTCTTATTCTTACATGACTTTCCTTTTCAAAATGTTATAAAACAAATATTGATTTATAATACTTGTCTTACTTCTACATCAATATACGCGACTGCATTTTAGAACTTGATGTCTCATTTATATGAATTGCTTCAATTGTATTACTCATCCCACAACTTAGTACCTTGTGAAGATAGACACAATTCCATGGCCACTCTCATGATAAAAAGTAAGTTTGAGTTTTTCAACAATTGACTAATATTTTGATTTACCGGAAACAAAAAGTTATTATTTAGTTATAGAGAATGAACTATTGATTAAAGTGAAGACATTAAAGATATATTAACGATGAAATAAGAAAGAAGAGGTTGTTGGTCACTTTCAGATAAATTTACGGCTAGATATTAATAAAATCAATTTTAATAAAATCAATTTGAATATAAAAATTGTATATTTACTTTGAAGCAAAATTAAAATTTTCCACTCAATTTTTTTGTTACTACTGAATTTTTCTAGTAAAAAAAAAATTAACATCATATATCAAATTTTCTGTCTAAAATTGTTTACATTTATTTTTTATTTATTTATAGATAAAGTAGTATAAAAAATGATACCAACCAAAAATCATAAATTTAAAATTAAAATATAATATTTAATAATATTGATATTTAACGTTGAATTATTGTAATAAAATTGAGTACTTATTCATGCTTTTTCTGTCATTGATGGTATCCTAACATCCTAATTTATTCGATTCATTGCCTCGCATGCACACTAAATGTATCAATGCCACGCCGAACCAACGTGAATTACAGCGGTTGGCTTTATTTAATTTTGCTGACACTACAAACTAATTACGCTATAGCCACCCATACACGATACGCAATCACATATTAACAACCATATATTATATGCATCCATTAGTCACCACTTTATTATTATTATTAGTAACTCCGTGTATCGCACGAAAACAAAGATTTTAATAAATAAATTGTTATATTAGTTTATATATATATATATATATATATATATATATATATTAAATTTCATAAATTGAATTGACATTAAAAAAATAAGTTGACTTAAAAAAATAATTTACAATAAAAAATTTAAAAAATAATTATAACTTAATTTAAAAACTATTTTCTTATACGCTCAATGTTATTGATGAAAAGTATGACTCAAATCCCACTAAAATGATGATGCCTTACTTTTGAATTCTACAAAGAATCTTTTTTCTTTTCAAAAAACTTATTATAAAACAAACTCATGTCGCACCGAAACAAATTTTAATAAATAAATTGTTATATTAATTTATATATTATATATATCTCTCATATATTTTATTGACATTAAATTAATAAGTTGACTTAAAAAAACAATTTTACAGTAAAAAAATCTAATCCTAATCTAATTTAAAAACTATTTTCTTACGCTTTCAATATTACTGATGAGAAACATGACTCCAACACCACTCTTTAATCTTATTTTTGAATTCTCCAAAAAAAAAAAATTCTTTCCAAAAATTCTTATTATAAAACAATACTTTTAATTTTAAACAAATAAAAACAATAATTATTAAAAAATTAAATAATTAGATTAGATGAAATAAGAATTTTTAAAATAATGGACATGACATATATAAATTAAGTAAATTAGTAAATATAAAGATGAGTAAGTAACTTAATAATAAATTTTTATTTTTATTATTCAACATTGTATGTTATTTATATGAAATACGACATTTAAAAATTCATATAAATCTTGATGTATTAAGTGGCAAAATATCTTTCATTCTGGTACTACTCACAAAATACTAAAGAAAAATAATCTTCTTATTACAAAAAAATTACAATACACATATAAACTATGATTATTTTTTATCTTTGAATTTGCACGTTAGTCTTCATTAATCTTTCATGAATCCTTTGAATTCTTTTGAATTTGTATGATATTTAATAATAAATTTTGAATGTAAAATTTATAGTATATTAGTAAAATTAAAATGTAACCATTTAAAATAATAGTTTTTGAAAAATCATTATACACCAGAAAGTTGTTAGAAGCAACACCAACAGAATTGTACACATCAAATAGAGAAATGCTTCAATTCTATCTCCTTAAGAATATGAAAGACATGTTTGTTAATACACTAATAATATAATTTAAAATTTGAATTTACATAAAGAGAACTAAACCTTGTCATCCTTCAATACTATTTCCATTGCATAAAATTTATGTTTAAACCACAATCGCACAACTTTAACAACCAAACTCCATGGCTCAGAAATTGAAGCAACAAATTCTGATTTTTTTTTTTTGAGACATCAGAGGAGAAAGATAAACACAAAATGAATAAGGAATATTTGGTAAAGAAAAGTTAAAAATGATTTGTGTAACATTAATGATATTTACAAAGGAGACGCAAAAAATGAGAGGAAGAGAGACCGTTGACCGAGAAGGCGAATTAAAAAGGAAAGTCTAATGGCACTAAAAGAAATCTTAAAATAAAATAAATTTTTTAATTAAATTAATTTAAAGCGGTGGTTGCTAAAGTAGTGTTTAAAAAACAATTACCTTAAAAAAACTGGGAATGGAATTGAGTACGGAGAGACTGTGACCAAACTCTCGAACCAATGCAAATTCAAATTGAATTGGTGTCCGGTTATTCTATATGCTCCAGAGTTAGACGCAACACCAAGAGAACAAAAGTTGTACACAACTCTCTCACGAATAGTAGTCTCAAATCGAGAAATAAGAGTTTTTCGCACTGTTGCTTGAATTTTATGACCCTAACAATATGAAACACAAGTTTGTTAAATTAATAACATAACAAATAAGTTTGTGTATAATTTAAAATTTGAATTTATAAAACAAAGAGTTAAACCTTGTCATCCACCAGTACAATTTCCATCGCATAAAATTTATGTTTGATATTCATATCAGAAACCATAATCGCACGATTCTAACAACCAAATTCCATGAATCCTTTTTTGGAGAAATTGAAGCAACACAATCTGATTTTTTGTCGGACATCGGATAACGATAAACAAAAAAATAAATAACGAATTTTTAGAATAGAAAAAATTAAGAGGAAATTGTGTACAGATGAGATAATACCAATGATATTTATAAAAAGGACACGAAAAATGAGAGATCATTGAGGATAGACGGTTAACTGATGATGACGAATTAAAAAAGAAGGTTGGAAGACAATTAGTAAAATAAAATAAATTTTTTAATTAAATTAATTTAAAACGGTAGTTGATAAAGTAGTGTTTAAAAAATAATTACCTTCAAAAACTATAAGTAGTGGTGTACTGTATTTTATTTTTAATTCATTCTTCTTATTTTTTACTTAGCCATTAACTTCTTATTGTATAAATTCATGGTATAATGGAAGTTTTATTTTTTTCTTAAAAAAAAAATATTTTACTTTTAATTCATTCTTCTTATTTCTTTAACTAACTGACTATTAACTTCTCGCCTTTTATTTTTTAATTCATTCTTCTTATTTATTTAACTGACCATTAATTTCTCAACGCCCACATACAATTAACTTCAAAAACTGTCAAGTGGTGTATTGTATTTTATTTTTAATTGGCCACTAAATTTTCAATGCATCACGTACAAATGTCGTGATGTAACTGGAAGTTTTATTTTTTTCTTTCTTAATTTTTTATTTTTATTTTTAATTCATCCTTCTTATTTTTTTAATTGGCCATTAACTTATGAGGTATCTATACATTATAATAAAGCAAACATGATAAATTGACAAGTTTGATACGTGTCAACAAACTAGAGTATTAAGAAAATATCACGTTTCTATTAATAGAAATAATACGTGCTTATTCTTGAGAAGTTAATGGTCAATTAAAAAAATAAAAGGAATGAATTAAAAATAAAAAGTTTTTTTTTAAGAAAAACATAAAACTTCTGTTACATCACGATATTTGTCCATGATACATCCGTTGAGAATTTAATGGTCAATTAAAAAATTAAAAATAAAATACAATACACCACAATTTGACAGTTTTATGCATCCGTTGAGAAGTTAATGGCCAATTAAAAAATAAGAAAAATAAATTAAAAATAAAAGATTTTTTTAAGAAAAAAAATAAAACTTCCATTACATGAGAAATGCAGAAGTAAATGACCAATTAAAAAATAAGAAAATAAATTAAAAATAAAATATAATGCACGACTTGACATTTCACATTTCACGGTTAAGAATTGAGTTACCAATTGAAAGGTGATTATTTTTAAAGCACTACTTTAGCAACCGCTACTTCAAATTAATTTAATTAAAAAAATTATTCTTCTTAATTCGCCATATTTCGTTAACCGTCTCTAATGATCCCTCATTTTTTGTGTCTCTCTTATAAATATCATTCACATTATCTACTATATACACAATTCCTTATTAGTTAATTTTTTTTTTTACCAAAATTCGTTATTCATTTTTGTGTTTATCTTTCTCCGAAAAAAATCAGATTTTGTTGCTTCAATTTCTCCAAATAAGGATTCATGGAATTTGGTTGATAAAGTTGTGACATTGTTCGTGTCAACGTCAAAACATAAATTTTACGCCGGAAATGGTCTTGATGGGTGATGTTAAGGTTTAATTATTTTGTTTATAAATTCAAATTTTAAATTATACACATCTTATTTGTTAGTAGCAAATATGTGTTTCATATTTTTAGGGGATAAAATTGAAGCAAGCGTGAGCTTTTATTTCTGGATTTGAGATTAACATTATTGAAGGAGCTATGTACAACAAATTTGTGGGGTATATGAAACAATGAACACTATTTGATATTGAATATGTAAAATGATACACATATATTATTTTGGTAGATGTGTTCACATGAATTACTAGTAAATTTATTTCAATATGTAATTGTTATTTTATTCTATTTATAAAAAAAAAATTACTATTTTGTTATATATATTTTATTATTGTTTATGTTTTTAAATTTTGTTTAAAAAAATTATACATTTGTGTATGTATATTTATAAGATTTCTCTCATACATAGTTGTTGTCATTTTGATTATAGTTTATCTAATAAACAGTGTTGACACATAGTTGTTGTCTGTCTTAATAAATTAATTTACGTAGGCGCCATTAATTCAAGTTAATTTCCAGCGAGGAGAAAAATAATAATATATTTAAATAAATATAAAATTTATTTAGGAATTAAAAAAAAATACAATATATTATCGATTCGACGGTTTTTATGTAGGAGTAATGGTTTTTCAAACTTCAACCACTGATTTAACAAATTTGTTCCACCACGATTTGACGAGTTTTTGTGAAAGTGTGTAATGATTTTTTTAAAACTACTATTTTACTAATCTATTATACATTTTACATTCTAAATTTATTATTAAATATCATGCAAATTCAAAAGAAATGAAAGATTAATGAAGACTAACCTGCAAATTTAAAGATAAAAGATAACCATAGTTTTTACGTGTAAATTTTTTTTGTAATTAAAAAATTATTTTTCTGTAGTATTTTGTGAGTAGTACCGAAATGAAAGACATTTCAACAAAATTTACATAAATTTTTAAATATCATGTATTTCATATAAATAACATACTTAAGTTATATATGTCATGTCCATTATTTTAAAAATTCTTATTTCATGTCCATTATTTACATAAATTAAAAAAATTCTTTGGAGAATTCAAACATAAGGTATCATCGTTAAAGAGTGGTGCTATCAGTAACATTCACATGTCAATAAAATTTATGAGAATTGATATATATATATATATATATATATATATATATATATATTAATATAACAATTTATTTATTAAAATGTACATTGTTTCCGTGCGATGCACGAGTTACACACTAGTTATTTCTATTAATAGAAACTTGATATATTTCTAACACTCTATTTGGTTGACACATGACAAATTTGCCATGTTTGCTTTATTATAATATATAGATTATTATTATTCATATTCACATCGTGTGCACTATGCTCATCTCGTTGCACAGCTTTACGTAACGGCCACTTGCATATTGGAAGCAAAAGCAACCATTAATTAAAGTTTCGATTTTTTTCTTTTACTTAAAAATGGTTATAGCTTTTTATTAATAATAGAAAAATGCTATTTCAAACACTTGTTAAGAATTAATTTGGATGGATATAAGTAGGATTGTCAATAAAATGACGAGGAGTATATATATATATAGAAGATAACCCTTAGACACATGTATACTCCTTTTTAGTATGGAATTTGTCTACAACACATTTTAGCTTAAAGATGAAGTTCTTGCACCTTTCGTAAAGCTGTTAGTAACCCAATTTGCTTTACCTTCAATTATTGAACAAAGCGGATAAAATTATTATATTTCACCTAACACGAGGAAAAAGAAGCATCAAAGGTATTGATTGATTCAATACTTCATTTATAATTTTATTTTTCTTTATTTAATTAATTTGATAACTGAATGTTTTTAAAGTGTTGAGATTTATATAGAAAGATATTAAGTTTTGGTATTATTTACTCATTTCAATTTTATTTTTTTTTAATTTTTTATTCTTTTTTAAAAAACACAATTTTATTCTTCTTTATAACTTCGGTTATTTTTTTAAAAAATCGTACAAAACTTTATAACGTCGTTTAAAAGTGGACAAATGGACATGTTTATGTCTCCATGCACATTAGTGACTTATAAATATAATAAATATAAAATATCTATCTATTATATTCAACCAAAAAAGACACATGAAGTATGTTTTTATATGTAAAAAAAAAGGAATTTAAGAATGTTTTGAAAGATGAGCAAGTAAACAAGGAACAATAATGAGACCTGAAGGAAATCTCCCCCATTGAACTACACCAAATACTAAATAATTCCATATGAATTAATAATCAACCAAACAACTCAACCCCAACCCTTCTTACTTTTTTTTAATAGTCCCTTCATACTAGCTTTATTATTTTGAAAGCATAATGCATGGATTTTGAATTCCTTTAAGCTTTCCATTGTTCAAAGTATTCGCTTTACATCGAATTAATCCACATGCTCCACCGCTTTTCAATTCATTTGAGTTTCATTCTTGCAAACGTATTTCTCAAAAGGAATACTTAACACATTAGCTACAACATTGCACACAATTACTTAGTATTCATTGTTTACGTTTAAGATTATTAGGGTCGCTAATCTCATTCGCTCTCCTAGTATTCAGATTTTGCTTCAAATGCGAAGACAAATTTAAAAGAAAGATTTGCACCTGCCAATTGCATTTGAGTTTTAGTTTGATTTAATTTGTTTTTGAAATATTTGTCTGAACAAAATTCGAATAAAATCAAACTTATGTAGAATATTTTTTATATAAATCAAACATGAGGTCAATATTTGTTATTGATTAATTCTTTTTTCTCACAAATCAACTAGTTAAAAGATAAATATGCATTTCATTAGTAATATGTCTCTTCATTATTTCTGATAAAACTTTGAAGAAGATTAGAATATATATATACAAAATAAATATTTATCATTAATGAATTAGTTACAAGAAAAATATATATTTTATTAGTGATATGTCTCTTAATTATCTTCTAAATAAAATTTTGAAAAAAATTACAATACAACTATTATACTTTAGAATATAAACCATACAAGAGACAAATACTTATCATTAATCAATTAGTTAAAAGACGATATTTCATCAATCAGTTACTTAATATAAAAATATATTTTTCATTATTATTGTGTCTCTTAAATTTTTTCTAGATAAAATTTTGAAAAATATTATACACTAAACAAATATTTTTCAATGGTATTTAATTAAAAGAAGATCTTTCACAAATTAATTAGTTAAAAGATAAATATATATTTCATTGATAGTGTGTATCTTGAATATTTTTTAGATGAAATTTAAAGAAAATTATAATATATATCAATCTTAATTTACAAATATAAATTATTCACAAGACAAATGTTTGTTATTAATAAAATATTAATAAATCTAGATGATTTTTTGTTGTTAACAAAATTCATTTTTATATTTTAATTAATATTAATATAAAATTTTTATAAATAAATTGGAGAATATATGTTAAAATATTTTGTTTGAAAGAATAAGAGTATATTACATTTAAATAGTTTTACTAAAACTTTTTAGTAATCAGCGACACCTTACCCGCGCGAATGTACAGATATTTTGTTTAATAGTTTATAAGTTAAATTGGGGATATAAACTTTTTAATACCGAAAAAATAAATAAAAATGAGATATGAGGGGGTGTACTAACAAAAATAGGAAATGCGAATAGCATTGTGCAATATATTACCTAGGCCCAAACAAGCACCTCCAAAGTTCTATTCTATTTTGTGTCTCAAAAAACTTCAAGACATAATAAAAAAAAAAAAAAAAAAAAAAAGGGTTGTCATTTCCCTCTCGTATCTTCTCGGCGCCGTCAGCTTCCACCGCCGGCAGTACCACCTCCGACTTCTGCGAGTCCGGTGCGCCCGCTAGATTCCGGAACTGGTTTCTCTGTTTGAACTTTGTGTTTCAGAAGTCTTATCTTTTGTGCACCAATATCTGAACAAGGTAAACTCTTCGGTGTTCTTGTCCTATTTTCACATTTTCTGCTGCCACTCTGTTTTCACTTTCCCCGGGTTTCTGTTTCAGCCTCAGCGCTTTTTTTTTTTTACATTCCTTTGTTTCTTTTTCAGCATTTTTTTCTACCTCTCATATGGTATCATCATTTCATATCAACTAATTTATGACTTATGATTATGTGTTTAATTTTTTGCATTCTTCTATTTTGAGCTTTTATATGTGTATGTTATAAATTTCGAGTTTTTGCTTTGAAAATAATTAATTTTGAATGAATTGATTTTGTAAAATTAATTTTAGATAAAAGAGAATTGAAAGTAAAATGGTTTGTTTATGTTTGGATAGATCCACATAAAGTTGTTTGAACAATAAATTTGTGTAAAAATAATGTTTGGAGTCAAAAGCTATAAATCCTATAATCAATTCGAATAGACATCACCCAAACATGTTAAAATCAATTCGAATATACATCGCCCAAACATGTTAAAATCAATTTAATGTTTCTCGAATCACTTTTGACTCTCTTTAGCTTGAAACAAAATACACATTCTGACGTAGCGCTACCCGCCACACTGCAAGTCTGCTACAGCATTTTGGGGTCGATATGCTATTCGTAATTAACTACAACAATAGGTCCGACCCTCTAGTATCTGCCATGGCAGGAGTTTCACAGCACCATTTCATATTTTTTTCTGTAATTGTATGTGGAATTAAAGCGCAATATGCATATATTCTAGTGTTAATTTTTAGTTGATGAAGTCATTTGTGATTTTTTTTGTTAGAAATGAATAAGAACAATGAAAAGCCTTATCCAACAGAAGTTTGAGTAATCAGATGCCACTGCAAAGCTTCTGGGAGTTGAAAGAGTAGCATGAGGTAGTGGAATGCTGACTGTGTTGTGATTTTTACTTGTAGGATGATTGCTGATTGCAGACTCTGATCAGAACTGCGTGAAGCCTTTTCGATAATAGGGTGCCTGCATTTGCTATCTGAACCCAACACCTTGGACTGTAACTGAAACACTGATATCTCGAGGAGAAAATTGCAGTTGGTTATCAAAGGAAAAAGTAGCTTTTTGGCCCCAGTGTTTGAATAATGGCAGAGACTATAGTTACATCTGATCAATCTTCTACTTCCAAGCTCAACCCTGCCCGAATAATCTGTCACGTGTATGTTCTTCTAGAACTTATTATAGTCTGTTTTTTTAACGTGTTAGATATTTTATACTGAGTTCAAGATTAAAAAATGTTGCCTCACTTTTGTTTCTTATTCATGCATTAAATTTTCTAATCTGATGTACGAGAAAAGTAATATAGTTCTTCTGTTTCTTTGAGCTGTTTTTATTGGTGAACTTTAATTGGACTAATGAGCTGATAGTTACTCAATTTTTTACTAGTTTCAGTTGTTAACCTTGATAGTTGAGTCATGCAGCACGTTAGTTGAAATAAAAACGTTACTGTAACTAATGGTTAAAAGGAATTCTGATTACTCTTGTGACTTGTGCGGTAAGCTGTGAAATTTTCCATGAGATAGATAGTTAAATTCTAGAATAACTTTTGAAACTTAGAAGAATTCTTAACTCCATCGCTGAATGTGTATGCAGAAAACATTGGATTTTCAGTTTCAGTTATCTCATACTTTAACTAAGACCAGTTCTTTTTTTTTTTTTTTAATCTATTTTTATAGGTGAACTTTATTAAGACTGATGAGCTGTTATTTACTCATTTTTTCACTAGTTTCAGTTGTTAACCTTGATAGTTGAGTCATGCAGCGTGTCATGTTATAGTTGAAATAAAACGTTACTTTGTGAGGTGGCCTATGAGACTTGCCAAGAGACAGATAGTTAACTTCTAGAATAACTTTTGAAACTTACAAGCATTCTTAGCTTTATCGCTGGATGAGTATGCAGAAAACTTTGGATTTTTAATTGCAGTTATCTCATACTTTAATTATGACCAGAGACCCTCTAGTTTGGGAAAATTTTCTTGATTTGCGTTTTATGTTATTTTAGCCTTAGCAATGAAAATTAACCAATTTCTTTTGAGATTAATTTTTTTTTTTTTTGTGAATAATTACATTTTAGTAAAAGTGATCATCCAACTACTCTCTTTTATACCTTGTCATACAAAAACAGATGTCAGAAGCAGTTCTCCCAGTACACATGTCCTCGATGCAATTCACGATACTGCTCCCTCCAATGTTATAAAGTAAGTAAAGTTACCTCGAAGTTAGTTTGAGGTGGTTATGTTTGATTTGGGTTGCAAAACTGTGTGACCCAACACTGTTAACTAGTGGATTTTACACCATGTTATGTGACACTAGCATTTCAATTTTCATGCTGCATGTTATATTTAGAAGATATATTTTGATGAGGCTATCAAGCCAGGGTACTGCTCTTGTAGTGTGGCTGCCTTGTTTCTGTGCATGTATCTTTGTATCTTCATATGATTGCACTAGTGCCTTCTTTACTTCGGTCAATGGTCCAATGATGACAACTCTTTTATTTTGCAATGTTATACTTTAATTTGATGTATATGATTTTGTAAAATTGGTGTTGCTCGCATGCTTTTTCTATAAGTGAATCATCAATTTAATCGCTGAAATTGTAAAGATCAGATCATTTGGTCCTTGAAATTAATGAACTTCCAAAATGTTCTGCGGAATTGAAAATCCTTGATCACATTAGGCTCTCCAAGACAGTATCAGATACCCTTAAAAACTAATGCGATCGAAAATCTTTAATTTCAGGGATATTTTTTTTAATTGGGTCATGCTAATTAGGGTACTTGTTAAGGAAATAAAAAACAAGTTGAGTGAAAAATCTCACACTTTTTACAATTCCAAAGTTTGAATTACACAACTTCCAAGATTTTTTTTCTACATTTGGATTCTTAACAAGTATCCCAAGGGCACTTGTTAGTATTACCCTTTTTAATTTCATTAATATCAGGGACCAACTTGCCTGATATCTACAATTCCGGGAATCGGCAGTTCACTCCTTTATATAGATACTCTAATTTTGAATCTTGGTCCTTGTTTGTTATGAACTGCTGTAGTTTTGATCCCTTTTATTGTAATTTTGACAGTCTCATAGTCTTCGTTGTACTGAATCCTTTATGAAAGAAAATGTAGTTCAAGAGCTCCAGCAAATGCAGCCTGATGAACAAACCAAACATAAAATGTTGGACATACTGAAGAGATTTCATTCAGAAGAGGAAATGGATAGCTTGGACGAGGATTGTAAGTCATCTGTATTGTTTCGCTGCACTCTTTCTTGTTTGATATATATCTTTGCATGTGAACATATCTAGATTTTGTATTTTGTTTTTCTGAAGCATATATTTTTACATATAATAATGACAATCAACAACTTCCTAGTTTTATCCTAAACTGTGGCGGGGTTCGTTTTTCAATGCCATTGGGCTCTATCAAAAACGTGAAACATTTGATTGAACCTTCTGATTGCCCCGAAAGAATTATCGTCCTGTACTATTAGTTCTGAGAGGAAAAAAAAACATCTCTCGAGGCTCCAGAGTAATGTTATTGTCATTTAAATTAGTCAAAGCATTAAGATTGCTCTGTGTTACATAACAAGCATGCTTAGGTATATTTATCCAGTATATCCTTTGATGAATAAGAGGGACTACCCTCCTCCCTCTCAGCATGGCACTGCCACCCCACCATCCCATTATACCTGGTGCAGCTGCCATGTCATGTGAGAACCCTCATGCCATTCTAAGAAAGGGTTCAGACTCATTATGGATCTAACTTAGGCAATTGCAAGAGCCGAGTTCTACAAAAAAATGTTGCACAATCTATACTATAAATGGAGTTGCCATGAAAATATCTGTTTGCTTTTGCTATTTGTTACAGGACTACTAAATGTTTGTGACTGTGTAAACAAGTTAATTTTTTAGAAGATGGCCTTTCATAGTTGTTGATTTGATTGATGTACAGTCAATGAAGCATTGAGTTAATGTGGATTTTATAATTACTGCAGCCTAGCATTGTTAGTCATTTAACAAATGTAGTTTTCTGAACAAATTATCATAAATAAACTCTTACTGTTGTGTTTGATTATGTTGGAAGAATTTTTTAGGCTGCAATTTTTAATGTCCAAAGTATACCAATAAAGAAGTGTACTGAAATTCTATCCGATTGTTTTCCCAGCTTTTGAAGATTCAAGTTTGTCCGAGAAGACAGTGGAAAAAATTATGTCAGGTATATTCCTATTGAATTCTTATTGCTTGTGTAATCTAACTGCTCTACCCTAAAACAGATTTGATTTGATGGGTTGGTGAGGCTGATTTGATTTTCATCTCCCTACAGGACAAGAAATCAATTTTGATGATTTATCTCTTGAAGAGAAGAAACGATTTCAAAGAGCCATCGCTTCTGGGGAATTGAGCAAGATGATCACACCATGGGATCCATGGTGGTCGAAACTTTCTGCCAGAAATATCCGTCTTAGTAAGGAAGGAACTCAACTTGTTCAACCTCTAGCAGAGCAGGAATCTGTAGATGAAACCGAAAGTAACGAATCAAGCGAAATTCCTCTCGGCCCTGAAGTTCCACTACCTCCTCTAAGCAGGCTAAGTTCCAAGGAGCCATCACCGCTTTTATCTGTTCACCTAGTTGATATTTTATACAGCTACTGCTTCACTCTTCGCCTTTACAACGGAGATTGGAGGTCAGATCCTATAGGGTCAGTCATGGTTCTGTTGAGTGTGTCTTCAGTTTTAGGTCAAGGTGGGCAGCCAGAGACTGCACTGGAATCCCTCTCTCATTGCTTGGAGCAAGTATGCTCTCCAGCTTACAGACACATGGGAGGGCTGCAATTCGGTTTAGGTGTCATCGACGATGTGATCGGTCTACTTTCGTTGGGAACTCCTGCTATGGTGTGCGCCCTATGTGATATGCATCGGTTGATTCAAGAAGGAGAAAAGGAGGCAAAATCAGAAAAGGCGAGAAAGTTTAGGAGGGATGAGATTAGAAGTACTATTAAAAAGGCAGAGAGGAAGATATATTTCATCATGTGTTGGGTTCATGAGCAGCCAGAGGAAGCTTGGTCTTCTTTAGCAGCAATTATAACGGCACAAAAGACATCTGCCATGGAATTTCAGTGGAGTAATAATACGGCTGGGAAATTGAACAATAAAGCACAAACCAGAGGCAAATGTTTAATTGAGGAGATTGAATGATTTATGCATTACCTGTTAACCATATTTATTTTTAAGGATGTGGAGACTTGAAATGGTTGTTTGGAAAATGGGTTGCATGCAGTCAACATTTTCTGCAGTTGTAATTTCAACCATACGTTGAAGATCGGACAATTATAATTTTAAGTTGTATTGTAAATTATGTTTTAGAAGTTAAACTTAAAACACAAATTGTCTGATCTACATCTAACTCTTGATGTTTACCGACTGTAGTAAATCTGGATCTGTTCGCAAACCTTGCTGTGTACTATACTTTTTTGCTGTTGTTTTCAAAGAGTTTAGATTTGAGATTCACACACTAAATGTGGAGAAGAGGGATATTGTGGGTTTGAACTTGCTTCTCAATACATTAAATGTCTTCACAATCATTTATTATGTGAGCTTCACTTAAGGAATGTACTATATACTTTCAGATAGAGAAATCGGCATATTCAATATGGGTAATATTACTATGTCAAAACTTATTTCATTGATGATCTATATACATTCCATGATTAGTGTTGTATCCGGGTTTTACATGGTTGCTTTTAAAAAAAAAATCAAATTATATCCATTTTAAAACTATTATATAAATTAAGATTTATAAACAAATCTATCTTTTAGTTTAAAACCGGTTATAAAATCAATTGTAAAATCGGTTATGAACTGATTTTTGATTATACAACTGATATCGACAAATCTAATTTTAAAATTATTTTTTTTCTCAAAATTTGTTAAAATCAGGTTATTTTTTAATCGATTTGCATACTTTTAATTAATTTAAAAACTTGACACAATATATGGAGAATATGATATAAGTTGTTAATTTTAAGAATTTGATGCATTATGAAACTATGATGACAAAACTACGAGCAAGCTTGAACATATTTTTCTTTTAATTATTTTAAACAAATCCTTACCATATAATCCAATCAATAATAAATGTATGTAAATTACAATTTATACAGCGTATTACATCACAACCAACAACACTCTCCAAATTTGACATTCAACATCAAATAAAATGAAAGACAAAAAATATGAGAAATCAATAAATGATTTACAACATGGTGAAATATTGACAAAATATAATATATAACATTTATATAAATATGAAAGAAAAAAACAGTTAAACTTATATAAGATGTCAAAAGAAAAACATAAAGGAAAAGACTAATATGAACAAAAAGACTAATTTGTACAAAATGAAATAATTAAAAATGAGTTATATTTTTATGCATTATTTTAAAATCAAAGGTATCAACTTTATTTTATAAAAAAAGAAAAATATGTTTTTTGTTATTTTATAAAAAAAAAAGAAAATATATTTTTTATGAAATATATTTTGTGGTGAAATTTATATTGAAAACTTGTGCTGGATCGTTGAAACAAGAGAAGAAACAACAAATTTTTTGTTGTTGTGTTAAGAAGAGAAATATAACATTTTACTAATTCAATTTAAAAATAAAATATGAGTGAATAATAAAACATTATTGTACATTTAACCGGTTAATAAATGAGTTGAATTATAATAATATTATTTTAATTGAATATTTAAAATGAATTTAGATCTTATTATAGATTTGTCTCTCATAATTAGATTTTTTACAGTACCCTAACTCTATGTAATGGTAAATAATTTGACTCTAAGAATTAGTTATGTTAAGTGATTTTTTTCCTATCTATTTTCTTATTGAATCAAATGGGCATTTAACAATAAAAAAACCAGATATTGTAAATCGAAATGGTGATTAGCAACAGTCTGCTGCTCGTGGTTATGTTATGGCATTGCCTGCTAAATCCATTTATTTACAGCAACTCAATCATCTCACCTCTGGCTGTGTTGTGTATCACTACCTAGTAGCTTCGATATGGTTACTTTCATTGCAACAAATCCAAATACTTCTTCCAGATTTAAATCAAAGTATGGTGAAAGAAATTTAATATAATTGATTCAAAATTTAAATTAAATATATTATTTTTTTACATTTTTATTTATATCTGAGACGAGAATAATAAAATATGTTTTGGCCTTTGGATATGTGTCTTATACATCTTGGTCTTAAACACGTTTCTTAAGTTGAAGACAAAAATGGGGTCACCAGTCACCACCTTTGGAAGTTGGAACTCATCACATCTCATATAAAAAATCAAAAAAGAAAAAACAATATTACATGTTCAATCAAAACTGATATCAGTTTAATTTTTTTAACAATCTAGTTTATAGAAGAATGACTTCAATAATTCAGATTAGAAAATAAGTAAATTTGATTAAAAAAAAGAAATTTTAATTCCAATTTAGACTTATTTCTTCTAAGCAAATCATGTTTAAATGAAAACTCATTAATTATTTGAACTCGATGAATCTTATCGAATGAAGCTACTTTAGTCTCATGTTTTTGACTATTGCAGAAAAGTCCATTTTGAAACATCAAAATCAATCCATGTTACGTTGAGTGTACAACTTTTACTACTCAACTCAACTCAACATATTTCTTTCATCAACTCCAAAATTTTCTTCATTCTTTCCTCTGATATTTCACATCCAATAAAACAATGTCATCACCAATCGCCACCCCTTCTCCGCCATACGACCGTCTCAAAGCCGTGAAACAGTTCGACGAAACAAAAGCAGGAGTAAAAGGCCTAATCGACTCCGGAATCAAAACCATCCCTCCTTTCTTCATTCACCCGCAAGAAACCCTAATCGATCTTCTCCCTCGATCCGGACCCGAACCGGAAATTCCTACGATTGATCTATCCGCTTTGGAAAACTCACGCGCCACCGTCGTTGAACAGATTCGTTTCGCTGCGAGTACGGTGGGATTCTTTCAGGTAATTAACCATGGTGTGCCGGTGGATTTGCTCCGACGTGTTATTGGTGCTGTGAAAGGGTTTCATGAATCGCCTGCGGAGAAGAGGGCGGAGGTGTACCGTAGGGAGATGGGGACGGGCGTGTCTTATATTTCCAATGTTGATCTCTTTAATTCTAAAGCTGCCAGCTGGCGTGACACAATTCAGGTCACATTTTCTATCACAAGTGTGTTCAATTTTAGTTAATTCTGTTTGTCGATAGTTATTTTAATTGCATCTTGGAAGTTGCAAGAATTTTATTGATGGATAGATCATCTATGGGTAGAGATAATTCAAATTGAGGGTTGGTCCAATCATTCTCAATAAGCAGTAAACTGAAGATTGCGTCACATAAAACATATAATGTATTCTTTAACAGTGTATTTGAATTATATGTATTAACAGATGATAATACCAGTTGCAGAAAAAAGTTCTAGCTATCCATTGGATCGTGATTGCATGCAGTCAAGAGTTTCGGAAAGTTCAGATTTAAAGATTAAATTTTAAAATAATAAATTTGTTTTAAATATAAACGGATCTTGATTTGACAGTTAGAAAATTGTATCCATCATATGAGTTCTCTCTCCGACACTCCCTATATATCAGCAAAACAGTACTCTCACTAATAACTAATTCTTACTCTCCCTCACTTCCACCTCATTACTCTCTTCTTAAGTCTCCTCTCACAAACTCTCAATATTATTTTGTTTTTCCTTATTTCCCTCCCCTTCATTTTTTACTGCACGTGCAGCTCAATTGGTAGTGAGAATGTGTGGAGACAGACGGTACTTATCTCCCATATAGGTATCGGGGCTCGAATCCCACATGTTCAAAAAATTTGTCTGAAATTTTAAATCCTCAATCAGATCATTCTTTCATAACAAGTTCAGTGATTAAAATGATCAATCCAACTATACCAATGTGCTCGACAAATTTTAAGGTTGACTTAATGGCTGGGGTGGGTGAGTAAAGGAACAGCGTGATGAGGAGGTTAGAAATTTCAAAAAAAAATTGTGCTGGACAAATTCAATTTTATTTTAAAGTTTAAGGAACTAAATTATCTGACTTGTTACAATGTTCAGAATTTAAATGCCATCTGCTTGATATTTTAATGGAATTTTGCAGATTAAGATGGGACCAGGCGCAGTGGATGAGAAAGAGATTCCGGAGGTGTGCAGGAAGGAGGTGATGGAGTGGGATAAAGAAGTGGTGCGTGTAGGAGAGATTTTGCTGGGTTTGTTGAGTGAAGGGTTGGGATTAGATGCAGGAAGGCTGCCGGAAATGGGTTTGTCCCAAGGAAGGGTGATGGTTGGCCACTATTACCCATTTTGCCCTCAACCTAATCTTACTGTTGGGCTCAATTCCCATGCAGATCCAGGGGCATTGACGGTATTGTTGCAGGATCATATTGGTGGATTACAGGTTAGGACCCAACAGGGTTGGATTCATGTCAAGCCTCTTGATGGAGCTTTGGTTATCAACATTGGTGATTTACTTCAGGTTAAATATAATATCTTTCTCTTCATTTTATTTTTATTTCTTTGGAAAATACATCATGGAAACTAGTAATTATTGTGCAACCCTACACAGATCTAGGTGTTAGAATATTAGAAAATATCTTTTATATTATATTAGATCTTGAGTTATTTTTTATGATCAATTTATAATCATAGAGATATCTTAGAATATCTCTCATTATTATTATGATTTGTTTTTGATTTATGATTGAGTCTATATTTCTCTATAAATAAGTATTAGTATTGAGTTTTTTGTAATCAAATTAGCACAAAACTATAATAAAAAATATTCAAACCCTTATTATTTTCTCTTCTCCTTTTCTCAAAAATCCCACAACTTCAACACTAAGGAAAAAAATGGCAGAAAATACATTGCACATATGGATAAATATACAGAGCATGTTTGAGAATTTAGGGGAGAAAATTGACACATGTCCGAACATATTTCTAGAATATTTAACTGCAACCAATAAGAATTTTGGTTACATTTCTACTCTAACGAGATTATAGTAAACGTTATACAGTCTTTCCTTCTGCCTTTTCTTTATGAGTAACGCTGTATAGTACCAAACATTTTACACATGAACTGCATAAATGGATACATCAATTTTTCAAGGAATGAAGAAAAGTTTGCTGTGTTTTGACGGAAATCATGACATAGTGGCCAATGAGATGTTTTGTAATTGTGTTGTGCCATTTCTTTTTGTAATGCTAAGCATTTTCCTTTCTTTTTTTAATGTGGATTTCTCAAATCCATTATTTTGTGACAGATAATTTCTAATGAGGAGTATAAGAGTGCTGATCATCGGGTATTAGCCAATCCTTCTAATGAGCCACGAGTCTCGGTTGCCGTTTTCCTCAACCCGGGTAACAGGGAGAAACTCTTTGGACCTTTACCAGAGCTAACATCTACAGAGAAACCAGCTCTTTATCGAGATTTCACACTCATCGAATTTCTGACAAGGTTCTTCAAGAAAGAGCTTGATGGTAAATCGTTGACAAATTACTTCAGAAAGTGATATGTACATGTAGCACTGGTTGCTAGTAATATTAATGTGAAAGTAACTTTATAAAATGGTCACTGCATTGCTAACATTTATTATGCAAATACATATTGATGAATAAAGGTGTTGTATATGTATTAATAGAAGCACACTTGTTCATCCATAAGTTTATGATATTCAAAGTACATAATATGCTCTTTCGAATGTCGTTAACCACATGTTCATACCTGAACAATACAGTTTGGTTTAGTTCGCTGTGCCCAAATAGCAGGAAAGTCTGCAATTTCATATATTACAATTGTTTTACGTTAGTCAATTATGTTTCCTAATAGGTACTTACAGATTGAATGCATGTTTGGTTTTGTGGTGATATTGATAAAATCCTGGTGAGTTGTCATAATTTTGCGGATTCTATAGTAAAATCAAAGATGCATTGGGCTAGTAAATTGTAGTGGTTGTTAGCATTCAATGATCTTTGTTCAATTCAACGTGTAAGAATGAGTTTGTGTTAATTAATTCTGTTTGTTGATAGTTACTTTAATTGATACTTGAAAGTTCGTCACTCTTTCAAGTTCTTCAAGCTCTTGTGCTTTTCCTCTTTTTCTCTATGCATTCTGATACATACCTTTGATCATGTATTGCTGCTCACACTAAATATGTCTTTTGATTCAATAATTTGTAATAAACGTGAATGATTGATAAAGAGGAAAACTCTTTAGAATCCATGCGGATTGATAAAAGAAAATGGAAAATGAAAATTATATTTTGCTCTTTACATAGAGCTAAAGACAAGATTAACAAGTTAATTAAATTCTAGCCGACTTCTATATTTCTAATATCCACACAAACTCATACTACAAGGATTTTCTAGAAAACAGAAAATTTTGAGTTGTCTGAAACACAAATTGAAGATGATAGGGTAGGATAATTTTTTTATTTAAAAAAAAAAAAGAAGATAAAATGAGTAGTTTTAGTAAAATGTGAAATAGGGGTATAATGAAATCTAAAGGCACTTAAATTCTTAGAAGTACAATATCCTTGATAAAAAAAATGTAACCAATAAAAAAAATTAGAGTGAGACTTCTTGAGTGAAAATTCTATGGAGCCAATTTATGTTTTTCATGGTAGAAAGTATTAAAACAGAATAATTTTAGAGTAATTTTATTAACTTGTTTCTTTTTCCGAATCTTTTTTATTGTTTTGACCAATTATTGAAATTTTTGTTTGTGAGATCTTAAATTGAAAAACCAGGTACTAGTAATTCATGACTTTCTAGATGCTATCAAGTAGTGATAAACTTTTTGTAAATGAACTTTTATCGCATTTAAAAAATCAATTGAAGGTTACTTGATATTTAATTTTCAAACAAACTAAATTTCAACAAAAACTTGAATATGACTTCTGAATTTATTTGAGTTGGGGTGGATTTATAATCTCTAACCAAGTTTGTCGTATGTTAGACTATCAATTGATTTTTATTCGATGAGATATATTTAAATAAATTCATAATTTAATTATAGCTTGAAGTAATATTCATAATTAGAATTAAACGAAATTTATATTATATTTAGAAAATATATTTACAAGAATATTATTCTCCTCTCTCATAAAAGTTTATATTAAAATGTTTGTTATAAATTTTTATTTGAAAAAAAATTATCAGTAGAATTTATAGTAATCAAGTTACATGGTTGAATTACTTTGATTTACTATCCGAAAAAGAATAAAGAAAACATAAAAAAAATTGTATAAGATAGGTGAAAGGGACATTTATTTACTAATAAGAAAATAAGAGATAAATGACCGATCTAACCTTACCAAAGAGCCAAATTGCAAAACAAACACAATGCCCCTCTCCCTTGGACTGTACAGTCTTACCTCCCTCCCCTTCCATATAAATAGACCTCATTCCCTCCTTTATCATATTAGTGTGTTTGTGAAAAATTTGTGATGAGGCTTTTTTTCTTTCTTTTCCTGTATTCATGACAAAAAATATGTGAACTTTAATTTCTTTCACTCACATTGTAACATCCCGCTTTTTTTTGGGACATTAACTACCGAAATTCTAAATGTAAAATTACAGATTTGTTTTTATTTATTTAAGGTTATCTTAAATAATCATTTATCCTAAAATCATTTAATAACTATTTTAATTATATTTCAAAAATAAAGAATCAAAATATTTACAATCACTAAAGTAAAGTTAATACGTTGAACAAAAGAGACTCCTATCGCCAAAACTATTGATATTTTACTACCCAAGCATAAATCCTAGTTGGTCATAAACTTTGGACTTGTGGAAAACTCACCCAACGAGTCTAACACCAATACAGAAGTATCTCGGAGCCTCCAACTGAACTGCTATTATACTTTCTCGCATTCCTTCTATTAGGTTGACTGTGACATTATTCGCTCAAATAATACTATATGTGACGTCCTGTCAAATGTAAGGGTCATCTCCAAATAACAAATACAGAGCAGATATGCATACATATATAGTTGTTATAACAAAAATATAAATAACTCATATATTTCATTTAACAGTTAAAAATCACAACGCACTAAAGATACAAATCAAAAATGCACAAATCCTATTTGTTAGACTATATGTTAATGCATGATTCCGGAATATCACCTCCCCCGCAAGGGCATTTCGTGGGTCCTTCCAAGCAACACCACTAACTCGAGCTTCGTGGGTCCTTCCAAGCAACACCACTAGCTCAACATCCCCGCAAGGATCTGTGGGCTCCAACCAATTATGGACGCACCACACAACTATGAATGCATGAATGTAGACACTTTTGTTAGTAACAGTATAGATCACTTAATCAGAACGTCCAAAATCATTCAACTTTGTTCTAAACCAAACTAGTTTAGACCCAAAGTAATCACCTTGAATAACCACAATATGTCAAACACAACCATTATAACAACGTATGATGTAACATTCATTTTCCACAATCTGAGCATATCAAGCACAACAATTAAATATTCATTTTAAAGATAACACACAAACAAAACCAATAATTAGCATCACAGTACATTTATATCACATATAATTCAAATAGGAAAGCGAATGGAGTGATGCCTTTACCATTACTAGAGTTATATTTAAAATTATGCTTCACAAACTCTTGTCTCACTCATTTCACACCTGCTTCTGTGCGAGCACGGTTTCTCCCTCTTTGAACGTCATTTCGCCGATCCGATCGTTGAAAACATGGGTCTGAATGTTGTGAACCTGCTGTCCGAAAATCAGCCCGATCTAACGGTTAACGAATGCGCAGTCGATGATTTTCTGATGCTGGTTTAACAAATTCGGGAATGGAGTTACTCATCTCTTTTCTCTTTTGGTGGTTGCCTTTTCTACTAAAGTAGTCTCCCTCTTTTCTCTCATAAACCCTTTTTTTATATTTGTTTTTTGAATGGAAGACGTCTGTTTTGTCTTTGTTTCATTTTTATCAAAAAGGATTAACTTTAAGCCACAAGTGGAAAGTTAAGCCAGAAGCGGAGAACGCAACAATGGGTAACCTTAAACCAGAAGTGGGGAACATTGACAAAAGTGGAGTGGAGAATGTTGACAGAAGTGGAGCGGAGAACGTTGACAGAAGTGGAGGTAGTTAAGCTAGGAGTGAACGTTAAGGCATGAGTTGGGAACCTTAAGCCAGACGTGGGGAACGTTAAACTGGGTAACGTGGTATTAAACGGAGAAACTGATATTTCAACCTAAGACATTTTTAACCATTCTTTTTATTATTATTATTAATAATAACTAAGACATTTTTAACCGTTCCTTTTATTATTATTATTATTATTATTATTAAAAATTAAAATAACACACTACAATAGTAACTACAAGTAACCGACCATTTATAGAATAATTATCTCAACTCCTAATAAAGGTAAAATGTAAAAATAAAATAAAATATCTGGGTGTTACATTCTACCTGCCTTAAATAGTTTCGTCCTCGAAAGTTGACCCTAATGAAGAAAATGCGGGTCTTACACACATTGTCTCTTGTTCATAATATTTTAGCATTCATCTCATTTTGTTATTGATATATTTTCTTGATAGTTGTTATTTTATTATTATTATTATTATTATTATTATTATTATTATTATTATTATTATTATTATTATGTTAATAAGTTTCTATTTATGTTTATAAAAGTTTCAAATTTAAAGTTTATTTTTATTTATCTTTATAAAAAGGTTTAAATTCTAAAGTCAAAAACAAAAGTTTTAAACTCTAAGTTTATATTAAAATTTATGAAGAGTTTAAGCACTTTGTTTATACATAAGTTTATGAAAAACCCAAGTTTTATGTTTTATGTTCAACAATTAGATTCAAAGTTGTGTGTTAAAATTTATTTTGTGATAAAATTTCAAAATTTTAAACTTAAAGATTTGAGCTTTATGTTCCAAAGTATTTTGGAATTTTTTACCTTTAAGAGTAAGACGATCTTGAACTTGGTTGTTAACATTTTGAAAATGAATGAAAGGAAATAACTTAGGGATTTATCACATTTTATGTTTAACAGGTTAGAACAAAGAAAATAAATAAAATAAATTTTCCACCATTTTATTCATCATGGCAGTGGCCTATCTTATACAACATCTCAAAGATTTAAATTTTTTTTATAATGTGTAAGAGATACGAGTTTTGACTATATTTGATATTATGAGTATACTATTAAGTGTATTTATTATTTTTTTAATGATTTATATTAGAATGTAAACTATATTTATTTTATTGTGTCAAAAGAATCTTCAATTCTCTCAAAATATAATTTTGTCATTTCAAAGTTATTTTGATAATATAGCTTTTGGTGAGAGACCAAAAATTTATCAAATAACTTTGGAAAATGGTGACAAGGAACTTGATAAATGCTTATGTCCTTGTTAAAAGTAAGAAGAATTGACTTATCTAGATTTGTTCAAACTTCTAACAAACAATTATACGTGACCCAAATAATTTCATAATTTTAAGCTAAATCAAAACAATTTTCTACACTTTTAAAATCAGTTTTCCACATTATTTTTTTATCACAACTTTTTAATATTCTCAGAAACATAGCAGCATTGGGTAACAGAATTAGTCATTGCTATGACTTCAAAAAATTTAACATCCTCCTTGAAGATTGCATTTTGAAAAGCAGTTGAAATTTTTGAAGTCATATGAATATGAATCATTAATTGTACTTTATATACTGTACACGTGTTAACTTGTAAAACATAATTATGGTTTAGGAGTACAATGCCTTTCATATAAAAAATGGGATTTTATCTTAAAGTTGTTGAATGATATTTTGTCCTTCAAATTCATTTTTAAATATGCATTTTATTAGGCAAATTCATTATAAAAATACTTAGTGTAGAGACTCTAATTTGACTGATAAGAACTTTGGGTCTAATTTTTATACTTTAATATAATTATTAAAGTTGTATATCTTTGATGGACTTTTATTTACTCCTTGTTTAGTATGTAAGAAACATTGTTCTCTTTATTATGAAAAGAAAAATTATTGATGGATATCCATCCACCTAATATACATTTAGAGAGATAAATAAATAAAGAGAGTGATGTGATAGATATGATATGTCAGTGATTTAATAAAAAAAAAGAGATAAAGATAAAATAAAGTGTTGAATAAATATACGAAAATAATAGGTATACACGTATTATATCTACATTACTAACAAGATTATATATAATAATCTTATAAGATCTTACCTTTTGCCTTTTCTTTTTTGTGTTTTCTGAACTTATTTCAAGTGAAATTAACGCTCTTGGAAAACTTTGGATTACCATGGAGGGTTAAGACCAAAATTAAATAGAGAAATCTTGTTTATGTATAAAATTTTTATTCAAGTTTAGATCACGACTATTCTTACCAAGTCATTACACTAATCAGTTATTATCATTGTCCCCTTTTTTTTTAGAAAAAAACAAATCTTCGTTCCTTTTTATTAGTCATTTCTATCATTTTCAAATTAATTACAAAAAACAAGTAGTGTATTTAACATATTTATTTTATGATTGTTTTGATGTATTGATGCCTCAAACTATGAATATTTTTATCTTTTAAGATAAATTTGTAGTATTAATAATGTGAAATAAATCTAATAATTTGAAATGAGGCTGGATTGTTGTTGAATTTTCTGTTTGATGATTGTGCTGTAATTAGTTGCATTATAAAATGATAGTACTTGAAAGGATTCATTCATGACTCATGAGTGATTCCATGTTAGATAACCGATGTTGCAATTAAGCTTTAACACCAGCTGAAACATGTTTATCACTTGTGAAAGAGAGATGTGAGGAAGAAGTAGATGCAACACATTTCAGAAAATAGTAGGATCTTTGAGGTACTTGTGCCACACAAGGCCTCATCTAGTATTATTGGGCTAAAAGTAAATTCATGGAAAAACCTCAAACATCTATCTGCTACCTGCTAAGAGAGTCCTGTGATATATATGGGAGATACTTGATTATGGAATTTTATTACCCAATCAAAAGAGTGGAATTGAAGAAAAATTGTATGGTTGTTCTGATTCAGGTTGGTGTGGAGACAAAAAGTGATCGAAGAAGCACTACAAAATGTGTGTATGCTTGGTTCAACACCAATCTCTTACCAGTAGTGAAAATGTCTCATGAGAAGCTGAATACATCGCAACATCATAAGTAAACACTTTTTTTTTAGTATCATAAATAAACATATAGAAACTAGGTTCTGCTTTCTAAGGGACCGGGTGAACGAAGGAAGATTGTTTTTGGAATACTGCAGGATAAATTTTAAAGTTGCATGGCTAAACCATTGAGCAGTGAAACATTCAAGGATTTCAGGAGCAAACTAGGAGTTATGTATTATCCAATCTGAACTAAGAATTAAGAGGGGTGTGTTGAGAATTGGTTAATTTAGTATACATATTTTTGAGAAAGTTAGAAGTAAGTTGAATAAATTGTTATGTTAGTTTGTGTAGTCTACCCGATATGGGATGTGTGTACACTTGGTAAACCATATGAAACAGTATCTATTAAGTGTTGAATCATTATAAAATTTTGTCAAAATACCCAAATTTTACAAGACTTCAATGCAGCCTATCCTCACAACTCAACACAATATGAAAAGCCTTACAAGTATTTTACATGTATTGATTCGACTATTGGCCATAAAATTCAATGTTTCATATAATAAATAAATAAAGTATGGTCAAAATCTCTCTTACTGGAATTCTACTTTGCATTCTTACCCTTTCCAAACCATTCGGCCATCTCTTCATCGTCGGAACTCAGGTTATCAGAAGAACTAAACTCGTCATCGGTATCACTTTGCCATGAATGCTTTCTGCACTGATTTGGCAGCTCGTTCTTACAAGCTTCTCCTCTTTGTGCTTTAGGCATACCAGTCTTACCTCCAGCAATAGGAAAATCTAAAATTTCCGAAGTTTCATTTGAGTTCTCTAAGTACTTGTGATTTTCAATTCCATCTTCTACAAATCTCCATATATGTGAATCTCTGTTCCTGCTCTTTCTTTCGGATGCCATTGGCAATTCTTTGTTACTATCAAAGCGATATCCTGCAAAAGTTGGTTTGCTATTCTCATGGTGGTTTTTATATTCTCCATGAGGTTGAAGGGAAGAGTTTGAAGCATTTGACGTCTTAGGTCTTCTATGATCACATTTCAGGCAAACCATGTTTCTTCTGAAATTTATGTAGTTACACCTACACAAACAATGTTTCAATTTCAGTAAAGAGTAAAACAAAATAATTAAAGTAACTGAAACAAAATATTAAGAACTTACGAATCGCATTCCCATTCCCCTGGATTAATGTGACGGTTTGAAGGCCCCTCTTTGCATTGCAAACATCTTGTATTCCTTGCAAAATTGAGGAAGTTGCATCTGCAGATATCAAATCAATAGTGTTACTTTGAAATTAAGGCCCGTTTGTTACAAATTATAAAAAAAAAAAGTGAATTTGGTATTCGGTAATTCAAATATTACTTATAGAGATTTAAAAAAAAAAAAATTATTGTGTTTGTTTAGCAATGAAAATCACTTTTTTTTAAAAAAAAAAATCCATAGAAAATAATGATTTTTAAGTGAAGCTACTAAAACCAACTTCTCATTTGAAGCAATTATTAAGTTCTCATTATTGTTTTAAAAATCTGTAAGAAAACAGATAAAACTCCTTTTTTTTTTAAATGAGATATTTTACTTCTAAAAAAGCTATAACAAATAGTCTATTAATACTAGTTAGATTAAGCTACATGATATGAACAGCCATTACTTGTTGCATATCCAATCTCCCTTCTTCAAAGGCAAATGATTGTTGTCCTCCTGCAATTGCTTAATTTTCTCCTCACAGAAACTGTCACAGTGCAAGCACTTGATATTTCTGGCGAAGTTGTGGAAATCACATCTAGCAATGAATTCGAAACGAAAACGTAAACAACTGTACGAGAAAATAATGCAATTTTTTTACAATGACTGATTACTAGAATGAATTAAAGCCTACTTGGGGCAAATCCAGTCGCCTTGCTTCATCGGAACGCCTTTTTTGCCCTTAACTTGTGGATTGGGATGAACTTCTTGGACATCAACCTTTGTGGTGTCTGGAAAGTTATGATTTTTGTCTTCAGTACTGCACTCTACTATCTTTTTTAGCAGTCTTCTCACAGATTCTTTTACCATTTTATTTATAGACGGTTTGTTCTCTACTGAACCAATAATTGGGTCAAGCCCATAAGTCATAATAATACGCATAACATCCACCGTTCTTCCACCTTCGTCTTCACGTGCTTTCACGAATGCCCTTTCACAGTTCCCCCTTAAATTGCACGAGCTGCACACCTGGTTGAAACACCAGAGAATTGAAGGTAAGGAAAAAAAGAGTTTGCATGTAAAGCCAAAATTGCAAACTATACAATAAACCGAAGTAAATGACAGTAGAAATACGGTCATCACCAACATTTCCCTCATCCATGCCGACATGCGCTCTCAGACGCTTTCCTGAGTTGACCACTTTCCTATCTAAGCTTGGACATCCAAACGTTACAATAACTCCTATATCTTTTCGAGACAAAAACCTGGCAGGAAAAAGTCATTTGGAAAATTACTTTTGAGCAAATTATGTTTACCTTGCAACAAGAAGAAATGAAAATAAAATTGTTGCACAAGTTACCATTTCCAAATCAGCATTAATTATTCTTTTAAGAAAAACAGAGAGAAAAACATCATCGACATAACTGTATAAGCAAGAAATTGTCATTAATCCTTAAATACCAAGCCTTCTTTTCTCTAGCAAGTACAATGTTATGATTGTGATTAATATCTACAGCTATGTAATCTAAAATATTATGCCATGATCAATGACATATAGAAAGGTTAGAAAAATCACACTGTTTTATTTCCTCGTGATTGGAATAAACATTTTAAGATGTAGCAGCTCTGACTCCTTTTATAGTTTTCTGCATTTGATATTAAAATGTTTTGCACAAAATGTCTATAGCATTGAACATGGAAAAGAAAGATATATCTGAAATGAAACAAACTATGCTCATGTCCATGTGGATGGTGTTCATAATCTTGAAGTATTTCTATCCTCAATCAATCAATTCACATATGTTTGTCTCTTTCTTTTTTCACAATCAAACTCAAAAGCATCAAGTATGTGATGTGCTTTTCCACACGCAACAGCTATTACTCTAATATCAACATCCTTTCTAAACTTACCTTTTACACATTCCCATTTTTCCATCTTTTTTATTATTTTAGGGAATAGAAACCCAGCGTACGCAAAGAAGATATTTCCTCACTGCCTTAACAATTAGCAAGTTTGTCTGGAACACATGTTCTTCCCCCTTTATACCCACAAAGCTAAACAAGGGTAAATTCTGAACTAAAAGTCAAAGTTCTAGTACCACTCAATTCAATGAACTACAAATAATATGCAGCCAACAAGTTCAGAGACGATTTTTTTAATGAATTGAGTGTAGTGATAACATTGGATGTTCTTTCTGTACCCAAATTCCGGCACTTCCGATAACAACAAAAATCAACAGACAAAACCAGTAATAAAACATATCCTTCCACGCTACAGTTCTTTCAATCAGCTCATCCAATCCAAACTTAGGGCTTGTTTGAGTTGACTTATTTGAACTTATCAATTGGCATAAACACTTGTGAGATTGCTTAGGGAGAGTATATGGAAACAACTTATGGCGTGTTCATAAGATGTTCAGTTTATTTCCATAAGCTCTACATGATAGTTTATGAAAACAGCTTATAACTTTTATGAAAATTGTTTGACTTTATTTTATCTAGCTTATACATAAACACTTATATGATAAGCTCCTAATTAAACTTTTTATCCAAACAGGGCCCAAGTGATTGTGAATTGAAACAAGACAACCAGTCAATTACACTATCAACCTCACATAGTTCTAAACACAAACACCTTGTCTACATAACTAAATGTCACATTCAAAACCAACCCTTTCACAAACAAAACAAACCAACGATCCGTTCTCACTTCTCTCACCATTATAATCAACAAAAAAATCCAAATAATGTAAAAAGAACTCATTTTGATTTACCTTAAAAGATGAGAATGGTCTCTACCAAAATTGAGGCAAGCAGTTCTAATAAGATTACATTCTTTTGAACCCAAATGAGGATTCAGAAATGGGTTGCCCTCTGCATTGAAGTGACCCTTTTTGATCAAACATTCCATCAAATCTACCCATTCGGACCAAGGATGAGAAATCTGAAACTCGGGGTTTTGTTGTTGTTGTTGAGTGTTCGATTTCCATTCATGTACTTGGTTTTGGTTTGGATTGAGAAGGGTGTGAAAGAGTGATGTGAGGAAAGTTTTTCCATGGAAAATTGTTGTTGGGTTGTAGTGAAAGTGAAAGTGATGATAGCTTTTCAAAGTGTTTCTCATCATTGTAAGTATTGTTTTTCGGTTCATGCGAGATAGCTATATTCAATGGCTTCAGCTACGTTTCATGTTTTATGTTTTTTATTTTATTTTATTTTTTTTACGAAATGCCGTTAAATATAATTCTCGATTTTATGAATTTCTATTAGTTATTTATAAAATTAGAAACCATTTCTCTTGTGAATGTGAAAAATAGTTAAGATTGTCTATTGTGAAATTAATGGATGCGTGTATAAATTGATTAACTTTAATATGTGAAAATCTTAGTATTTTTGAACTATCTATTTTCTTTCTTAATTTATTCTCTCTCTTTGTCGATTATTGGAAATGAATATCTTTTCCTTGATCTGTTTTTCAAATTTTCTTTGTAATTTTTCCTTTCAACAAAAAAAGAATACAATTATATATTTATTATCTTTGTCAAGTAGTATGTATCCCTTGCTATTTATAAGAAATTTTAGATTATTAAATAACATGTATTATTATTGGGTCATGCTTATTTAAGAGAAAAAACAAAGAAAAAAGTTATTTTGATCTTCACTTTCTTTTTAATTCCTCCAAAATGGACAAGGACAAAAATAGGTTTAATCCTCTTAAAGCTTAATCAAATAAATGTTATTTAAAATATTATCCCCTCTTCTTCCCTTATCTCAAAATTCATCAAACCGCACCCTTAGGTTAGTTGTTGTAGTAGTCACGTTTGTAAGGTTATTGCAATTATTTGGAATACTTATATTACACATTTTTTAAATAGGTTAGGTGTGCATTTAATTAGTCTCACTATTAAATTTTAAAAAAATTCATAGAGTACATGAATTAACTACACAAACAAATTTTTTTGACGTAAAGCCTTACATTCATAGGAATAATTATTTTTAACCGTTTTAACAATTTCAATTTAAAACGACGGATTTAACATGCATAGGAATAAAAAAAAGTTGTTTATTCTAGAAAGTTTAAAAAAAAATTATTCAAATCTCTGTTTTTAACTTAAGATTTTACACTCGAAGATACCAAATTTTAAAAATAACTTAATGTATTTTTGGTCTTATCTATTTATTTTGGATAATCCTGATTCCTATGTATTTTAAATTACTCAATTTTGACCTTTAGTCAACTAATTTTGAATTATGATGTGAATGTGGCAGCTTATTGCTCACGTGACAATAAATACGTATAACCGACGCGGCAGTAGAGTGTTGACAAAGTGTTTATTGTGACAAAATAAAGTTGGTGCAAGGGTTTAAGTGTCTTTGTTTTGAAGTCATGAGACTAATTCTAGAGAAAATTCAAACAACAATTCTAGAACCACAAAAGCTTCATAGAATAATGAGTGAATATGTAAATTAATATATGAAATTGTAAATATCGGTCAAATTAGTATTTGAATTTTGTAAATTGATAAATATATTTTTTAAATTATAAAATATCAATCAAAATAATTTTTATATAAATTTTTATTATGTATTTTGATGTGATATTGTAATTGAATATGTGATTTAGTTTAATTGATCCCATATAACGTCATATTCTTGATGAACAAAGTTGCCGATAAAAATTTGTTACTTCAAAAATAAATATGGGAGTAATTGTAATTGTGTATGGATAGATTAGTCCCTGAAATATTTAAATTTCATTGAAAAATTAATTCACGTTGTAATGACATTAATATAAGATTAATGTTAAAGAGTAAAATATTCAATTAATATATCATATCATAATCTTTAAAGATAAAAGTTTAAATATTGACAATTTTGATTACTATTTAAAATTTCATGAGTGTGTTTGTTAATTTACTAAATTTAGGGATTAATTTGAATGACCAAAATTGGAACCAAAAATATGAAAACCCTAAAATGAAGATGAAAAAGAAGAAGGGAAAAGTGTTTGTTTGAAAATCATAATTTTAACCTTTATACGTTAAGTCAAACATTTTAATCAAACTAATTTAACATGTAAACTTTATTTAATAATTTTTACTAAGCACATACAAAAACGATTAAACTGACTAACGAAACTATAGTTACATGATCAAAATGAAATAAAAATAAATTAAAAAATAAAAATAAAAAATAAATTAAAGAACCAAAAAAGAAATTTTTCCAAAATTGAGCGACATCTTTACAAAGACACAAAGTTACATAATTTAATTAAAATTGGCAAATTTACAAGATGCACATAGATTTGCAAAGCAAACCTATTTATCACAAACAATAAATCAAACTATATAACTTCAATTTTAACAAAAAACTATAATTTAAATTTAATTACCAAAAAATATATGAAAAATCATAGTGAGATACTAGTAGCTAGCTACATAATCAATGAGCATAAAAAATTATTAGAAGTGTGAATAAGTAAGATCACAAGCTAACTTGTATTATATAAGCAAATATTAAACTATGTTGGTGGTTGCCACCACATCCTACCGGAACTGATTTGTGTATTATTGATAGTGATGAGCAATACACATGATTATGTTTTATAAATGTTATTCAAGATATCATTTTATACATATATAGTCACATTTTGATATACGTTGCTAAATATTAAATATGTAATTATGCCATGTGGTTGTCATATATAGTGAGAACATGCACTACGTACAAGAAAAATTGTTTATTGAGATATAGAGGCGGTTCAAAGATGGTGCATATGAGGCAATCTTACTCATGTCATTCATGATCTCAATATTCCTTGGATGCCTATGTGTGAAAGGAGAAAATAAATGATTTAATTTTTTAAAAAAAAGCTTATCTCAAAATGCATGAGTAATATAAACACTTAAAGTTGTTTAATGAATTATTCATGCATTTCACTTAATTAATATTTGACGAGTTTGATTAATTTAAAAAATTTAAATTATGATCCACACATGAAATATTTATTAAAACCTCATCTTAAAAGTCATCTATTGTCACATCACACGTGTGTATGATGGGAAATTCAACAACAAATATAATAACAACTCTAACAGAGCAATATGCAGCGGATAATCAATTTCCCAAACTTGCAAGAATCTGTGAGGAGCAATCAACAAATAATCACAGCAACTAAAATCACCAATCACAAATGACACAATAATTTTTAACGTGAAAAACCTTCTCAATGTGAGAAGTAAACAACCACGGGACCAAGCCAGTAATAGAGCTCCACTATGATCAAAATATGGGTACAAGAGAGTTTCTAATATGGCACAAATTCGTGCTCAGTAACCAGCCAAAAACAGCAAGGTAACCAACACAACAATCAGCCAACACAATGAGAAAACAAACATGAAATTGAGAACAAAGTTCAGCAAAAAAAACCAGAAAAACTGCTGCTGTCCGAGTCCAATATCTCCCACCTCAGACCTCTGATCGACGATCCAAACGGTCAGAATGCAGTACCACGAGTCACGAACCTGCTGTCCAAATTTCAGCCCGATCCGACGGTGAACGAAGGGGATATCGCGAATCTAGTGCAGCTGCTCTGTTTTATGCGAAAATATGGTTTGCTCTTCCTCTCTCACTTTTCTCTTTGCATCTCTCTCTGAATTCAGCTCTTACACGCCCACTAATCTGACCTCTCTCCACTTGGTTAAGTGAGACACATGGACTTGCACATATTGGGCCTTTCTCCACATAGGAAGGGAGCCCAAAACCCAACATATCTCCCCCTCACAACTATGTGGAGGTGACCGCCAAACCGGCGATCTCACAACAAGTTTCAAACTTGCTTCTCGATAATGCCTTGGTCATCATATCAGCACCATTATCATCTGTATGAACCTTGGCCAATTCCAACAACCCAGCATCCAAAACATCACGTATCCAATGATACCTAACATCAATGTGCTTGGACCTAGAATGAAAGGTTGAGTTCTTACCAAGATGAATTGCACTTTGACTATCACAAAATAGCAAATACTTATCTTGAACAAAACCAAGCTCCTGCAAGAATTTCCTCAACCATAACAATTCCTTGCATGCTTCTATAATGGCAATGAACTCTGCCTCAGTAGTGGACAATGCAACACACCTCTGCAATCTGGATTGCCATGCCACAGCTCCCCCTGCAAGCTTAATCAAGTAGCCTGAAGTAGACTTTCTGGAATCAATGTCTCCAGCCATATCAGAATCAGTATATCCCACAAGAGTAGGCTTATCACCTCCAAAACAAAGCCTCAAACTGGTAGTACCACGAAGATACCTCAAAATCCATTTCACAGCATTCCAATGCTCTCTACCTGGATTAGACAGAAATCTACTAACTGTACCAACAGCATGTGCAATATCAGGCCTTGTACACACCATTGCATACATTAAACTACCCACAGCAGATGCATAAGGAACTCGTTGCATATCTGATTTTTCAGCTTCATTGGTAGGACTCTGACTAGTACTCAATTTAAAATGAGTAGCAAGAGGAGTACTTACAGCCTTAGCATATTCCATCTGGAACCTCTGTAACAGTCTTTCAACATAGTGTTCTTGTGACAGCCAAAGTTTCTCTTGTTCCTGTCACGCATGATTCTTATACCAAGAATCTGCTTAGCAGCTCCCATGTCTTTCATGGCAAATGACTCGCCCAATTGCTTCTTCAACCTGTTAATCATGGAAATATTTTTCCCAACAATAAGCATGTCATCAACATACAATAACAAGATAATGAAATCATCATCAGCAAACTTTTTAACAAAGACACAGTGATCAGAAGTAGTCTTCCTGTAGCCTTGCTCACACATAACTGACTCAAACTTCTTGTACCACTGACGCGGGGCCTGCTTCAAACCATATAGACTCTTTCTGAGCCTACACACATAGTCTTCTTTGCCTTTAACAAGAAAACCATCAGGTTGCTTCATGTAAATCTCTTCCTCCAAATCACCATGAAGGAAAGCAGTTTTTACATCCATTTGCTCTACCTCCAAATCAAGAGTAGCAGCCAAACTCAACACAGTTCTAATGGATGACATCTTCACCACAGGAGAAAAAATCTCATTGAAATCAACACCCTTTCTCTGTCTGAAACCTCTCACAACTAATCTGGCTTTATATCTTGGAGATGTAGAATTGCTTTCTTGCTTCACTCTGAAGATCCACCTGTTTTCCAAAGCCTTCTTTCCCTTAGGTAGTTTCACCAAATCAAAAGTGTGATTATCATGCAAAGACTTCATTTCATCTTGCATAGCATCCAACCACTTCTTCTTTTCATCACTCTCCATGGCTTCATCATAACATTCAGGTTCGCCTCCATCAGTCAAGGTAACATAGTCATCAGAAGGATACCTGGTGGATGGTTTCCTCTGCCTAGTAGACCTCCAAACTTGAGCTTGAGGTGGTTCAGGAGCATCACCAAGATCCTCATCTTGTGACATCTCATGTTCTTCTTCAGCATCATCATTAGGAACATCAAAATCATCTCCAAGCTGCTGATCACCAACATCACCATGTTGCTCATCATTCTGAACATTATTTTCAGCAGTATCCAGATCATGTGTAGGCATCCGAACTGGATCAACATCAGACAAACCATTATCAATCTCAGGTGTAGTCTTCTCCATCTTATCAATGTCTTCAATGGTTTGGTCTTCCATGAACTTCACATCACGGCTTCTAACAGCTTTCTTCTCAACTGGATCAAACAGCTTGTAGCCAAATTCATCCTGACCATAACCGATAAAGATGCACTGTCTTGTCTTCCCATCCAACTTGGATCTCTCATCCTTTGGAACATGCACATATGCTTTGCAACCGAAGACACGCAAATGATCATACCTGACATTCTTGCCAAACCAAATCTTGTCTGGCACCTCAGCATTCAAAGCACCTGCAGGACTCAGATTAATAACATGCACTGCCATGTACAATGCTTCACCCCAGAAATGCTTAGGCAACTTTGCTTCAGAAAGCATACACCTAACTCTTTCAATCAACGTCCTGTTCATTCTCTCTGCTAAACCATTCAGCTGAGGGGTTTTAGGAGGAGTCTTTTCATGTCTGATACCGTGCTGCTTGCAATAAACATCAAATGGTCCACAATACTCACCACCATTGTCAGTACGAATGCATTTCAACTTCTTGCCTGACTGTCTCTCCACCATAACATGGAACTCTTTGAATTTCTCCAGAACTTGGTCTTTTGTCTTCAAAGCATAGACCCAAAGCTTTCTGGAACAATCATCAATAAAAGTAACAAAGTAAAGTGCACCACTAATTGACTTTACCTTCAACGGGCCACAAACATCAGAATGCACCAATTCAAGCAACTCTGACTTCCTTGAGGAAGGATGTTTCTTGAAGGATACTCTAGTCTGCTTACCAGCCATGCAATGAGAACATTTCTCCAACTCTGCACTCTTTAATCCCGGAAGTACATCCTTTTTAGCTAAACAATTCAGCCCCTTTTCACTGATATGACTAAGCCTGCGGTGCCACAAAGAAGCCTCCATATCCATGGCATTCACACTGTCTTTAGCAACCAATGCTTTAGTCCAATACAGTTTATTAATTTTCTCCCCTCTGGCCACAACTAAGTTACCTCTGGTGAGTTTCCATTTTCCTGAACCAAAGTGATTATCATAACCACCATCATCAAGCATCTGCACAGAGATCAAATTAAAGCGAACATCTGGAGCATGTTTGACTCCTCTAAGCAACAACTGCACTCCCATGTTGGTCTGCAAACAAACATCACCAATACCAACTACCTTGGACACACCATCATTACCCATCTTCAACACTCCAAAGTCACCAGAAGTGTAAGATGTGAAGAACTCCTTCCTTGGTGTAACATGCAGTGTAGCACCACTATCAATAATCCACATGCTCTCATCTGATACAAGATTGACTGAGTCATAGTCACGGAGAATAATCAGATCATCACAAGTAGCAGTAGTAACACGGTCATCATCATCATGATTCTTATCTCTCTGCTTACTGTTATTGTTTTTGCTCTCCCTTTTCCATATGAAACAGTTCCTCTGTATGTGCCCCATTTTGTGACAATAATTGCACTCCACATTCTTGTGTCTGGACTTGGACTTACTTCTGTTGTTCTCTCTACTCGCACTTCTGTTATTCTGTCTATTCCCTTTCGGTTCCTTTCTTTGACTTCGGCCCCTGTTCTCAGTGACAAGTACCTCGGAATGAGATGAAGTACCTTGTGCCTTCCTTCTCATCTCCTCATTAAGAACACTTCCCTTTACACTTTGCAAAGAGACAACACCATCAGAAGCTGAGTTTGTAATTGAAACCCGAAAAGTTTCCCAAGAATCTGGTAGAGTATTCAGTAGCCATAGTCCCAACACTTCATCATCAAATTTGATACCCATACCTGACAATTGATCTAGGAGCCCTTGAAAATCATTTAAATGATCTGAAATAGAAGTCCCCTCCTTGTACCTCAAATTCATCAAGGAGTTCAACAAATACAACTTATTATTCCCTGATTTAGAAGCATACAAAGATTCAATCTTCTTCCACAAGGATCTTGCATGTTCCTCATTAGCAATGTGATTATAAACATTGTCTTCTACATATTGCCGAATAAAACCACAGACCTGCTGATGTTCAAAGCTCCAATCCTCATCAGTCTTGGATTCTGGCTTCTCAGTAGCAAACACAGGAAGATGCAAATTCTTCACAAATAACAGATCCTTCATTTTTCCCTTCCATAAGTGATAATTAGTGCCATTCAAACAAATCATTCTATTTGTATTTGCCTCCATCATTCAAACAAGTCAAACAGCCCCTTAACCAAAGAGCTCTGATGCCACTCTGATGGGAAATTCAACAACAAATATAATAACAACTCTAACAGAGCAATATGCAGCGGATAATCAATTTCCCAAACTTGCAAGAATCTGTGAGGAGCAATCAACAAATAATCACAGCAACTAAAATCACCAATCACAAATGACACAATAATTTTTAACGTGGAAAAACCTTCTCAATGTGAGAAGTAAACAACCACGGGAC
>NC_021163.2:55345273-55355641 GCF_000331145.2 Cicer arietinum | reverse complement strand
TATATATATATATTTTTCTCTCTCCAACTAATATTATTCTCTAAATAGAGATATATCAATTTTCCAATAAAATAGTGCCTAGATTTCAATATTAAAACATAAAAGTTAGTAACTCAAGCATCTTTTAAAAAAACTGTTTCAATTTTACTAGAATATGTAATAGCTAAGAAGGGAGGTAAATATGTTTTTATTAATACAAGAGAGGTGTTGTTTCCTCTCAGGAAAAAAGAGAATGTGATTTTTCTCTAAAAAATTAATAAATTAGCAAAAAATCCCATATCAACAATCTTAACTAAAATTATTAAAAGTGCATGAACAATATTTTTGATAACTTCTTCTATAAAGTCAACTAGCTAATCATAACTCAATCATTGTAAATTTGTAATATATTATAAGTATTGAATTAGTAGTACTATAAAAAAAAAAACAAAATACTAATATTTATATTTATCAACTGATTGACTAAGCAATCACTTCAATATATAGCAGCAGCAAGAAAGTAGACTTGGCAATGTAAACATAATAAATAAATAATTATGATAATAAATAATAAAACAAGCAAAATAAAATAAAATAAAGCGAGAAAGCACATAGAAGCCTCTATCTTAAATTCAATTTCTGAAATGTCTATAAGATCCTTCCAGCTACGCGACAATCACGCGTATCATACCTAAATTTGAATATTTATATACATATAATAATAAGGTTGAGTCAAAAAATAAAATAAAAATTAATAAGGATAAGGTTGCTTAGTCTTGACTATATAGTATACGAGACAACACACGCCTTTATAACGGTTTCACTTTTTTCTTCTTAACTTCTTCTCTTCTGCCTATACTATATATATAGTTTCCTTTGTCCATTCTTTCTCAATCTAAAATACCCTTTTCTTCTTTTGCTTTCCATTAATCTTATATACATCAAAGATCTTCTCTTTTTCTTGTCTCCTTTTGTGGGTTTATTGTGATTTAAATAGTGATTTCAAATTCATTAAGTGAAAAGGTTAATCAAGTGTTCATTTTTTAGAGAGAAAGATGGTTTGTTTGGAATCTCGTACTGGAAGACAAATGCAGAGATACAATAGTGCTGGTGGTCGCCAAGTTGTGGGGTGAGTTCATTCCTTTCAATTTTTCAATTTATATATATAAATGCATATTTGAATTCACAATGAATTTAAGTGAATCACAATGTGACACCATAATTGTATTATAGGACTTTAATAAAATTAAAGTGTCACCGTGATTTGGTCAAAATATTTATGATTCTAAACATGCAGTAATATAATTTTTTTGGTTTTTAGTAGCTACATTTACTGGTAATTCAGTTTTCGGTGCTATAGATACAATCAATTGAAAATGATTGAAATTTTAATATTTAATATTGAAATAATTTTAATATTTAATATAATTTTACTTTGTTAGATTCACTTTGTTCATGCAAGAAATATTATTTGTATGTTTTTAATTTACTGTGAATTTGATAGAATAAGATGTATTCTCCTTTAAAATTTCAACAAAATTACAGTGTCAATATTACTTCTCTAAAATCACGGTTATTAATTTCCTTAATTATAAAATCTTAGCCCACACATCTTCATATCCTAAATTATTGCTTTCATTGACTCACATTTATTGCAATACCTAATTGTAGGTGCATCCCTTATAGATATAAACAAGAGATTGATGGCAATATGAGCAATGAATTGGAGGTACTTGTGGTTAGTTCACAAAAGGGTCAAGCATTAATGTTTCCTAAGGTAGTGGCTAATCTTGCACATAAGTATATTAATTGGCTAATTGGTTCAATTACATACATATACTAACATTAACATCCTTTAATTGTTTTGATTATTCAGGGTGGATGGGAACTTGATGAATCTTTAGAAGAAGCAGCTCTTAGGGAATCACTTGAAGAAGCAGGAGTTATAGGACTTGTTGAGGTATTAATTAGATTTTATTTATTTATTTTATATAAACTACATTTTTACATTCTCATTATAATTCGTCACTTTTCTATATCATATCATCAAAATCAAAATATAAATATCTTTACAAAATTAGGATTATTTTATGGAATACACATAATTCACATTGAATCTCAATGTAAAACTTGTTCATAATAAAAGTGTCAAGGGACATCTCCTTTTTTTTAAAAAAAAAAAAATTTGTAATACAATTTTAGGCAATTTAAACTTCACTTTATATATTGAGTAAAAAATAATTTTACCTTATTTTCATTATTGTTATTTCTTCTATCACACTATCAAAATTTAAAAACAAGACTGAATTGGTTTGGTTTTGTTTCACATGGCAGCATGAATTGGGTCAATGGAGCTTCATTAGCAAGAGACATGGCACATACTATGAAGGTCACATGTTTCCTTTACTTGTCAAGGAACAACTTGAACTTTGGCCAGAGAAAAATCTACGTAGAAGAATATGGGTATGTTTAATCAAGAGCTATTATTATGAAATAATGATATTTGTTTCTAAATAAATCATGTACTTAATTACTAAAAAAAATCATTTACTTCTTCAATTTCAAGATAAAATTTACTTGTGATCACGATTTTAAAAATAGTTTCTGACCATGATTAAAAATACGTGTTTATATATATCAATTGTGTTGGATCAAAATTCTTCGCAATATTAATGATCATATTTATATTAACTACAATAATAACGTATTTGACCATAATATTAATGAAGACAATGTTTAAATTACTAAATTCACTCAAAATGAACATGTTTAATTTTGTTTAGAAATTAAAACTTGAGTTACAAATATTAATTGTTGTGTTTGTAATGACTCTTGTGCAGATGAATGTTGTTGAAGCTCGAGAAGTTTGTCAACATTGGTGGATGAAAGAAGCATTAGATATCCTTGTTGATCGGCTAACTCCAAAGCTGACTTAACAAATTTAGGGACCTAAAACAAAATTCAAACAAATATTAAATGTACTCCGACAATTGATTAATTTTATACTAAATTATTTAGTTTTAAAATTTGTCATCCCAAATTTATTAGAAAGTGTTTCGCATTTCTATAGTATAAATATCGAAATTGTTAATGTGGTTGAAGCCTGAGAAAATTGTGACTATGCATGGATGAAGGAAGGATTTAGATATAATAAATACGAGTAATATAAGTGGTTGATTTTTATAATAAAAATAGTAGGGCGATGTGCAATTTAAGTTTTAATTCAATTGACGAATATCAAAGTAGTTAATTATATATTATATTTTAGATTTAAATTAGAGATATTACATTTATAAATATAAATTTTTGGTGGTATTTATTATTTTTCTACGTACATACCAACAAAAGTTGTAGAGCGATTTAAAAAGTTGAGATAAAGTTTGTTTTCTTAAATTTTTTTTTGTTTCATAATTTTTCTCATGTTTTTACATCTTTGTCCTAAAATTTTCTCTTATTTATATGCTTTTTAATTATCTCTCCTTAAAAGATAGAAATTTAACTAAATCTTGATGTCCCATGATAATGATATTGTTTAGATAAATAGTTTATTATAGTATAATTATTTATAACATAAATATAAATAATTGTGTATAGATTACTTTTATAACACAAGATAAAATAAATCAAACTGTTTTTATATTTATAAAAATATATGGACATAACATTTGTTTTTATATTTATAAAAATATATGGACATAACATTTGTACTACCGACACCATATATCCAAATATAATACTTCATGTATTATACGGTAACAAATTCTTGTTGTTCAAATAACACTCTTATTTTATATGAAATTATATCTTATTTTTATAAGTTCTCTTAAATATTTAATAAAAATTAACAACAAAAAAGTTTATAAATATATTAAATATTGTTTTCTATAATTTTTTTCAAACAAATTTATGAATATTTATGTCAATAAATAAATTTAAATAAATCAATCTAAAATATCTCGTTTCTATTCTATATTATGTTGAATTAACAATAAGATATGTATGCTAAGTTTCTTGAATTTATCAGATAAAAAATATATCATTGTTTTAACTATTGCAACTTGCAAAAATGTATGTTTTTGGCGTTTACATTTTCATACCAAAAAGACAGGCTTTGAATCACAAAGATGTACATTCTATACTACCTTTGTGTATATTTAAGACTCTTTTGTCAGAAGAATAAAGAAAAATAGTTTATAATTTTTTCTAAAACCGCCCTTCAATTATTGAGAGATACATGATAATAGTTTCACATAAAATGAAATAAAATCAGATAAAGTATTTATAAGTGGCGGGTGATTATCATTGTACAAGTCGATTTTATACAGTTGTATAGAACCATAAGCTATCAGATCACCGTTATTGGATTACTCGAATTACATCGAGAAGTCTCCTCTTGGACGTGAGAAAGTGTATTAAGAGTTTTATATTTGATGTGATAAGATTTGACAACGTATTTATAAGTGATGAATAGTCTTCACCTTATAAGATTTGACAATTTTTTTTAACAAAAAGACGTTACATATAATAATAGAGTTAATAATTACTTTAAATGGCACGTCGAAAAAGAATGACATAATTTTATTGTAAAAGTTTAAATATACTTTTCGTTATTCTATTTTGTTTAAATTAATTTTTAATCTCCTTAATTTTAAAATAGAGTTTTTGGTTCTCTATTTTACAACTTACGACTTTTTTTTTGTCTCTTTCATTTTTTATGATGTTACATGTTCAGTTAAATGACATGACAACAATGTGATACAATTTAATTAAATTCATGTCAATTAATATCAATTTTGTTATCTTTTATTGGACAAATCTTCACGATAACTTAGGTTAGTAACAATGTAAATACATATTTATGAACAAAATGAGAAAAATGTTGAATATGATTATATTTTATCCAATTCAACTGTATTCATTATTAACTATCGACATATTTTATGGGTTATCTCACTTATATGTTGTTCAATCATCACTTCTCTAGATAATGTGAGATTTTTAGACTTTCGAAATAAGAAGTTAGTCCCATTATTAACTATCGACTCTGATACTAACCAAACAAGTGAATTGAACACTACAACCTAAAACCTTAAGATGATGGATTTATAGATCCTCTTACTTATATGTTCTTCAACCCCTTTAAACAAAACATAATCTTCACCTGCAATTAGATAATACCAAAATGAGGAAAATTGTTGTAGAACATTAAAGGGTTTTTATCAGCATATAATGAAGTCGTACTAGCCAGCATGTCACCAAAGCCATAACTTTGTTAAATTCATGTGGGGCTAACTAAGCTGCATATAAATTGAAGTCATTGCTATCCAACATAAATGTGATTGAATTATGAAAGTAATGTAAGCTTAAAATAGACATATAACAGCATAAAGATAACGTATATGTAATAAAAGGAACTGTGAATCATGAAGGTCAAATTTTTGAAATGTAATGGGAGTAGTTTCAATGTGGTGCGCCCGCGAGGACAACATAGAGAGAATTAGCTTGTCACACCTAATAAAAACTGGTTTTTGAAAGTTTTTGTAATGGGTTTTGTGCATATTTAGGCTTGGTTTACCAATACCTTAAGAATAAAGATTCCCCAATTAAGTGATGGAGAACTTAGATTATTTATAAGTCATTGGGCTTGTTCAATCCATCATTGACTATAGCCATCTTCATACGGTTTAATTTTTATTTATATATCACAGGTAGGCCAAGTTTATTGGTTTTCTTGCTTTTAATGGTTCTACATTTTTCTGAAACTTTGAGAATGACATCCTATCCATTTCATTCAACAATGTTAACTACAAACTCTATGCTTCAATTGTGTCATGAAATCGAATTACAAACACAACTAATTTACCTCAAGTAGTCAACATTCATTGCAATCAACACTAGTGTCACAATCAATAGTCACATGTGATCCAAAGTGGTTCTTGAAAAGCACCTTTCAACTTATCCCAATCACCATGATCTCCACCCTCATCACTACACAACAACAAATCCCCATTATGCCACGTCGGTGTTCCATTCTCATATGCATTACACGTCAGCCTCCTCAACCCACTCCCATCCAATCTCACCACAAACAAATCTCCATACGGCTGAAATTGATTCGGCCACGACACCGGTTCCGCCGTCACACCACCCAAATTCGCCGTAAACAACAACCATTCTCCGTCACCACTAAAACACACATGATTCAACCTCTCCCTCTCACCATCCACACCCTTCCCCACCTCAACCCTCCTTAAATCACTCCCATCAGGCCTCACCACATAAATCCCAAACACTTCGCTATTCCTAGCGTCATGTCTATTCGACGAAAACGCTATCAAATCACCTTTAGGTGACCAACATGGCATTGTATCAATCCATTCTCCTTCAGTTAACCTCCTTAACCCGCCGTTAAACTCTCCGTTAACCGCATCAACTATATACAAATTTTTATACCCTGACCTACCAGACCTAAACACGATAAACTTTCCATCTGGAGAACAAGACGGAAATGCGTTGTTTCCGGTCTCGTCTTTTGTGAGAATCTTTAATGTAAACGGAATTTCTTCACGATCGTTGGTGAGATGAACTAGGTCAAATTCAATTCTTGCGATTTGAACATTTTTAGAAACCGATTCGAAAATTGGACCTATAGATGTGTATATAACGTTCTTCTCCGTTGGGCTCCACGCGTTATGAAAACATGTTCTTCCTTTTAATAAACTCCAACGTTTAGAACCGTTAGATTTTATGATCTTAACGCCACCGTTGTTGTTAGCTTCGAAGTCGTGATTAAACGCTATGAAATCACCGTCTGGAGAGAAGCTCGGAAACGAACCGTTTAATCGTAGTAAGCGTGTGTTTTGAACCGGTGACATGACAGGATCGAGGTGCGGGTACGTTGACTCGCCCTGAGTTAACTCGCCTCTGAATCGGTGGTACCCTAGGTAACGAGAATCAAGTGAAACGAATGGATTATAGTGATGAAAATTAGGGTTTATTGATTCTGTTATTTTCTGAAATGTTTGTTTCTCAAGATCGAAAATCTCGATGTGGCGGAAATTGCTCTCTCTCCGGCGAGTTGCGACGGCGATGCGTTTCCCGTCGTGTAATGCCGCTGGTGTGAAACAGTGTAAACCCGGCGGCGTGACGCGAATTGGCGTGATTTGAGATCCGGTTAGATTCGAATCCTGTAAATCGATCCGAAAAATGCTCCACCATCCATCATCGGCGATTCTGTGGAAAAACAACGTTGAATCTCCTGACCACGTCGGCCAACCACCACGATCGCTAACCACAACGCGATTCTCCGGTACGGACTCCTCGAAAACGACGACCTCCGTTTGAAGCTCTCGAAAATCGCCATCCCACCGACTAGAACCGTAGGAAGCAACGGCGATTAAATTTCCAGTGAGAGAAACTGCGGGACTATAATCAACAACACCGTGAGGCGTAAGCCTCGTGACAGTTCCGGTTCCGTCGATGTTAGCTGAATAAACTGCAGATGCGCTTTTGAAAAGCGCGTTTGGTTGAACGTGCGTTGAAGCAAAGTAGAGTTTACCGTTTTTTATGTTTGGACGATCTTGAAAGAGTATGTTGGGATCAGAAAATTAAAGGCTCGGGTTTATTTTCGGGTCGGGTTAGAAAAAATCGGGAAGACCCGGTTCTTTCGGAGACGAATATAATAGTTGGTTGGTTTTCCTTTTGAATGAATTGGGCGTTGAAGTTTATTGAGATACCATCAGTGAGGATGTGATCGTTTAAGTGGTGGTGGTTGTTGAGGTGAGTATAGAAAACATCGAAACCGTATTGGGTTCTACCAACTGTGTTGAAAACGATGGTTCCTGGTGGTGGTGGCGGAATCATTGTAGTTGAGTGGGAGTGAGAGTTGAAGATAGTGTTTGGTGTAATGGATAAGGATTTGAATGTGGTGGTGGGAATGTGGTGAAGGTTGAGTGTATAAAAAGATGATATAGTTGTTGGTTTTCTGCGTATGGCATGACGGAGAGTTGTCCACATTTTATCTTCTTGTGATTGTCGACGTTTTGTTTGACATGCAGTGTGCCACAAGTCAAGAAAAAAGGCAAGTGTTTTTGTATGCATGTGCAAAATTGGATATTGTTTTGCTTCTTTTAACGTGTTTGGTTGTTCGGAGAAATAGAAAAGAAAGAATGTGATAAGAAAGAATATGAAAAGAATAAAGTTGATTTGATATATTATTTCAAATAAAAGAAAACGATAAAAAATAAAAGAGAGAGAAAATATTGATTAATTTTTAAAAATTACTATCAAATTTAATCTAACTTAATTTTTATATAAATTTTACTTAATTAATTTATTAAATAAGTTTTTTTTGAAATTTTAATTATAACATTAAATTTCTTTAAAAATTATAACATTAAATTAATTATTAATCATTTAATTTTAACAAATTTATATTTTTTTATATATAATAATTTATTTACATTATTTAAGTTAATTATAATTTTTTAAAAATAATATTTTATCAATATATAAATAATTTTGTTATATTTTATTTCAAAATTAATCACATATCTCTTGTCCATTAAGTTTTAACAAAACCATTTTCTACATTATAATAATTTATGGGTGCCGTGTATATAAAAAATAATAAAAGTGTTATACTAAAAAGTAGGATAAAAGTGAAAGGTGAAGATAATGCATGCACCTCGCTTACTTTCTCATCAACTAAGAACTCATATAAAAAGGAGGTGGAGTTCGTTATTTTTATCCTTTTCTTTTCTTTTCATGCTCAAATATAAACATGCAAAAAAAAAAGTTGTCTCTTTTTCCTCTTTCTTGATTATCTTTTACAAACTCACTTTTACCAAATATAAAATTTAATAATATTTTAGAAATGAGGTATATAATAGTCACTACAAGAAAACATTTGTATACCTACGGAAAATTAGCCACGGATCGTAATCCGTAGGTAAATTAATTGTTACCCACGGAAAAACCGTGTGTATTGTTGTATAAAATAAATTTGTTTTTTTTAATTAATTACCACGGTAATTCCGTGAGTAAAATTAAAAAAATCCGTGGGTAATGAAAAGAAATACAAAATTTTGCCAAAAAATTTCGTATTATTTTTCCTACAGCTTATCCGTAGGTAATGTCTATTTTTTATAAAAAATTTCTGTTTAATTTTTTAAAAAAAAGGTCCCCAACTGATTGACCCAAAAGGTCATCACTAAATTAATTTTATCAAATGGATGTTAACATACAATGAGACTGCCTTCATCTTGATCAGACCAACCCCATTTCTTAAAGGTATCAACTTTATCTTTCGATAAGGTAAACCAATACCCAGAAATTGTATGAGCCCTAAGCCCTTCTTCCCTTCTTCTTGTCCGAACCCGGTGCCGCATTAGGTTAGGGAGCTGGGTTTCTCGTTCGAGCTGCTTCGCTCATCAGCATCCCAAAGTCCTTCTCCGTCGAGCTGCTTGGCTCGCTCCTCCACATCCCAAAGCCCTTCTTCCCTTCTTCTTGTCCGAACCCTCCGCATCCCTGCTTCGCTCCGCCTTGATGATCGCTATCTCTTAAGGTAAGTTATCTTCCTTTAATTTTTACTGAAATCAATTGTCCGAACCCTACTTCTGAAATCAATTTTTACTGAAATCAATTGTCCGAACCCTACTTCTGAAAATCAATTTTTACTGAATCCGAGTCTTACTGAAAAAGCCCCAATTTGTATTGAAAACCCTAACCATAGAGTACAATGACTGCTTCTTTCTTGAACCAATCTCTGTTACTTGGTTGCTGTTCATGTTCAATTAGGATAGTTAGGTACTGTGTTCATGTTTAACTGTTGCATTTTTATTGTTTATTTACATCTTGATATTAGGTATTGTGTTCAGTTTCATTGTTTATTTACATGTAGTTGTTATGTGAGTTAACTGCTGAATCTGAGAACTAATGGAGATAACAAATGTAAAGAAAATGCCAGGATTTGAAACTTGGTATTACTATGTATATACGCTTTTGAAAATTGTATGTAGACGTTTCATTATGGATTAGAACATTGCTGATAGAGTATGGACTTCCTATCAATTGCTCTCTATTACAGAAAATGAAAGTAACTTTTGGCATTAATGGCAGAATGTTAAATCAAGGTATATACTGATGAGCTCTAAACTTAATAAGTGTTGTTTTTGAAACTGTCACAATGCAGACAATCTTTTGCTTACAGCAAATCAGGAGTCTGTAAAACTTGCAGATTTCGGTCTTGCAAGAGAAGATCAGTGACTGAGATGATGACTGCCGAAACAGGAACTTACCGATGGATGGCACCAGAGGTATGCCGTCTTTTTTGGAGCATGATTTTATTGTTTTACCGACAACTATCCAAAAAAGTGCACCAGTGAGTCA
>NC_021163.2:55281485-55343090 GCF_000331145.2 Cicer arietinum | reverse complement strand
CCCTTTTGAGAACATTTAATTTACCTATAATACATGATCTCTATCTATTTGTAGTTTTTTAATTGAATTACATCTCATAGGGTATGCATATTATAGTTTCAACACTTTGATCTGATCTCCAATTTACACTAAACTTTGTTTTGTTTTGACTAAATAATCAACACTTTATCATGATATCTAATCATATTATGTTTTTGTACTTTGCTTTTTAAGCATATAAGAGGATTTACTTTCTCTTCACAAGTAGTTTCTGAATGTGGCATAAAATTAGTTTGATTAAAACTTTCAACTATATTATTTATTATGAATTATGATCACTATAGCCTTTTGGGGTAGGCTGTGCATTAAGTCAATTTAGAAAAGGTAAGCTTAAATTGGAAGCATTAACAAAAGGTCATGTACTATTCTTGTTATGGAATTTTCCACAACTCACATCATTTGCAATATTTGTCCTAACTCCTAACTCAAGTATTCACTTTTCCATTTAACAAAAATAGCTTAACAAAGAAAATTAACTGTTACCGTTTGTCACTTTTATAAAAAAGGAAAAAGAAAAGTATGATTGGCCGCCCTTTTTTGACACACACATTAATCATGCTTTGCCCATTCAATATTTACTATTAGAAAAGTATGCAAAAGCGGCAGAACACGAGGCACGAGAGGCGCGGGAGGAGCTAAGGAAAGGAGAGCAACGTCGACAAGAGGATGAGCAACGCACTAAAGAGCTCCAGATACAGCTAGCAACAGTGGCAAAAAGTGTTGCTTCCATACCGGCTGAGTCATCCCGTCGTCGTCGTCATCCAGATTATGACGAGGATGAGTCTAACGATGATGACGGCGATGAGTAGTACTTATTTCATTGTTAGTTTCGTATAGTAGTACTTTGAAACTTATGGTAGTGACAATGTGTATTTTGGTTATGTGTATTTTGAAAAACTTATGGTTATGTGTATTTTGAAACTTATGGTAGTGACAATGTGTAAGTTATGGTAGTGAGAATGTGTATTTTGAAACTTATGGTAGTGCAAGTTGCCCTTATTTTGAAACTTGTGGCAGTTAGGAGGTGTAATTTGAAAACACTATTTACATAATATTTCACTTTGTTTTGACAATGATGTTTAATATGCTTACAATTAATTTTAAATATATATTAAAAAATACAGGAAACTGTAAAAAAACAAAAATAGAATTAAAATCATTTTTTCATTACCCACGGACAATTCATGGATAAAATTATCATTATCAAATATAAAATAGTAGATTTTGTCACGGATGATCCGTGGGTAATGTAACTTATGGTGTTTTCGTCGATAACTATCTACTATTTTATCTACGGAAAATCTATGAGTAACGTTACCCACGGAGACTCAGTGGGTCATATTACCCACGGACAATCCCTAAGTAAGTGTGTCCCACAGCTTGTCCGTCGGTAAATATTTTCCTACGAGCGATTTACCTAGGAACTCGTGTCCGTGGGTAACCATGGGTAATTTGACGTTACCTATGGACAGTCCGTGGGTAAAGATAAAATTTGCCGTAGGTAATAACAGTTTTTCTTGTAGTGAGTTATTGAAGAGTAATTTATAAAAAATAGATTTCAATTGTGGTGATCCATGCTACAAGGTATGCTCTATCGAACATAGAAAAACTTGTTAACCGACATTTTATCTCAATTATTTGTGATTTTGTTGCTTTTCGTTGGTTTTAGTTTTTGGATTTTTTACCCATATATTCTACTTTTGAAAAAACTTAACTAAAATACTCCACTTTCAAAAACTGTTACCAAAATGCCCTACTTTTTAGGGCAAGAAGGAAAACTCTCCCTGGAGGAGCGATACACCAAAGAAGCAAAAAAATTTCCCCTAGTAGGAGGTCGCTGGCCGGGGATGCGACCTCCCAAAGGGTTTTAAAAAAAAAAATTATTCATTTTTTGGTTTTAATTAATTGTTAATAATTTAATAAATATTTAAATTAATAAATAATTATATTAAATAATAAATTTATAATTAATAATAATACTACATAAATAAATTATTATTATTATTATTATTATTATTATTATTATTAATTATTATTATTGTTATTATTATTAAAAATTGTTATAATTAAAAATTATTAAAATTAAATTAAAAATAATAATTATTATTAATTATAATAATAATTATTATTATTAATTATAATAATAATAATTATTATTAATTATTATTATAGTTATTATTATTAAAAATTGTTATGATTAAAAATTATTAAAATTAAATTAAAAATAATTAAAATTAAAATGGGAAATTAATATTATAACTATTAAAAGTAATTAAAATTAAAAATAGTAAATTATATTATAAATTTAAAAGAAATTACATTAATAACAAAAATTACATTAATAACATTAAATAAAATATATTAAATTAATCAAAAAAATACATCTTATTAATGTCCACCTAAATGACCTCCAGTTCCACATCTAGGATTTCGTCGAACTCGTCTAGCCCTTTGAACGAGTTGAAGTTCTTCTGGTTCATCCTGATCATTATCCTGAACGTTAGTTGTAGGTGGATTAGAACCACTACCAGTTGTTTCCATATAAGTTTGAGACGGAATATTATACATGAAGTCAAACACAGCATAAGCCGACTCAGGAGTTGTGCACTGAGTTCCAAACTTTCAATCTCATCCATTGATTAAAAATTATCGACGGATGTGGATGATCCAATCCTTGTTACTTGTTATCAACCAAGTGCACAACTCCTGAAATTGGGAACCAAGTGCAGGGACAATTGCAAGCTGAAATTGGGAAGACTCATTCTCCATATGAAGCATTTCTTAATGTGTTTGGAAAAGAACATCATGGATATGTTCGTTGTAAGGGATTTGGAATAACACCATCTCAAATTACTACATCTATTTCTCTCTCTATAAGATCAATGTCTTCCTCCAAAGCTAATGACAAGATGGAGAAAATGCAAGCTGAAATCTATAGGCTTAAGAAAAGGGATTCTGAATTTGATATATTGAAGGGGCAAATTGCTTTCTTGTTGCAAATGCAAAATTCTAGAGAAAAAAAGGTAAAAAAAAATTCTTGGCAAACTTGTTTAAAAAATCATGTGAGAAGTGTTTGTCCTTGGTTAAAAATATGAATTGTGTAATGATTGCTTATAGCTATATGAGAAATTTAGTTAAATAGTATTTGACAATATTTATCATGATTAATTGAGATTAATATATATCTTTTTTTTTTTCTTCAAGCAACATACATAGAATCGCCAATAGATGATAGACATTCATCTGAGTCTAGCTTCTAACCCGATTATCATGGAGCAACATCATTAGGGGCTAATTATATATTTTGATGAACTTCTATGTTTGATGAAGTTGTTTTGTATGTTTAGTCACTCCACTAATGTTTTGAATATTTTAACTACTTTATTTATTGTTTTAATTAAGTTCAATGTATGAATGGATATTATTTCTTTTAAAAAAATTTAAAAAAATTGAATTTAGTTACAATAGTTATATAATTGTGTATTTAAATTATGTGGATGATATTTATGAATATTTTTTTATATTAATTAATAAAAAATAGGAAAAAATTGTATCGAACTTTTTTAATTCTTAATTATTAGGTTTGCGACTGTTCAAACTGCCTCAAAATAAATATAGTGACAGTTATCAATTGTCGCAATTTTTAAGAACAAATAAATTTGAGTCTGTTTAGCGACAAATCTAACTGTCGCAAAATGTAAGTCGAGACGGTTAGAAACCATCGCACACGTTGCCGACAGTTCAAACGACGATTTTTTTAATTGTCACAAATGGTCTCGTAATGCACGAAACTGCGACAATTGAAGAACCGTCGCAATCATCTATTTGAGGCGGTTATAACTGTCGCAGGTGTCTGTTGCAACTTCCGCAAACTAATTTTTTCTTGTAGTGAGTGTTATAACAACAACAAAAAAAAGGTAAAAGTTGAAGGTTAAAAAAAATATGTACTTCTCTCACTTTCTTTCCAAAAGAGAAATAAAAAGGAGGTGAAATTTACTAAAAACATTTTTCTCTTTTTTCTTATATTTTTCTCTCTTTCTCCTCTCTTGTTTTTCTTTTTGCAAACTTTCTCTCTCTTGTTTTTCTTTTTGTAAACTTTCTTATATCAAAACTTTGAAAATTGAGTAAATAGTAATTATTGAAGGGGAATTAAAAAAAATATATTTCAATTGTGGTGATCCATGCTACAAGGAATGCTCTATCAAACATAGAAAAACTCCATCTTGTTAACCGACATTTTATTTTCATCTCCTTTATGATTTTGTTGCTTTTCATTGGTTTTAGTTTCTTCCCCAACCATTTAGTGATCTTTTGCAAAATAGAATCATGTCATTTCAATTCAATCAACATCCTCGACGTAGTCTCAGGTAAGACATCCATGTTCTCTCTTGAATATCCATAATTTCTCCAAACATATCAACCCTATAGATCACCTTTGTCATTTCTTCAATTCAAACAAACTCTTATGTAATTCGGCAGATTGAACCAATGAGATAAGACTCACAACAAAAGTTTATTGAATTCAAAAAGAGTACACAACACACAAATCTAGTAGATACACATTCATACTGACCGTAGAGCCAAAGCTGTCCTCTGAAAAAACAATGATCATCCTTACACAAAAGAAATCTCGTATATCCCCAGAAACAGCTTAAAACCCCCCTTAATAACTACCCCAACATACAAAAAGTAACTGGTAAAGTACAGCTCCGAATACAACTTCCATAGTATACCCTTAAAGCAACTAGTCTAACAATTACTTTTCTTATAAAACACGTGTCATGTTTTAGGTTTATTTTGTGCATGGTCTAACACTTGATTTTGGGCTTTAACAATATATTTCAAAATACATAATATATATTATTCTTCTTAATTATCATCAGCCTCACTATTACTCACATGTGATCCAAAGTGGTTCTTCAAATCCACCTTTAAGAACATCCTCGTCTCCTTTTCCAGAACGCAATAACGCAGCCCCTTCTCTAGCATGCCACATTGGTGTACCATTTTCATATGCATTACACGTCAACCTCTTCAACCCACTACCGTCCAACCTGACTACAAACAAATCCCCATACGGCTGAAATTGATTTGGCATAGACACTGGCTCTGCCATCACCCCACCCAAATTTGCTGTAAACAACAACCATTCTCCGTCACCACTAAAACACACATGATTCAACCTCTCTCTCTCACCATCCACACCCTTCCCCACCTCAACCCTCCTTAAATCACTCCCATCAGGCCTCACCACATAAATCCCAAACACTTCACTGTTTCCAGCATCATGTCTATTCGATGAAAACGCTATCCAATCACCCTTTGGAGACCAACATGGCATCGTATCAATCCATTCCCCTTCCGTTAACCTCCTCAAACCACCGTTAAACTCTCCATCCAATGCATCCATTATATACAAATTTTTATAACCTGACCTACCAGACCGAAACACTACAAATTTTCCATCCGGTGAGCACGACGGAAATGCATTATTTCCAGTTTCCTCTCTGGTGAGAATATTTATCGTAAACGGAATCTCCTCGCAATCCTCTCTCAAATGAACTGGGTCAAATTCAATTCGTGCAATTTGAACCGTTTTGAAAACTGACTCAAAAGTTGGACCAATACATGTATATATCACGTTCTCCTGGGTGGGGCTCCATGAATTGAAGAAGAATGTTTGTCCTTTCAATAAAGTCCAACATTTGGAGTTATTGGATCTAACGATCTTAATGCCATCTAACTCATGATCGAAGGGGATGTGATTAAACACAATGAAATCCCCTTTGGGGGAGAAACTTGGAAATGCACCGTTTATTCTTAACAATTGTAAATTACGAATCGGAGACAACAAAGATTCTAAATGTGGGATTGTTGACTCGCCTTCGGTTGACTCGCTTCTAAGTCTATGGTACCCGAGGTAGTGAGAATCAGAGGAGACGAACGGGTTGTAATGGTGAAAACTAGGGTTTATTAATTCAGTGACTTGTTGGAACGTTTGAGACTCCAAATCGAAGATCTCAATGTGTCGAAACTTATTCCCTCTCCGGCGAGTTGCCACGGCGATACGCTTCCCGTCGTGAAATGCAACTGGAGTGAAACAGTGAAGCCCTGACGGCGTTACCCTAGTTGGTGACGTCGAAACTTGAGCAAGATTCGAATTGTCTAAATCGACGCGAAAAATGCTCCACCAACCATCCTCCGCGATTCTATGGAAGAAAATGGTGGAGTCTTGCGACCACGTTGGCCATCCACCACGATCGCTAACCACCACACGTTTCTCCGGTTTAGAATCAGAGAAAACGACGATCTCCGTATCGAGCTCGCGAAAATTACCGGTGTTCCACGGCCGAGAACCGTATGAAGCAACCGCGATGAATTTTCCGGTTAGAGACACGGCTGGACTGTAATCCACAATGCCGTGAGGGGTTATTCTCGTTATGTTTCCGTCGCCGTTAACGGAAGTTGAATAAACCGCACACCAGCTCTTGAAAAGTACGTTTGGATCGTGTGCAGAAACGAAATAGAGCTTTTCATTTTTTATGATTGGCCGATCGTGGAAAAGGCTCTCAGAAACAAAGGCAAGTGGTTCAACCGGGTTTTCTTTTTCGGGTTGGGTTATGTAAATACGGGGTGACCCGGTTCGTTCTGAGATGAATACTATGCTTTGGTTTTGTTTAGATTCGGTGAACTGGGCGTTAAAGTTGACGGAGGTGCCGTCAGTGAGGCAGTGTTCATGGGATATTTGAAACGGTGTGTCGTTTTGGAGGTTAACGGAGAAAACGTCGAAACCGTATTGTGCTCTACCAACGGTGTTGAACACGATGGTTCCCGTTAATTCGTTTGCCATTCCGTTAATAGAAAGTACGAAAGTGAGTGTGTTTCAGCTGAGAAAGTGTTAGTGTGTGAAATCAAGTGCAGTGGCTGCACGGTATTTATATTGTTCTATAGTTTATCATGACGTTGATATAGTCAACTTTATACTATTATTTTTTTATATAGATTCCCTTCACATAATCGGAGTCTTTGATTTGAATTTGAAGACGATCTTTGTCGGGATGAATGTGTATGCATTGCATCTGTACTCTTTTGAAAAAATTGACGTGGCTTGTGTTAGTTTATTGTAGCAATGACCCGAAAAAAGTCAAAGAAATAGAAAATAAATTAGGAAAACATGTGTTTTTATTGATTCTTTCTTTGATAAACTTGTGTTCATTTATTGAATATAGACTAATTTTTAGAATGGATTTAGTTGAAGATATCATTATCTTTTAAAATATTATTATAATTATTTATGTCTCTGAATACTAAATATAAAAATTTATTGACAAAATCAAATAAATTAAAGAGTGGAGTTTCAAGTATTAAATTTGCTAACAATTAATATTACTATGTAGAGATATAATGTTGATTTAATGATTTAAATATAAAGTTAACATAATAGATTTAATCATCACTCTCAGCATATTACTAACAAGACTTAAATGCAATTTCAGTATTCTATTTTGTTTAAAATTAAATTTTAATCTATATATTTTTAAAATTGGATTTTTTATAATTTTAATTTAAAACTTGTAAGATTTGGTTGGTCCCTTCTATTTTTCCATGATGTAGTATGTTTATCAACTAGATAGTAGTGATGTGGCACAATAAAATTGAATAAAATGAAATCATGTTTAATCTTTTTTTTTTCTTTATAAATCTTCACTTACTTTGTTACTAATAAACAACAATAGTAAAATGAATATTAATTATTAACGTGAATTCAATTCAATTATATCAAATTACAAGAATTGTATAAAAGGAGGACTAAAAACTCAATTTTAAAAAGAAGGAGATTAAAAAGTTATTTTGAGCAAAATACAAAAATTAAAATTGCATTTAAGTCTACTAATAAATTAGGCTTTGTTTGTTTTTAGAGAAATAAAATAGAGTGAAACAACTAAGAGAAAAAGATTACTATCATTTCTCTTGGTTGATATGCAGAGAAATAGGGAAAAGAGATCAATATGATGGACCCAAGCATTTTTTTTTTCTTTTCTTTTCTCATGTGCAAAGAATCTTTAGAAATGTTCAATATTTTTTTCACTTTCAACCAAATACCCATGTCTCTCTCCTCTCCTTTCTACTAGCAAATTTTTTGTTGATTATCTCTTATATTTTTGTTCTACATGATTTTACGTTTTTTTATTGCTTTTACATAGAATGAATGTTGTTTTTTATCTTTCACGCATTAATTGTATGTAGATCTAGATATTTTGTATCATTTATGTTTGTGATGTTGTGATATCTTAGTTATCCTAAATTAATCATTTAATTTTAAACAAAAAATAAATTAACCAATAGTAGAGTTTAAATAATTAAATCAAATGAAAGATCGATTATACTTAAGTTTACTAAATCAAATGAACATGAATTAATAAATTAACTGAAAGTATTTAAAAGCTTAAATAATTTAATTATTTAAATTATATTAACTGGAAATTTAAAATAAAAAAATGTGAGTTTGATGTGAGTTTTTTCATTAATGGGGTATTTTAGTACTTTCAAAATATAAGCAACATTTCTCTCTCTTGTATTTCTCCTCTCTTTTTTGTAAATCAAACAATACATCAAATTTACTATATTTCTCTCATCTTTCTCTTTTTCTATACTCTTTTTACCTCTTTTTCTCTTCTCAATTTCTTCTCTCAGCCAATTACACCCTTAACGATTATTAGAGAAGAGAGACTATTAAATTAAAATCGTACTAACATTGATTGTTTTAAAAATAGTTTATTGTTTTACAAAGAGAAATAATTGATTAATATTGTTATTGCAGTATTTATTGTTAGTTGGAAAAAATTAATTAAAGACATAATAATAAATAAATAATACAGTTAAAAATTTATAGAAAATCTTATAAAAAAATGGAGAATTTTTTTTTGTCAATATGTCTTATATTAGAGATGTATGTAGTAGTATTGCTCTATTAAGACTTGCTTGATAGACCTTTACTGAATAAACTATAATATTATGTTTTAGATTAAAGTTTAGTAAATTAATATGATATGATATGATAGATTAATTTTTAATATTATTCTATTATGTCTCTCTAGTTAAATTTCTTATATTGCATATGAGTTGGACTACAAGCCATCATAATATGAATGATATTTTACTTTATTACCCTAATAAAATATATTTTAAAATATAAAATTGAAATCTAATAAAATATAAATATAAATAAAAGACCAAAAATACATTTAAGCCATAAAAATATAAATATAAACTAATTTTATATTTAAGCCAAAAATACAAAATTGAAATATAATAAAGTATAAATATAAACTAGTTTTAGAAATAGGAGATTAAATGTTTATTTTTGACAAAATAGAGAGACCAAAAATAGATTTAAGCCATAAAAAATATATTGTCAAATGATGTTGTGCATCAGTAGCAGGAACTTAATTAAAAAATATTAATTTTCTTCTTTCTCTCAAGAACTTCTATGTATGGGAAGAAGAAATTGCAAAATGAAATTTTGATTTTGTTGATCAAATGTTTTTGTTGCACAAGATGATGTAATAGTATATATATTTTTATTTTTTTAGTTAAATTTCATACTACATGTTTTTTAAAATTGAATCTACATTAGTTTTGATTCGATCAAATAGAAAATGAGTCTACATCACCGTTGATCTGATTAAATTTCAGGTGCCTCGCTTTTGGATAAGGAGATAAAGTCAATGTGTCAAGATTACTATTTTTTAAATATAGGGTCAAAATTGCATAATTATGAATTTTGGAAGGCCAAAAATGCATTTTAATCTCTTTTATTTAATTAAAATTTTACATATACACATACAAATTTTTCGAAATGTGTTAAAATCAGCGTCCACCCAATCAAAATCAAGGGATCAATTTTCTTAAAAAGATGATAAAGTTAAACGGTCAAATTGCTATTTTCAAAATATGTTCAAAAGCTTTTCCATTTACATATAATATATGTTATATAGCTTATCTAAAGTAAAATAGAATCATTAAAGTTATTTATGATTTTTAAAATATTTAAAATATTTATTTATCAGTGTCAATTGATTGTTTTAATTTTTAATTTATAATATTTAAAAATTAAAGTGCTGTGGGAGTCACTAATATGTATTAGATAATATTATTATATATTAGTAGTAAGGGTATTTTAGATATTTTCTATTTTCCTCTATATATACTCATTGTAACCCTATTAACTTCAGTTTTGGTTTATTATATGATATGAAACCCTAGAGTGGTTGTTTTCTCTTCTTCCTCTTTCTTCCTCTTTTCATTGTTAACATGGTATCAGAGCCTGGTTGATTTTGGGATCTACCGTAGAGAAGAGAGAGACTATTTTGATAGGAAAGACAACCACCAAAAGAGAAAAGAGAAGAGTAACCCTATTCCCGATTTTGTTAAATCAGTCTCAGAAAAACATCGATTGCGCATTCGTTAACCGTTGGATCGGGCTGATTTTTGGACAGCAGGTTCGCAACATATACGTCTTCGTCATCAACGGTCGGATCGATGAAACGACGTCTGGAGAGGGAGAAATCGTGCTCGCACAGCACCAGGTTATTCTTAATTTATTTTCTCTCAGTGATTGTGTTTGTCGTATTTTTCTGTCATTATTTGTTATGACTGGTGTTAAGGATGATTCTCTTCAAGCTGTTAGTGTTCACCTCAATGGACAAAATTACTCTTATTGGAGTTATGTGATGAAAAAATTTTTGATTGGAAAAGATATGTGGGGTTTTGTTGATGGAACTTCTGTTAAGCCTACAGATAAAAAGGATGAAACTCAATATGCAAAAGATCTGAAAACATGGAATGTTAGTAATTCAAAAATTATTACTTGGATTAATAATTCTGTTGAGTTGTCTATAGGAGTACAACTAGCAAAATATGATACTGCTAAAGAGATTTGGGATCACTTGAAACGTTTGTATGTTCAGTCTAACTTTGCAAAACGTTATCAGTTAGAAAGTGATATTAGAGCCCTTAAGCAGAGCAGTATGACCATTCAGGAATTCTATTCGGCAATGACTAATCTGTGGGATCAATTGGCTCTTATGGAATCACCTGAGTTGAAAGCTGTCAAAGCATACATTGATCAAAGAGAGGAGCAACGTCTGGTTTGGTTTCTAATGGCTCTTCGTGATGATTTTGAGGGCCTTCGTGGGGGTATTTTGCATCGTTCCCCCCTTCCTAATGTTGAATCAGTAGTTAGTGAATTGTTGGCAGAAGAAATCAGACTTAAGACTCATTCTGGTATGTTAAATAAGGAAATTCTCTCAGCTCCTCCATCTGTTTTTGTTGCTCCTGTTCAAAAAAAAACATCTCAAGGGAGAGTTGGGCTTGGTAATGATGAATGTGCATTCTGCAAAGAAAAAGGTCATTGGAAAGCACGTTGTCCGAAATTGGGGAGAACACATAAGAAGAATTTTAGGGGGCCATCGTCCAATGTTGTTGCTTCTGCTCCTCCTACCATTGACTCTAGTTCTGGTTCTGTATACTCATCTGAGAGTGCTTCCCAAATATCTGATATTGCAGAACAACTTCAAAGACTTCTTGCCACTCAATCACATGCCATGTCTGCCACCTCTTCTAAAGGTTTGAACTCCTCTGGTATGTCAGGTATATCTCCTTCCATATGGATTCTTGATTCTGGAGCATCTCATCATATGACATACGATGATAAATCTTTTGTGTCTGTGAAACCTGCCTCGTCTGTGTCGGTTATAACTCCTATGCCACTAGCAGGCATTGGTTCTGTCTCCACACCTAACTTGTCTCTTTCTAATGTTTATTATATTCCTAATCTTACTTTGAGTCTTGCTTCTGTTAGTCAAATATGTGATTTCGGTTATTCGGTTACGTTTTCTTCCACTTCTTGTTGTGTGCAGGATCCACATTCTGGGAGGCTGATTGGGACAGGCCATAGACAGGGGGGACTTTACGTTTTGGATGAACTACGACTCCCAGATACTGCAGCCTCAACAACTACTGCTGACTTATTATCTAGTTTTCGCTTGAATTCATTATCTTCTAGTTTTTATTTATGGCATTCTCGCCTTGGACATGTTTCTGCTTCTAGATTAAAATATTTGGCTTCTACTGGAGCCTTAGGAAAGTTAAAACCCTGTGATATCTCAGATTGTTGTGGTTGTAAACTTGCTAAATTTCCAGCTTTACCGTTTAGTAAAAGTGTTTCCGTTTCATATGCGCCTTTTGATTTAGTTCACTCTGATGTTTGGGGTCCATCACCGGTGCTCACCAAAGGTGGATCTAGATATTATGTTTCGTTTATTGATGATTACACTCGTTATTGTTGGGTTTATCTTATGAAAAATCGGTCTGAATTTTTTGACATTTATCATATATTTCGTGCAATGGTCAAAACTCAACATAATTCTGTTATAAAGTGTTTTCGTTGTGATTTAGGTGGTGAATATACCTCTAATAAATTTTCTGAATTACTTGCTTATGATGGCACTCGCCACCAAACATCTTGTACTGATACTCCTCAACAAAATGGAGTTGCTGAAAGGAAACATCGTCACATTATAGAGACTGCTCGTTCCCTTTTGTTGTCCGCTTCAGTTCCTAGTGAGTTTTGGGGAGAAGCAGTTCTTACTGCTGTTCATGCTATTAATAGAATTCCATCCTCTATCATATCAGGTTTGTCTCCCTTTGAAAAATTATATGCTTCTACCCCTGATTACTATTCTTTGAAAGTTTTTGGTTCTACTTGTTTTGTTCTTCGCCCTCAAGTAGAGCGCAGTAAGTTGTCTTCTCGTTCAGCCATGTGTGTTTTTCTTGGTTATGGGGATGGTCAAAAGGGTTATCGTTGTTATGATCCTCATGCAAGAAAACTTTATGTATCTCGTAATGTTGTTTTTCTTGAGCACATTCCTTTTTACTCTGTTTCCTCTGATTCGCAGATTACTAAGAGTTCTGAACTAACCCATATTGATCCGTTTGGTCCTAATGATAGCGCTTCTAGTGATTGTAATGTTGAGAATTGCAGGACAAATACTACTACTCCACATGATGACATCCCTCTTGTCCCCCCGGCTGTCCAACCACCTCCTGCGATTGTTGATCCTCCTCGTTACCCTTCTCGTCAACGTAAGTCTACTCAGTTACCTGATTTTGTCTATTCAACTTACTCAGCTTCGTTTGCTTCTTTCTTAACCTCTATTCACAGTTTGTCTGAGCCCTCTTCCTATAAAGAGGCTGTTCTTGATCCTCTTTGGCAGCAGGCTATGGCAGAAGAACTATCTGCATTGCACAAAACCAACACTTGGGAATTAGTACCTCTTCCTCCTGGAAAACGTGCTATTGGGTCTCGTTGGGTATACAAGATCAAAACTAAGTCTGATGGGTCAGTTGAGCGCTACAAAGCACGTCTTGTTGCTAAGGGTTTCTCTCAACAATATGGTATGGATTATGAAGAAACTTTTGCTCCTGTAGCCAAGATGACCACTATTCGTACTCTTATTGCAGTTGCATCTATTCGTCAATGGCATATTTCCCAAATGGATGTCAAAAATGCCTTTTTAAATGGTGAGTTTCATGAAGAAGTGTATATGGTCCCTCCACAAGGAGTTTCTCATGATCCAGGGGAAGTATGTAAGTTAAAAAAGGCTCTATATGGTCTTAAACAAGCTCCTCGAGCTTGGTTTGAGAAATTCTCTACTGTGATCACTTCTCTTGGTTTTCGCTCTAGTGAACATGATTCTGCATTGTTTATAAGGTCCACCACTCATGGTCGCATTATACTTTCTCTATATGTTGATGATATGATTATTACAGGTGATGATGTTAGTGGAATTAATGAGTTGAAATTGCAGTTAGCCAAACAGTTTGAGATGAAGGACTTGGGAACTCTTCGCTATTTCTTGGGGATTGAAGTTGCCTACTCTCCTAGAGGCTACCTTCTTTCTCAATCCAAGTACATTGCCAACATTCTTGATCAGGCTCGTCTTTCTGATACTAGAGCAGCAGATACTCCTCTTGAGTTGAATGTAAAATATGCTCCCTCGGATGGTGTTCCTTTACCAGATTCCACTTTGTATCGTACTTTGGTTGGCAGCTTAGTGTATCTTACGATTACCAGACCTGACATTGCTTATGTTGTTCATGTTGTTAGTCAGTTTTTTGTCTCCCCCACTACAGTACATTGGGCAGCAGTTCTTCGGATTATTCGTTATCTTCGAGGAACTCAATTTCAAAATCTTCTCTTTCCATCGTCATCCTCATTGGAGTTACGAGCTTATTCTGATGCTGATTGGGCTGGTGATACCACTGATCGTAAATCCACCACAGGGTTTTGTATCTTTCTTGGAGAATCTCTTATTTCTTGGAAGAGTAAGAAACAAGACATTGTCTCTCGCTCTTCTACAGAAGCTGAATATCGTGCTATGGCATCCACTACCGCTGAAATAATTTGGTTGCGTTGGCTTTTGTCTGATATGGGTATCTCTCTTGCTGAGTCAACTCCGATGCACTGTGATAACAAGAGTGCTATTCAAATTGCTCACAACTCGGTCTTTCATGAACGCACCAAACACATTGAGATTGATTGTCATTTTACTCGTCATCATCTTCAGCATGGAACTATTACTCTACCATTTGTCCCTTCTTCTTTACAGATTGTTGATTTGTTCACAAAGATGCATTCCATTAAACATTTCCGTTTTTTAGTTGACAAACTCTCGATGCTCCACGTTAATGCATCGTGAGTTTGAGGGGAGATATTAGATAATATTATTATATATTAGTAGTAAGGGTATTTTAGATATTTTCTATTTTCCTCTATATATACTCATTGTAACCCTATTAACTTCAGTTTTGGTTTATTATATGATATGAAACCCTAGAGTGGTTGTTTTCTCTTCTTCCTCTTTCTTCCTCTTTTCATTGTTAACAATATGGACCCAAAAATTAAGGGTATAGTGATGGACCTCATCTCTTTTCATTGTTAACAATATGGACCCAAAAATTAAGGGTATAGTGATGGACCTCATCAGATGAGCGGCTATAGCATGTACATGCAAGTGTTAGCATTTTCTCAAGTTACTATTCAATATATTAGTTAATTTTATGGCTTATGCATGCCCTTCATTTTGGCCATTTTTATTCATTCCCTATGTGTTATAGTTGATGATATCCATCTGGGTTGTCTAGAAGGAGGAAGACAACAATTTCAAGGTCTAAATGCGTGTCTAGTAGAACAGAAACTAAACTAAAATAAAATAAACTATTCTACTTTTACGAAAAAAATACATGTTACAGGCTGCAGTAAGTCATATTTTGAGGTCCACCATTGGTTCCTCATTTTTAGGTGCATATTAGTTATATATATATATATATATATATTATAAAATATATAATAAAATAAAATAATTATATAATATATACATAAAATAAAAAATATGATAATATTTATTATGTCTCTTGTACTAATATATTGTCTAATACTTATACAAAATAAATATTAAGCAATAATTAAAGTTGATTTGAAGCGGAGACAAATTTATGAGGTGATGAAATTCTAATCCATTCCACTAACTTAAATATATATAACACAAATTTATATATATATTTGCTAGCTATCATATTTGTCTATATTATATCAATGTCATTTTTTTTATCAAAAAATAAGATTTAATTATGTACAATGTTAAAGTAAAGAGTTTTTATCTTATATATAAGTTCTTTTATAGTATTAATTAATTATAACTACTAAATCATTATAAGTATTGATTTTTATTATAATTATTTTTAAAATCATCTACATATTAAATTGTGATATGTTTATAATATTAAATTTTTTACACTAGTAATATATAAAAATTAAATTAAAACATACGCACTCAAATATGCATTAATAAAGGTTATAAATATTATCGTAGAAAACTTTTAATTTAATGCTTTTAAAGGTTATAAATATACAGTCAAAAGGAAAATTGAATTAGAATCAATTACTAATTACATTGCACCCACCATGACATTTTAATGATATCTTAATTTTAATAGACTAATATTAACATGTACTCCAAAACTAGAATAAATATTGTGGATCCGACCTATTTTATTAAGAAAAAAGTGAAAATTAAGTGTAGCAATTAAAATTGGAAAGTGAAACTTTTATTTTTTATTTTAAAGGTAAAATTGTCCCATCCGTTAACATTTTGGATCCGTTTGATTGACAAGAGAAAATATAGAATAAAAATAAATTATCATATTTTGTCTGAAATCAGTGTTTGATAAACCAACAAAATATATTAAGTCAATCTATAACTCTATCTTATTATGATTCTCTAGTTGAAATTTCTATCATAAATATAAACTAAGTTAGAAATTTCTATCATAAATATAAACTAAGTTAGAAATTAACAGGATATGATAAGAACAATAATTTACTCAATAACTTTTATAAAATATAATTTAAAATATATTGAAATAAAATAAAATATAAGTATAAAAACAATTTATAAAATATAATATAAAATATAAAAATATAAAAATAAAAATAATTAATAGAATTTAATATTAAAATAAAATATTATTAATTAATTTAAAAAATATTTATGATTTTATTACAAGGGTAGTTTTGTCTTTTTATATAATTTAATAAATTAGTATTCAAAATGATAAAAATATGAAATTTAATTGAAATTTTAAAATAAATATAATTTGTTTACAAGAGTATTTTTGCGATTTATATATAATATATATCATATCTTTATTTACATACTAACAAATAAAATATAATTAGTTGGTTACTCATATTTTTTTAAAATAAATAAATTATTTATTTAGTAATGTCAATGGATAATTTTAAATATAAAATTATTTTATTATTTATTTAATTTTTTAGTATCTTTTAATTTATAATATTTAAAATATAATAAGTTAGTTTTTTTTTAAAGATAATATGTAATTGTTCATAATTATTTAAATATAATATATATTTTATTATGTCATGATAAAATATGTATCAAATACATGACAAAATAAAATGTTATTATATTGATCATCACGTGTATATCAAACACTAAATATAATAATGTTATCTATTAAACTTTTGTGGTTTAGCGAAAGTCCATAGTTCAACACATCCGTGAGACAAATCTATAGTGATTTTATTTTACAAATAGGGTGAAGTCTAGTTTCAAACCCAAGATCATTAATATAATGTGTTCAAATTCCAATTATACCTAGACAAAGACAATGTTAAAATTTTGAAAAACTAGATTATATCTTATATGTTTTAATGCCCCAATAAAAATTGTAAAGCTCCACCACTATCAATTTTTATATTATATTATGTCTCTATCCTAGACACTCAAATAGATCCACAATGTGTTTTTAACCTACCAAGAATTCACGTGGCTCTGCTGTTTATTTCTAGGTGCATTTGTTTTCTTTTTACCTCCTTTTCTCCCAAGCTTGTTTTGCATTAGTAAAAAATATTTTATCAAAACAAAGCTGTAGTACTCATTGATAGGACTCAAAGTAAATTTCAAACATCAAAGACAATGTGAAGAGCTACATTTAGTGAAACTTGATTTTGATACTTCTTTTGTGTCCCACATAGTAAGTCTCATGTGTTTTTATTTTTATATATTCTTTAATACTTATAATATAATTTTATAATATGTTTTTTTTTATTATTATTTTAATTTATAGATGATAAATAACACTGAATGATGATAGTACTAGATATATGAGAAACAAAAAAATAAATTTTTATTTGAATGAATATTTGGTGGAAGATAAGATATATGAGCAACAGTAAAACAAATTTTTATTTGAATGAATATTCGATGAAAGATATTTCTAAAGAGAATGCTTATTTAAAAATAGTTAATGATGAGCATCTTGACCATAAGTTGTGGCAAAAGAGGTGTTAGAAGTTAATGAAATTGAAACTTCTAAGAAAGAAAATGTTGTACATTATAGTCGCATATTTGGATAAATGAATTTATAGAAGAGGTTGATAAAGATGAAACTTTTGCGAACCTAAATATTGTTCCTTTTGTTGATCAAAATTTTTATAGTGAGGAAGAAACATTTGCATATTATAAAAGATATGCATTATATGGGTTCTAAATTAGTAAAAGTAGATTATCTACGAATTGGTACAACATTTGAGAGAAAACTCGGAGAAGAAAAATGATATCATTGATTGAATGAATGCGACTATACATCACTACTATTATATAGGTGTATGAAATAAAAAATGATCCAAACTGAATGTGAAGTCACATCAGTAACTAACAAAACTGATTAACTACTATGTAACTAACTATATAACTATTATGTAACTGCTAGTATGTACTCTTCTCATCATCAATGCTCAATACCCCATCGCAAGCTAGAGGGTGAAGATGTTCACCATGCCAAGCTTGTAAATAAGAGTGTTAAACACACTAGGACCAAATGCTTTAGTGAAAACATCTGCAATCTGACAGTTGGAAGAAATTGGCAATAAACGCATCAAACCAACTTAGGCCTTTTTGCGAACTAGGTGACAATCAATATCAAGATGTATCGTGCGTTCATGAACAATGAGATTGACGACAATATGTAGAACAATTTGGTTGTCGCAATAGAGAGCCGACATCTTGGCAAGGTGTTGAGAAAGATCACATATAAGGTAAGAAATCCATTGAAGCTCACGGGTTGGAGAAGCAATGACACGATACTCAACTTCAACTGAGGAATATGATACAGTATGTGGTTTCTTGGACTTCCAAGCAACAACGGAGCTTCCTATGAAAAAACAATAGCTAGATATAGAATGACGAAAATCAACACATGTACCCCAATCAACATCACTAAAGCCAAGAATCTGCATATCAAAGTTGCAAGGAAAAAATAAACCACGAATTGGACTACGCTTAAGGTAAAGCAGTAAATGAAGACCAACACGGTGATGAACTTCAGTGGGTGAAGCCATAAACTGACTAAGTTGATGAGTTGCACACACAATATCCAGACCTGTGGTGGTAAGATAAAAAAGACGACTTACCAAATGTATGTAAATTGCAAGGTCAGAGAAAAAAGTGTTAGAATTCTGATGCAATCGAACATGGGATCCACATGTGTGTGACTAGTTTACAACCAAGAAGACCATAATCAACAAGAAGGTCCAAGCAATGCTTGCGTTGGCAGACCAAATTTCCCTTAGAAAAGCGTGCAACTTCCAGCCCAAGAAAAAAATTCAGCTCCCCAAGGTTTTTAATTTGAAAAGCATCATGCAAAGTTGACTTAAGCACATCAAATTCAGACAAGGAAGTCTAGGCCAAAATAACATCATCAACATACACAAGGAGTGTAGTGAATGAAGTCTTGGTTAAGCAAACAAAGAGTGTGTGATATGATTGTGCTTGTGTATAACCATGGTCAAGAGAAATGTAGTGAGTTTTTCAAAGCATTGATGACTAGCCTATTTAAGGCCATAAAGAGACTTGAGAAGCTTATATACTTGCCTCAGACCAGTAGGAATAACACTTTGTGGTGGTTTCATATAAACCTCTTCATGGAGATCTCCATGAAGAAAAATGTTGTTGATGTCTAGTTGATGGAGGTGCCATCCATGAATAAAAGCCAATTCCAAAAGACCTTGTATGGTAGAAAGCTTAGCCATGAGAGAAAATGTCTCAAAGTAATTCAATCCTTCATTTTGATTAAAGCCTTGAGCAACTAAGCGAGCATTGTAATGTTCAATGGTACCATCAACATGCCTTTTAATTTTGTAAACCCATTTGTTATCAATGGGAACAACACTAGAAGGTAGGTCAATAAACTGCCAAGTTTTGTTGGTATTGAGAGCTTCAATTTCAAGTCTCGTGGTTTCTTTCCATCTAACATCTTAGCTAGCTGCTGCATATGAGGGATGCTCAATTTGTGAAGTAAGAGATAAGGCATGGGTTTGATGTTTAGGGGATAGATAAAAATAAGAGAAAACTTTGGATAAATGATATGTGGTTGTTGAGGAGGCTGAGTTACAAACATAATCATTAAGGTAAGTTGGCTTTTGTGTATGACTGAAAGTTTTTCTAATAGGAACAGGTGTAAGGGTTGATTGGTTGGGTGAAGAATAACTGGCTAGTGTATCAGTATCTGGTAAAGGTGATGAGGCAGAGTTTGTGTGAATAGAAGAAGGGTCCTATATATGTGAGGGGTAAGAGTCAAAGATAAAGATATGACCAGTTGTGGATGCAGCCAGATAAGGGGCATAAAATGCATGCTTGGTATCTTGAATTGAATGCTGAAAAAGGTAGTTCAAAATCATAAAAGTGAATATTTATTGACACATATATTTCCTTAGTGTGAGTGTCTAGTAAGATATAGTCTTTCATAATAGACTTTTAATATAAGAAGACTCATTTTCTTGCTCTAGAATCATACTTATGACGATTAGTGGGCAAAGTAGATGCATAACACAAACAACCAAAGACCCGTAAAAGGCTAATATCAAGTTGTGTTCCATAAAGTACTTTATTTGAGAACTTGTTTCCCAACAATCAAGTGGGAATCCTATTCATTAGAAAATATGCATGATTCACTAAGTATGACCAATAAGCTTTTGAAAGCTTACATTGAAACACAAGAGTTCAACTTATGTTTAAAATATGTTGATGCCTTCTCTCCACCCTACCATTTTGTTGTGGAGTTGACATACAACTTCTATGATGTATAATTCCTTTTGTAGAATAAAATTCATTAAGTAAGAATTTTGGCCCATTATCACTTCTTATATTTTTAACACATTTACCAAATTGATTTTCCACCAAAGCAACAAGATTATGCACTTTACTAGGCACTTCAGACCTAGACTTTAGCATCACAACCCAAACATGTCTATTGTGATAATCTAAAATAGTAAGAAAATATCTAAAACCATGTATTGATATAGTGGAGAAAGGTGCCCAAATATTAAGGTGTATCAAATCCAAAACATAAACAACATTATGATTAGTGATAAGAAATGACAATCTCTTTTGTCTAGCCATATGGCAAATGTCACAAGGTGTTTTGCTGCCAACATAAATGTATCCATATTGCTTATTCATTTGTAACTTTCTATCATATGACAAGTGCCCTAAACAAAATGTCATAATTCAGAGAAAACTTAGAATTGGTATAACATTTGAGAGAAAACTCTGAGAAGAAAAATGATATCAATGATTGAATGAATGAGACTATACATCACCATTATTATATAGGTGCATGAAATAACAAATTATCCTAACTGAATGTGAAGCCACATCAGCAACTAGCAAAACAAAAAGAAAACTGATTAACTGCTATGTAACTGACTAAATAACTGACTATATAACTATTATGTAATGGCTAGTCAGTACTCTTATCACCATCAATACTCAATAAATTCATTAAATAAAATAGAATTATGAGTAGATATGACTTTTTTTTACCATTGTGAAGATAGAGTCTCATTGAAAATCATAGTCTTTAAAAGAACATAAAAATAGAGAATCATTAAGGTGTGAATGTAAACTTCACTTATGAATTTCATTGCAAAAGTATCATGATATATTACCAAGTAAGAAAAAAAAAAGGTTACATATTTGGTTGTTGAAAATAACCATTTTTTGCTAACTCAATTAGAAGCTTGTTGAAAAATTTGATGTGTGGTTGTCATCCATTTATTGAAAAATTCATTTGCAATCTTCTTTTCAAAGTCAACAAATAAGTAATAGATTTTCTTAAGTATTGTAAGGATGCAAAAATGACTTGCTCTAAATTTTAGTGTGCATATACATTTGGTGAAGAAAGAAGGTTGTAGCAATTTTTTTGGGCCTCTATTTCTTGTTTTTATTGGTACAAAAAAATATCGTATGTTGTTGTATTTGATACTAAATACAAGGTCAATTCTTATGAAACGCTGTTTGAGATTTTTGTGGAGATGAATAATCATAGAAAAACTATTCTTTTTAAGTGTGTATTCTATGAAATTAAACAATGTTTACGTTTAATTGGTTAATAGAGAAGACTTATATTATTTTTTCTTTAAATTATTTGATTATTATTAATGTTTCTAACTTTTTATTGACTTTTATATCTTTGATGAAGAAGCCACAAAGAATATATTAATTGATCAATACATTCATGAATGAAATAAGCGATCTCAAAAGACATGTCGTCAACAAAACATAGTTTATACATATGGCACATCACTTTTAAGTTTAGTTATTGGTTTAATGTTATACTTGGAGACAAATGTCTAAAATGGTGCTATGATTTTTATTAGTTGTATAAATTAGATACACGTGAAGAAATTGTACATCAATGGCTACAAGATGATGCTAAGTATCACTTGCAGTCAAACAAACACATGAAAGATTGTATGAAATCAAGAATTATTGGACACTCTCTTATCTTTATGATTATTTCTTTGGCGGAATGATGATGGATAAAAGCTTTGATTGTATTAATTCTTGAGGAAATTACACTCACCTCTCTCGAGTTCTCAACAAATGTAAACGACACCACTGTCGTTTTTGAATAGTCACTCGACTCTCTTAACTTTTTAATCAATTGTGACACAATTCCCTCCAGAGATAGCATTTCCTATGCTTTGTTAAATACACAAGCCATGAGAAAAACATCTCCTTAATTACTTATTTTTGTTAATTACTTCGTGCGAGAACATTATAAGCTTGTTCTTGTAAGTGAAAAAGATTTAATGTTAAATTGATGTCACCCTTACAAGAACAAGCTCATAATGTTCTCAAGATTTATTTTTCAAAATTGTCAAGAGGAGTTTGAAAGGTTCATCCAATATTCAATTTATCATGAAAATAATAATGTGTTTGTTTTGCAGTATTATAAAGATGCTAATAGAAGAAAACACAATGTCTTTTGAGATGGTGAAATAGCTACACGTAATTGTAAGGACTTCGAGTTTTAAGGATATAATGTGATCATGTTCTCAATAGTTTTCTTCATAAAGATTGACATTAAATCCCTTCAAACTACTTCAAGCATCACACGATGATTAGGCATGGCAATTAAACTCGAACCCACCCGAACCGCCCCAGATCCACCCCGCATTTAACGAAGAAAAACCGTCTTTAATGGATGCGGGTGCAGGTGCAGATTTTCCCTATTTTTTAAAGTTACGGGAAGGTGCGGGGGCGGGTTTCGTCAAATCCGCCCTGCACCCACCGACATAAATACAATTACTTAAATACCCTTATATCTCTTAAAATAGTAACAAAATTCTAATTTTGTCAATCTTCCTTCTTTTTCCTTGCTGCCATCGTCCACATCCGCCCTCACTTTTTCTATCCTGGTCGTCGTCCCTCTTCTTCGTGCGCCGTCTTCGTCATCCTTCGAGTGTCGTCTATTATTCTCTTCGCCGCTATAATTTTAAGGTTCGTTTTTAGGTTTTCTGCTTTTTGATGCATTTCCATTTTCGTTTTCAATTTTTTTTTCTGGTTCCGTTTCATTTTTGTTTTGAGATTTTTCTGCATATTTTCTTATTATTTTCTTGCTAAGGTTTTATGCATAGTTCTGCATATTTTCTTGCTGAGTTTTTATTTGTAACAAAATAGAAGGTAACAAAAGGATTACACTTTCAATTACTAAGACAACATTGACGAAAAAAACTTTATGCCCTAAAATGATGTGCCAACTGCACTACTGGAATTTACCAAATTGGTTAGCCGGCAAAACTTTGTTATGTTTGAATTTAGAATTAGAATTATATTTTAGAGTTTGCAGGTTAATTGGCTTGAGGTATTCTATTAGCGAATCTGTTCGATCTACCAGAGGAGCATTATCATTGTTAATGCCATTTTATGTAGTCTATGTCACTCTTTTTCTTAAAACTTGCATTTTAGTTATTTGTTAGGTTGAAGGAGATTTTAAGAACTATATGCGTGTGTGTGAGTGAGTGTATAACTTATTAATGAATTCGTGAATTTAATTTGTATTTATGTGCAATTTTACAAAATATATAAATAGAAATTGAAGGCACATCCCAACCACTACCATGTCAACTTACCTCAGAAGAAAATTCACATCAACCAACTTTGAATGAAAGTTTTAATTCGTTAGTTAATGTTTCCACACCAAATGAAACTGTGCAAACACCACACAATGAGACAAATGATAATATGACAGATGAAATAATCAAAGATCGTAACAATAGACTAAAAAGTATTGTATGAGATCATTTTACAAAGGTCAAAGTTGATGGGAAAGATAAAGCTAAATGTAATTATTGCAATAAATTTCTTGGTGGGAGAGGAAGAGATAAGACCTCACACTTGCACGAACATATGAAAATATGTACTCCACGTTTGTCTTCCATGGGACATAATAACATACAGACATTTCTTACCGCTAAGGTCTTGCAAGGTAAAAAGGAGTTGGGGACTGGAATTTATGATGCTAAAAATGCTAGGAAAGAGCTTGCACATGCAATTATTTTACATGAATATCCACTTTTAATAGTGGAGCATATTGGTTTTAGAAAATACTCAGCCTTTCTCCAACCATTATTTCAAGTTCCTTGTAGAAATACTGTAAATAAAGAGATATTCAAAGTGTATGAAGTTGAGAAAACTACAATTTTGAAGTTGTTAGAAACTCTACAACAAAGAGTGTCCATTACTTATGACATGTGGACTGCGAGCAATTAAAAAAAATGGTATATGGTTGTCAGTGCTCATTACATTGATGAAAAACGGGATTTACAAAGTCAAATTTTGAGGTAATTATAATTTCTTATAATACTAGTTTAATTGAATATTATTTATATTAGTCATTGAATGTGAATCTTATTATATTAGATTTATTTATGTTCCTGCCCCTCATACAAGTGAAAGACTTTGTAATGAATTGGTTGAATGTTTGATGGATTGGAACATTGATACAAAATCGTCCACTATCACTTTAGATAATTGTAGCACTAATGATGCAATGATTGAAAAAATTAAGGATAAGTTGCAGTTAACTACATTGTTAAAGGATGGGGCCTTACTTCACATACGTTGTTGCACGCATATACTTAGTAAAAGATGGATTAGAAGTTGTGAAAGATGGAGTGGAGAGGATTCGAGATAGTGTTGCATATTGGACTGCAACATATAAAAGGAAGGAAAAGTTTGAGGAGACTGTCAAACAATTACGAATATCTTGTACCAAGAATTTGGTTTTAGATTGTCCGACTAGATGCAATTCAACTTATAAGATGCTTGATGTTTTCATTTTGTATGAAGATGTATTTAGTCGACTAAGACAACATAAATTCCAATACACATGTTTGCCTACAAGTTTGTATTGGAAATTTACAAAAGATATTTGTAGAAAATTAAAATTATTCAATTCTATCACTGAAGTGTTTTTTGACACTAAATATCCAATTTCCAATCAATATTTTTCCAAAATTTGTATTGTCAGATGTCTTCTAAAAAATATTCAGATTTTTTTTCTCAAAAAAAAAAAAAACAAGAAGAACAAACTCCACACACATTCATGGCATTGTCCTAATTTCTCAACAAAAAAAAAAACTTTAACTAATTGTAAAATTACAAATAATTATTTAGAGTACACCATTGGTAAGATTTTTTATTTAGCATTAGCCATCGAATCTTTTGTTAGTATTTTCAAAGTATTGTGGGTATTTTCAAAGTACACAATTAAAAATCTTTGTTTACTATGACACTACGTTGGTTCTATATTGTCATTCATTTTCAAATTTTCTTTTCAAAACACAACTCATATTTTAACATCCCAATAAATCAAATCATTAATAAATTTTAGTTATATCTAAATCGTTTTGAAAAAATCAAATTTAATTTTAAAAGGTTAAAACAAAGGGTGGAGGAAGAATGTGGAGCTATAGGTGTATTGTCCTCTCAATTTTAATCAATTATTATATAACTTTATGATTAATAAATTATTAATTAAGCTATTTTTTATAAAAAAAGTAATTAAATATGTCTTTTATTAATCATGTTTGTCTTCGAATGAATCTTTGGTTAGTTAATTTAATTTTCAAATGCGTCTTTTATTAGTCTTTCGGTTCATCAAATTATTAACAAAAGATCGACTAGACGATATATTTATAATTTTGATATATTCAAAACTATAGTGATTGTAGGGGTGTACAAGACATAGTTTATTCCGCGAATTCGACCTGACCCATAACCAACGAGTTGGGTTTGACCCGATAAAAAAAAAACAAGGACTAAAAAGAAAGACAAAACATAGACAAGGTAGTAAAAAAGGATCGGGTTCGGGTCATTCTTCGAGTAACCAGTCCCAATATACATTAAGGACGATTGATTTTTTTATTTTTTATTTTAGCTTATTTTTGATTCCACTACCCTAACTTTACTCAGGGTTTGAAAATTTTCTATTATCCTTATTTTTTCAAATTTTGTTTCAAGATTTTCTAGTTTGCTACTCATCTTGAGACCAACACAGTCTTGCTTATTTCGTCTAACCTTTATTGAACCAGTAACTAATCAGATTTGATCGGATTAAAAGACGATTTATAACTTAAAAATTAATCTGATCAAATATTAGAATCATATAACCCGTCCTTTATATACCCCTAAGTGATTATACCTCCTACATTTAAAAAAATCAAAATAACTTTATTCTATATAAATAGAGAAGTTTTGGTTATAGATCTCGTGAATAATTTCCTGCTCCGCCGCTTGTTAAAACCAAGAAAAAGAAATAACATCATAAGGATCCCAAGTCTACTTTGTAAGAAATAAAGATAAAAATATAATTAATGATTGAAAATTTGATTGTGAGTTATAATGTTCATACAAAACTAAAGTATATGCAAAGAGTATAAGATGTCATAGTAAACATATATATCGAGAAAATCAATGCACTATGCAAGCACAATTAAATAAAATGAACGATCCATTGAATTGAATCATCACATCAACAATCTGGGATAATCAAAGTAAGCTTAAATACCACTTACATATGATAATGTCGTTCCGATAAACAATAAGTTATAATTAACTTTGTCATCTTCAACCAACAATTCCTTCAAATTAAAGGAAAAGGGAAAGAAGAAACTAAAAAATTAAGAAATACATGCAACAATAAAACCCAAATATAAAACCAAAAAGTCACAACCAATGATGCAATGTACTTCTTCACTAATTAATTAGGTCTTGATATTTTGTGATCAAATTGCAACCACAATAAACATGTGACCAAATCCAATCGCAACAACCACCAAACCGCCACCATAACTTAAAATAAAAAATCAAAAGTTTCATGTTTCAATTTCACCTATAATTCTTTCCATGGATCCATAGTTGGATCCCATCATCATCCTCTTAAATTCCTCAAAGTCGATCATTCCATCGCCATCCTTGTCAACCCCTCTTATCATCTTCTTGCACTCGGCTAGGGAGCACTTGTCACCAATGCTCACCATAACATTGTGCAATTCCTCGGCGGTTATAGAACCGTTGCCATCGATGTCAAATATGGAAAATGCATCTTTGAGATTCTCTATAATCTCATTGGGATTGACGTCTTTTGTGTTCAATTCAATAAATTCTTCAAGGTTGATGTGACCATCGCCGTCAGCATCAACCTCACGAATCATATTATTAAGCTCTTCTTCCGTTGCAGGTTGTCCTAGGCTTCCCATGATGGACCCTAATTCGGAAGAAGATATTTTTCCATCTCCATTAACATCAAATTTACGGAACACGTGCTCCAAATCCTCTGTGAAATGGAGACGTGACCGACTAGAGACAGATGGATTGCGGGAGAAAAAGGTTGAATTGGTGGCTGCGGCGGTTGGAGAAGATGTTGTTGTTTTCTTTTGGTGTTTCTTCTTTCGGTTGAAGAGGGATCGGAAACCCATGATTTGAATTGATCCCAAAGAGAATGAGAGAAACTATGTTCTCTTTTGTTTATGATGGGGATGAGGAAAACAAGTGAATAATAATAATATGTATATTATTTGGATTTGAGAATCAATCGTAATTAGATGTTTATTACTGGCCAAAATAATGTGAAGATTTTTGCGGTGGGTTGTGATGTATGTGTTTTCAATTTATGATTTTGTTTCTATTTCGAGAATATTTTGCGAGTTAAGCGGGGTTGTTATAAGTTTGTTAATCCTTGAATTGATTACCTTTTTCCACTCTTAATATTTAATTTCTTTAATTTCATGTTGTATTTCAAATGTATTCTCTACGGTACATTGAATCGACCTCTCTTTCTTTTTTTATATGATTTTAAAATAAATCAAAAATAGAGATATTCCCTTTTTATCAATTTTTGCATATCAAATTTATAAATATTAATATTATAAAAATACTGTAAAATAATAAGTATGAAGGAAAACATAACATATATTTATATAATATATTAAAATTTAATATTACGAAATAAAGATAATCGATTATGTTTGAAATATATGAAATAGCAATAAAAAAAAAGTTTTAATTGAGAAATAAATAATATACCAACTAGAGTTATGGATTGTCTCGGTAGGAATGAGAATAGACTAGACCGTCCATCAGGGTCTATGGTATAGACTCAGACTATTTTTAAAGTCTATTTATTTAAACAGGTTAGACTTATAAAAAAGCATATTAACCTATATATATATATATATATATATATATATATATTATTTATTAATGATATTATTTCCTATTTTAAAGTCTATCAATTAGACAATCACTATTAGTTGTTTTATATTCGGTTCCTTATTCGATAACGATTCTATATTCGGTAGTGATTTTATATTTAGTAGATGTTCAATTATACAATCACTCAATAGTCGTTCCATATTTGTTTGAGATATAATAATGGTATATTTGTTTCAGGAAAAAATCTATTCTTTGAAACCAAAAATTATTTTTTAGGCTTTAAAAGGTGTTTGTTTCAAATTTTTTAAATATTATTTTGTTAAAAAAATCATTTTGTGTATAATATATATATAGATATGTACATTGGTATTAGTATGTGAAGAGCATCATGTAAATTGGTATGGATAGAGCATTTGATATGTGTATAGGGATTAATTATGGATTCATTTTATTTTTTTGTTTTTTTGGAAGATTGTTGCAGTGCACACTTATTAGTTATTATTTTATTAGATTTGATTATAATTTTATTAGTTTCGCTTTTATATAAAAACATAATTTAGCCTATTTAAAAAGAATGTAAAATATAATATTTTAATATTTTAATATGAATAATACTTTTATATAGACTTTTAGACATAATCAGACTTTTAAAAATGTCAGACCACACCGGGAAAAAAAAACATATGATAGGCCATAAGCCAGACTTAGGCCTAAAAAAAATAATTGTAGGTCAGATTCAAGTCTTTCAGAGCCTGGTATGGTATGACATATTCCCACCACTAATTGTGAATCAACTAGAGCTATCCATTGTGATATGATAGTGTATTTGTGTAACTGATATAATAATTACATGAATGATTGTGTCATTTTTATACTTATACCCCACCAATTTATGAAAATGCAAAAAAATCATTTTTATTTTTATTTTTACTATTTTACTAAATCCAAAATCACTTTTTTTGTATCATTTCATTATTTTCGGACCCAATAAAAAGATTTTCGATAAGTAAAAGTTTTTCAATAAATTTTGGAAAAATATTTACAATAATTCCCTCTGGTACACGATGCTTTTGGAAAACTTTTTACAAGTATTTCAATACAAAGGCTTCCAGAAAAACTCAAAAAAAGATTTTCGGTGTATTACCGTAAAACTTTCTTCAACTTTTCCAGCACTATTTCCGGTAAACAAATTTTTCAGTACACATCTTTTTTTAATACACCATAAATAATAATTAATAATTAATACACCGATACCATAATTAATAATTAATATACCATAAATATTTTTAAATAATAACACACCATATATAATTAATACACTATTAAATAATTAATACACTATAAATACATCATAAATAACTAATATATAATAATAATTAATAATTAATACACTATAAATAATTAAGGACTGACATATGATAAGGTCCTCCCCGTGTCAGCTCATCCTCACCTTCTTTCTTTTTTGTACCCCTCCTTCTGTATAGTTATGCTCCTCATATATCTGATCTTCCATAGACGATGAAGATTCAAAGTCACTATCTATAGCCCCATCAAATTAAGGAAAAAAAATAGTTAAAATCAAATGAATTAAATAAATACTAATATAATAAAAAATTAAAATAAAAAAAATTAAGTTAAAAAATATTTTAAAAAATCAAACAAATACCAAAAAAAAACCGTGGATGAAGTTTTCTAGTAGCTTCCGGAAATGTCACGTTGAAATTTGCGTATTTTTTCCGGAAAACTTGAAATAAGTTTTTCGGTAGTTACGGAGAACTTCAAAAATGATTTTTAAAAGTGATGTTCTGTATCAGAAAACTTGAAAGAGTTGAAGTTGTGTACCGAAAAATATTTTTGACAATCACTATTTGGGAAATATTAAAATAAGAAAATGAAAAAAATGGTCACTTTTAATATATATATATGAAAAAAATTTCATAATAGATTAAATACAATATATCATACTAATAAAAACTACATAAGTATTAAAGTTTGTGTATACAATTTTATTTGGTTTGGTTTGAAAAAGAAATCTAAAATCTGACATGATTCGTGCATTTTTCACAAAATAACATAAAAAAAAAAATAAAAAAAAAATCAACAATATTCAATTTTATGCTATTTTTTATTATTTTGGATCGAGTGACAATTTTATTTTGGTTTGGTTTAGACATGAACTCCCTTGTTCCTTTTTGAGTGATAATGATAAAAATGGTTTTGCCTTTTAATTTTAATTTTTAGAAGGAAATATGGTTTGTTTTTTTAAAAAACTAAGGGTATTTTGGATTGGAGGTAGATGAAAGGAAGAAGAGGATAGGAGAGGTAGTATTTTTAAGCTTTTTTGTTTGGTTCAATTTTTAGAAGGAAACGATGGGAAGGACTCAAAATATTTCATAGAGCTCATTGTGATCTACAATTTAGGAAATTTGGAGGGGAGGTACTCTATATATCTAAAAAAATCATTAAAAATCTATCTTTTCTTCTTGAACCAATCCTAAAACGGTTGAAAATTTTTTCTCTTCCCTCTTTCATCCCATCTTTTCAATCAAATATGTCTCAACTTTTTCTCTCTTTCTTTCTCTCTATTATAATTCATCTTTCCCCGTTTTCATATACTTTAGTCATAAAACAAGAAAACATAAGATACATTAGAAAATAACAATAATAAAAATAATAATTTAATTTGTATGTACACAAAAATTTAAATATACATTCAATTAAATCATAGATTTTTTATGAGATATTTTAGAAATTGACCTAAGAAAATAATATTATAGAATGATTTGATTGAATATACATGAACAAAAATTATCCCAGTTGTTAGATAAAAATTAATCTCTAAAATAATCGCATATTTTCAATTAAAAGAAGAAGTAATTACGTCCAAAAGCATCTAGTATCATTTTTGGAGGTAACTAATAATATACCCTTACATTCATACAAGTTACGTGCCATTACTTAGTCTACTAAGAACGACAGTACAATATTAAAATACTTAAAAGATTATTATACAATATTATCGATGCTTAGATGAAACTATTCAAAGAATTTATTTTACACTTTCAAGTAAAATATTTTAAATGAAGTCAACTTTAATATAAAACATTCTCTAAATTTCATTTAAGGCATATAATATAATATAATATGAAACATCTATATCTTTTTATCTATTAGTAAATAATGACTAACATTTGTTTCACGTGAGATTTATAAAGTATATTATAATTAATATATTATAATATTTTTTACCCTTTTATGTAGAATATATTAAAGATATATACTAATAATTAAATATATGTTCTGTTTTAGACTAATTGAGACATGGTGGATAACTTTATAAGAAATTGATAAGTGAAAAAAATTGTCTAGTATATGATTCTGGTAGTGAATAACAATTTTCTTGAAAATTTTATTTAGAGATTGAAGAGATACATTATTAATGAAATGTATAATTCTCTTTAATTAATATATCAGTGACAAGCATTAGTTCATATGTGTCATTTATAAAAGAAATATAATTAGTATATTATATATTTTTTTCAATTTTTTCTAAGACATTCAAGAAGAGATAAACTACTAATTAAATGCATATTTCGTTTTTAACTAATTAATTCATGTAAAATCATCTTTTAACTAATTAATCAATGTTGTACATTTGTCATGTGTAGTTTATATGGTAAATTATAATTTATGCATTATAATTCTTGTCAAACTTTTATCTAAAAGAAATTTTGGAGACAAGGCTACTAATAAAATACATATTTCTGTTTTAAATAATTGGTTCATAAAAAACCATCTTTTAACAATTGATTAGTAACAAATATATGTCTTTGTTTGATTTATGTAGAAAATTATAATTAGTGTATAGCTTTTTTTTTTAAATTATTGAGATGACATTCAATAGAAAAATTACTAATAAAATACATTTTTTAATTGATTGGTTGAGGAAAAATATATTTTTAACTAATTGAGCAATGAAAAGTATGGGTCATGTATATCATTTATAAAATAAATTATAATTTGTGTATTATATTTTTTTTCAAATGATTGTCTAGAAATTTTTTTATAAGCACATTACTAATGAAATATATATTTCTCTTTTAAATAATTGGTTTGTGAAAGATCATTTTTTTTCACTAATTTGCCAATGATAAATATTTGTTCCGTGTTTGATTTAACAAAAAATTATAATTTGTATAATGTAATTTTTTTTATCAAGATGACATTCAAAAAACAAATTACTACTAATGAAATACATAATTATCTTTTAAATATTTGATTTAAACTTGTAACGAGTGTTTTGAAATATGAATCGATGATCGATCCGATTAAAATACTGAGTCACTGGTCAGACTTTGAATCACTAATCGAACCGCATGACTATTAATCTAGTGTATATTAAAATTTCAGAAAATACTCGTGACATTAATTTTATATCATATTTTATGTTTAACTAAATTAATAGTATATTAAATTAACATATATTCTAAAATGATAAAATAAATTAGGTTAATGAATTATAATTGTTTCTTAAAATATAGTGACGTAGGTGTACCAGGCCATGTTCATGTTTATATGACTAAACAAATGAATTATGCCTAAATATTTTTATTAAAAATCAGATTAATAATGATATATTAATTAAATGGTCACTGTGATCACTTTAATTAATAATTATAATAATTGTAGTGATTAACTAATTGATTTAAGTGAGTTAATAGATATATAATATTATAATGATGTATTCTATAAAAAGAAAACGATAAATATATAATGAAAGAGATAAAGAAAAGATGAATAATCTAATATAAATTTAAGAGATTTCATTGCCATTGAATTTACTAAACCACAATTTCCACCAAATTTTGACACATTATTATTTTCAGGGTCATTTTTTTATTTTTAATATGCTCTATAATAATATTTTAATCATCATTAAATATTTAGATGAACATGACAACATTACCCTTAGATTGATAAACATATACTCCATCTCTTCTCTTCTACCTTTCTCACGAGAAGATAAACACTATTCACTCACATATATATATACTACTATTGTTTTTCTTTTTAAGTACGTTTTGAGATTTGAATAAAACAATTTATCTCTTTCTCCTCCTCTTTCTTTTCTCATATCACTCTTCATTTCCTTTTTTTCTTTCTATTTATCATCTCATTCTATCATTTTATTTTAATCTTTATATTTTTGCGATTTTTATTATTTTTTGTTTTCTCTATTTTTTATGTTAATGTGCCTCAACTATCACTTGATTGCTTTCTTTTGTTCTTAGGTCTCAACCCTTTACCCTCTATCTCAAGACAAAATGGTAGAAACAAAAATATGTATCTCATGTCCCATTTTTTTTTATTTAATTCATGTTACCTATCTTAATGCATGATATCGTTTTTTGGGGGTTTGAAAATGTTTTTAAAATAATATTTGGTTGTGTGTCTAATAGTTAAGTATATCCTTGTTTTCCTTCTAATTTTGTTATGCTTTTGGTTGTTTAACGTTAGAACTTCATGCCCCTACAAGAAGTCATTTCATGATATCTATATATATAATGAATTTTTTTATCATTGATAGTTTTTTGAGTTTCCTCCGTAGCTAACTCCATCACATTCTTGAATATTTTGGATTTAGTTTGATTTTGTTAACTTTTATTGATTTTTGTTCTTTTGAGATCATTGAGTTCAATGCAAAAAAAAATTATGTACATTGTTAATTGTTATGTTTAAGGAGGGTTAAAAAATTAAAATAAAATTTAGGCTAAATTACATTCGTGGTCCTTTAACTTAATTTTAGGTAACGTTTTAGTCTTTTATCTTTTTCTTTTCCCGACTTGGTCCTTTATTTTAATTTTAAGTGACAATTTGATATTTTATGTTTTAAAATTTCAACAATGATATCCTTTTTTATACAAAAATTCAAAAAAAAATTTCAATCAAAACTCATAAAATTAATTATATTCTTCAATATAATACAAATTTCATCAAATTCGTAACGCAAATCTTCAAATAAACTCATATTTTCATACTTTATTTGATATTTTTAGGAATAAATGACTAAATCGGAAAAAAAAAATAAAGGACTAAAACGTTATCTGAAATTAAGTTAAGGGACCACTGATGTAATTTAGCCTAAAATTTAATATAATAAATATAAATTTAATAGAGCATATTATTGCTAATATTACCATTCAGCCCTACTCTATATTTTTGACACCTCATCATATCCAAGGACTTTGTTGTCTTTTTCTTTATGTCTCAATATATCCCTTAATAATAATAAGGACGAATCTCTATATAAATTGATAAAAGTATCCCTTCACAATTTCAAATTTTTTAAAACAACGAAATTGAGCTAATGATATAACTCAATGAGACAAGTGGGAAAATAAAATAAATGCTAAAGGACTTTCATGTAAATTTTGATCACTTAGAGGTGCTATTGGTTGTGAAACTCAAATTCACAACTACTATGTGAACTATTATCTCAATGAGCACATAATTATGCTCAACTAATTTGTGAAACATATATATACTAGGCTTAGTTATTTTTGTTTTCCAATTTTATTCACAACCGCACAAATTTAATTATTTCTACACAAACTATACTCAAGCTACACCCAAAGTATCTTGTCGCATTCATCAATATCCGGGGGAGAAATGAGTTTTGACATGGATATGTGTTCCTTGTTATGATATACCAACTTCTACTTATTATTGTATGTGTGTTTATGCTTCTAAATTTTGGTAGAAGATTTTCACTAGAAAATTTGAGGATCATTCTAATGAGTGTGAAGAAGAGGAAAAGATTGATCGAACATTTTAGATTTTTATTTTTCACTTCTATTTATTTTTAGAATTTCTTGATGTTATCTCTTTCTTTCACTTCTTTTTATTTATCAAAAAATCAAATTTTAAAATGTACCGATAGAAAATAAATATCATTAAAAAAAACTAATGGAATAAATATTTATATTTATCTATGATAAATATAATCTAACACAAGATAGAGGTTGTATCAATACATCAATATTTTTTTATGTACTAAGTCTACATGTGATTTTTATGTATTAAATTCTACATCAATAATTTTTTTTTTAAATCTTACATGGGATAAATGTTTATCATTCATCAATTTTTTTGTTAAGAAAAATGTATTTTCATGAATCAATTAGTTAAAAGAGAAATATATATTTTATTAGTATTATGACTCTTGAATGTCTTTTATATAAAAATTCGAAGAAAAATATTATATACATTACATTACAATTTTTTGTATAATTCTTACACGAGATAAATATTGTTCTCCGATCAATTAGCTAAAAGGTTACCATCACATGTCAAATAATTAAAATACAAAAGTGTGAAAAAATTAAAATCTTTATATATTATATAAGTGTAACAAAATTATAATATATTAATTATAATATACTATATAATCAATACACGAGATAAATATGTTTTTAGTAGATAAATATTTGTCACTAATATATATAAAATGATGTAATTGTACTGTATCATATTATATGTGCTAAAGAAAATATTTGTATGAATATTTAACTTAAAAATGTAAAAGAAAATATTATATTTGATTTATCCTTTGATAATATGTTATAATAATTTTTATAAAAAATTCATACTATAACATTTAACTACAACTACTACTTCTTTGTTATATTTTTCCTCCACTTTAATTTTTCGGCATCAACACACCTTGCACACTGATTAGGAGTGCATCAAAAAAATCAACCAAAATTGAAAAAGGATGGAAGTTTTTTTATACAACCAATGAAATCATTACTAGAGACATGTTGATTTTTGAGTTTAAAAATCGTGCTGAGAATATTGTGGTGGAGTCTAAGAAAATGGAATAGTCTTGCTGCCCTTGGTTGGAGGTTTGTTAGATGTTGCTTTTTGTGATGTTTAACCATGTAATTAGGTTACTCAATAGGTTTGCTAATGATATTATGTTTTGTTTTGAACTATATTTTGTTCACTTGTGAAATGATGTTTTGTATGGGAATGTACTAATGCTAAGTTGCTCTTTTTTAAGATGTATGTCTTTAACTATATTGACATCTACTAATATATAATATATATTTTCGCTTTCCTATACACATTCTTGTATTTTAAATTTTTTCTTAATTGTGATTAATTTATATTGTGAAAACTACCAACGGAAGAAAGAGAAATATGAAGATAGAGATAAAATATGAGATTGCATATAAAAAAAATAGTGTGAGATTGTGTTGAAATTTCTTTTAACCGGTTAAATCGTGAAAAAATACATTTTAACTATTGTATCAATGACAAACATGTTAACAATGATAATTTAAAATAAACATAGAAGGGAGGAAGAAGATAAAAAACCATTGACTAGGGTTTTATAACTAAAATGAACAGAAACCTTGAAATAATAGAGTTACAATAAATATATATACTAGAGAATATAAAAGTCTAAAATACTTTTACTACTAATATATAATAATATTATCTAACATCTCCTTTCAAACATCTCCTTTTAATAATATTTGTTAACCTTTTTTATCATCCTCATAACCAAGAAAAGCACATATGGAAGAACAAGAAGACTATTTATCGCACTCAACTTTTGGACGAAGAACAAAAGAAGTAGAACTAAAGACTTTCAAAGAAGAGTAATCAAAGATAAAAACATACAATTTTTCAAAGAAAGACAAATCTTATATGACAGATAGGGATGAGAATAGGTTAGGCCGTCTGTCAGGGGCCTATGGCCTGACCTACTTATGGTCTGGTCTGATCTGGCCTATTTAATAAATATGCTAGGCTCAGACTGTTTTTAAAGCCTATTTATTTAAATAGGTCACGCTCAGACTTATAAAAAAGCCGTCTGACAGGCCGGCCTATATATATTTTATTATTTATTAATATTATTTATTATTATTATATTAATAATATTATTTCCTATTTTTAATTCTATCAATTAGGCAATCACTCAATGAGCATTCCATATTCAGTAGTTGTTCCATATTCGGTAGCGATTTCATATTTGGTAGTCATTCCATATTCGGTAGCTGTTCAATTAGTCAATCACTCAGTAGTCGTTCCATAATTGTTTAAGAGTAATAATGAGTGTGTTTGTTTCAAAAAAAAAATCTATTATTTGACACAAAAAATTATTTTTTAGGGTTTAAAGGATGTTTGTTTCATATTTTTTTTAAAATGTTTTAAATAGGCTTTTAAATAGGCTTCTAGACCAGGTCAGACTTTTAAAAAGGTCAGGCCGGAAAAAAAGTCTATGATAGGTCGTAGGCCAGACTTAGGCCTAAAAAATAAATCGTAAGCCAGACTCAGGTCTTTCAAAGCCTGGTCTGACCTAGCCTATTCCCACCCCTAATGACAGAGGATGGAACTCTATTAATAGCTCGAACAACGGTAAGACCTACTTCCCCCCAAAACTAACTAGGAACTTAAGCAAATAACAAAAAGGAACGGGCAATCTCAATAATATGACGGTGTTTCCTTTCAGCAACTTCATTTTGTTGAGGAGTATCAATACAAGATGGCTAGTAGAGGGTGTCATCATAAGCATGTAATTCAAAGAATTTATTAGAGGTATATTCATCACCTAAATCACAATGAAAACACTTTATAACAACATTATATTGAGTCTTGATCATAACACAAAATATAAGATAAATGTCAAAAGATTCATACCGATTTTTCATAAGATAAACCCAATAATAAACGAGTGTAATCATCAATAAACGAAACATTATATCTAGATCTATATTTGGTGAGAACCGGTGATGTACCCCAAACATCATAGTGAACTAAATCAAAAGGCGTATATGAAACTAATATACTTTTACCAAACGGTAAAGCTAAAAATTTAGCAAGTTTACAACCACAACAATATGAAATGTCAATGGTTTGTAACTTTCCTAAAGCTCCAATAAAAGCCAAATATTTTAATCTCGAATAAGAAACATGTTCAAGGCGAGAGTGTTATAAATAAAAACTAGCAGACAAAGAATTCAAGGAAAAACTAGATACTAAGTCAACAATGGTTGTTGAGGCTGTAATATCTAGGACTCGTTGGTCATCCAAAACATAAAGTCTATTTATTTATGGCATGTCTCAATCAGCCTCCTGAAATGTGGATCTTGCACACAACAAGAAGTGGAAGAAAATATAACTGAAATTACATAGCTGACTAACAAAAGTAAGACTCAAAGTGAGATTAGGAATATAATAAACATTAGAAGAAAAAAACAAGTTAGGTGTGGAGACAAGACCAATGTCTACTAATGGCATATGAGTGTCATCATTAGTCATAATCGACACATACAAGGCAAAATTTATAGACACAAAAGATTTGTCATCATATGTCATGTGGTGATATGCTCTAGAATCAAGAATCCATACGAAAGGAGATATATCTGACAAACTAGAAGAGTTAAAACCTTTAGTAGAGGAAGCAAACATGGCATGTGATTGAGTGGTAAGAAGTTTTTCAAGTTGTTCTGCATTATCATATATTTGGGAAACCGTCTCAGATAAGTATACATAACCAGAACTAAAGCAATTAGTAGGATAGGCAAAAGCAACAACATTGGACGATGACCCCCTAAAATGCTTCTTATATGTTATCCCCAATTTTGGACAATGTGTTTTCCAATGACATATTTCTTTGCAAAAAGCACATTCATCATTACCAATCTCAACTCTCCCTTGAAATTTTCCTTTTGGAACAGGAGTAACAAAAATAGATGGAGAAGTTGAGATAATTCCTTTATCTGATACAACAGAGTGGGTCTTGAGTTTGATTTCTTCTGCAAACCATTCACTAAATAATGATTCAACAGTAGGAAGAGGAGAACGATACAAAATACCCCCACAAAGGCCCTCAAAATCATCACGAAGAGCCATAAAAAACCAAACCAGACATTGATCCTCTCTCTAATCAATGTACGTTTTGACAGCTGTTAACTCAGTTAATTTCATAAGAGCCAGTTGATCCCACAAATTAGTCATTGCTGAATATAATTATTGAATGGTCATATTGTTCTACTTAAGGACTCTAATATCACTTTCTAACCGATACCGTTTTGCAAAGTTAGACTGAACATACAAATATTTCAAGTGATCACAAATCTCTTTAGCAGTATCATATTTTGTTAGTTGCGCACTTATAGACAACTCAACAAAATTATTAATCTAAGTAATAATTTTTAAATTACTAGCATTCCATGTTTTCAAATCTTTTGCATATTTAGCTTCATCCCTTTTATCTATAGGCTTAACAGAAGTTTCATCCACATAATCCCACATATCTTTTTCAATAAAAAATAATAATAATTTCATCGCATAACTCCAATAAGTAATTTTTTCCATTGAGGTGGATACTAACCGTTTGAAGAGAATCATCCTTAGCACCAACCATAACAAATAATGACAAGAAAATACGACGAACGCGATCACTGAAATAAAATAAATTAGGGATAACTTGTCAATAGCAGAGTCAATTAGGAACCAAACAAAAATGTGTTGGAAACGGAATAGCAGAACCACATCAGAAATAGAAGAACATAAACGGAGGGATGAAATCGGTACAGGTTGCAAAAAGGTCATACAAAATCACTTTATAGTAGATCCCAAACCCAACCAAAGATCTTTGATATCATGTTAACAATGATAATCTATCATAAACATAGAAGGGAGGAAAAGGAGAAAGAACCCTTGACTAGGGTTTCATTACCAAAATGAACAAAAAGCTTGAAGTAATAGAGTTACAATAAGTATATATACTAGAGAATAGAAAAGTTTAAAATACTTTTACTATTAATATATAATAATATTATCTAACATCTCTCCTCAAACTCACAATGCATTTACATGGAACATCGAGAATTTGTCAACCAAAAAATGAAAATGTTTAGTGAAATTCATCTTTGTGAATAAATCATCAATTTGTAAGAATTAATCTTAATGTGTAAGATGACAATCAATCTCAATGTGTTTGGTGCGTTCATAAAAGATCGAGTAATGAGCAATTTGAATAATATTCTTGTTATCGCACTACATCAGAGTTAGCTCAAAAAAATAGATGTTCATATCAGAAAGAGTTATATTTATTTAATAATATCGTATCAGACAAATATTTTCTAAAATCAGTAGTTAAAATTTTAAATTTTAACATTAATTTATAATTATTTATTATGTAGTCAAAATGCATAAAATTATGTACATTTACATTGTGCAGCTGCGAGGAAATTGGATTAGATTTACTATACAGGGAAAATAAATAAATAAAACAGAAGTAACTCCAATTTTATGCATAGATAAGATAAGACAAGTAGAAGGAAACAACCTCTGATGAATCAGATACATAAGCCAATACTAAATACATTCCATCACTTTCACAATCACATGGATTTTCTGTGCAACAATACCACACGACAAATAAAACACCAAAACGCTTATGCAATCCAAAAACCACCACTTTTGTCATCAACTTTACTTCCTCCACTTAGATTCTTCCTCCCTCTTCATTCACATTTGTTTCTCTTGCCTCTACCTCTTCTGGGTTTGATTCAAAACGCAAAAAAGAAAGAAACTTTGAAGAAAGAGAGTTCATTTGTGTGTGTTTGTGTTTGTTGCATGACATGGAGTCAAATTCACTTTGCTTCATAACCCATCAAGAAATTTTCAATGTGGTTCGATCTGGGGACTTTGAAGGACTCAAAGAGTTGATGAAACAGCTTAACAAATGTGAATCCTTTAATGGGTCATCATCAATTTGTGAATCCTCAAATGGGTCATCATCGATTTCTGAAATCATGTATTTGCAGAATGATGCTGGAGAGACCTTATTGTTCATAGCTGCTGAGAATGGTTTTAAGGAAGTTTTCAGCTTTTTGTTAAGCTTTTGTGATTTGGAGGTTGTGAAGATTAGGGCTAAGTCTGATATGAATGCCTTTCATGTTGCAGCAAAGCGTGGCCATTTGGGTATTTTTTTTCTTCTTTCATTAATTTCTAGTTCTTCACTTTCATTATTTCTCATCAAATTGAGTGTGTGGCTGGTTCTGTGGTGATAAAATTTGATTTTGTTAATTAGATTTTAGTTAAAAGTAACATGAATTTCAAGTGATTTAATCTTCAATGCATTCACCAAACAATAAATTTGAGTGTAAAATATAGTTTGAAATAAAAAAATTACAAATCCTAGCTTACGGTTATAATCAATTCCAAAAAGAAAATCAATTCCAATGGATATCACCTTGACATATGAAAATCAATTTTGTGTGATTGGAATCACTTTTGGTAGCTCTCCCTACCATGAAACCAAACACACACCGGTATCTCTCATTTTGTGGGGTTGGTTATTGGATAGTTGTATTGAGGATCAAATTTAAAACACAATTTATTTTCTATTCTTTTTTATTTTTTGAAGGAATGGAAGTTTGCACAATTCTTTTGATAGTGTTGGTTGATTAGTTTTGTGTCCATAGCATTTGAACTTAGTGGTAATTCAAGAGAGTAGTTTTGGTTTGTTCTTGATTATAAACATGTAATATGCCATGTCAGAGAGTAATTTGTTCCTTTTTTTTTTCCTTCAATAAACAATCAATTTGAAATGCATCAAGGATCAATTATTCCACTTGAATCATGAATTAATATGTATTCTTTGATGTTGATATTATTTTCTCTTTTTGATAACTCTGCCATGAATGCAACTTGTAAGATGATATAACACTTCTTTTGAAATTATCATATTGCAAGTTTGTATTCTTATTTCCTTTCAACATTACTGATAGTATTGATATCAATTATGAAATGTTAGATTGTCAATCTTTTTTCCAGAAATTGTGAGGGAGATTTTGAGCATTTGGCCGGAGGTTTGTAAGTTATGCAACTCCTCGAACACTAGCGCACTTTATTTAGCCGCTGTTCAAGACCATTTGGATGTGGTGAATGCTATTTTGGAAGTTGATGTCAGTTCAATGATGATAGTAAGGAAAAATGGCAAAACTGCATTGCACAATGCTGCTAGGTACGGCATTCTTCGCATTGTAAAAGCACTTATTGCAAGGGATTCAGTGATTGTTTGCATCAAAGATAGAAAGGGTCAAACAGCACTGCATATGGCTGTAAAAGGACAGTGTACTTCAGTAGTGGAGGAGATATTACAAGCTGACCCGATTGTATTGAATGAACAAGATAAGAAGGGTAATACAGCTCTTCACATGGCCACTCGGAAAGCGCGTTCACAGGTCTATCAAACCATATTTGATTTCTATTTTTTTACCATGATTGCTTCTGTTTTGTTATAAACTAGTCCATCCAATATTTCACTTTTCCAGTCCTATGTATAATTATGCCATGTTTTGAACATAAGTGATATTAGACGGTAATTCACTCTTGCAGCCTCTATACTTGAATTTTCTCATTCTTGTTCATCATCATGAAGTAGTTCATTCTTGAGCCTTGAACATTAACTTATTTTGAATTTGCTCATTCTAATATTTTTCATACTAAAGAATGTGTCTTCACCTGATAGTTTAGGGGCATTTACTTTTTGAAAAGCAATTCTAGTTTTATTTTTAAAATTTGTGTTAATTTTACTTGTTAACAAGAAGGTAAGAGGCTTTTAAAGTGAACAATTGTCTACATTTTTAGAAACAATGAAAATATCAAAAAATTGTGTTAATTATTTCCAAAATGCATATTCGTTAATTAACATTTCATCTTCTCTCCATTAAAATGATTCACTTCAAGAGTCTCTTATCAAGGTAAGTTAGTAAATGAAAATACAACATGTTTTCACAAAGTAAACGGGGCCTTAAGTTTTTGGGGCAATTGGTTCTCGACGATCATGGTTCGTTCTATATTGATGCATGTTTCAAATCATAAGTCATCCAATTCTTGAAATAAACAATGTTATATCCTATAAAAATGGTAATAATGTGTAATGTAGCTTCCAATTGTAGACATATTTTACTTTTCTCTATACCATGGATTCAGTGGTTACAAATATGCAATGAAATCCAATTCAAGTAGAAGCAAATTACAATATTTTTTATCAACCATGTTCATAGATGAATAACAAGGGATTTTAATCATGTGTTGCCATATGCTAGTAAAAAATAAAAAATGAAACACAACCACGCTGTCATTCTTGGACTTTGAGTAATAGTCTTTGTAAAGATAACCGGTAGTTTTACAGAATAATCCATGTGGATATGATTAATCTCTAAATTGTCCTCATTGTGTATGAGATGAGGTTTATTTACACACTTAATCGATACTCTTCGAGCCAATATTGTCAATAGCGAATCTGGAAAAATAGTAGTTTGTTCAAATTCTACTACACAATAGTGTTATAGTGCCGTTATTTGACAACACTTTGTTTTAAATAGCATATTGCAAAACAACAACAATTTGTTCAAACTCCGCTAGATTATAGCACTATTGTGCCGCTGTAGCTGCCATTTAACAACACTACTTCTAGCTGCTATAAAAAGTGCATGTGACTGTCTGTTAACCTTACGTAATTGTTATCTGCCTTTCTTGCAATGCTTTTTTTTCTATTTTTTATATGAATTCCTTACCTCCCGTGACACGGTTTTCCTCCTTATTTCAGATAGTGAGCTTTCTGTTAAGCTATGCATCTATGAATGTTAATGCCATCAATAATCAGCAAGAAACAGCCTTGGACTTGGCTGATAAACTTCCGTATGGAGATTCATCTTTGGAAATCAAGGAAGCCCTTTCAGAATGCGGTGCCAAGCACGCCAGACATATTGGCAAAGTGAATGAAGCAATGGAACTCAAAAGAGCTGTGAGCGATATAAAACACGAGGTGCGGTCACAACTCATACAGAACGAAAAAACTCGCAAACGAGTTTCCGGTATAGCTAAAGAATTGAGGAAGATTCATAGGGAAGCAATTCAAAATACCATCAATTCTGTCACAGTAGTTGCCGTCCTTTTCGCCTCAATAGCATTCATGGCTTTGTTCAGTTTGCCCGGTCAATATAGAAAGAGACAGCCAGAGGCAGGGAGGGCGAACATAGCGAACGACGTTGCCTTCAGTGCTTTCTGCCTTTTGAATGCTACGTCGCTTTTCATTTCTCTTGCTGTTGTTGTTGTTCAAATCACTTTGGTAGCTTGGGACACAAGGGCTCAAAGGCAGGTTGTGTCGGTGATTAACAAGCTAATGTGGGCTGCTTGTGCTTGTACTTGTGGAGCTTTTCTTGCAATAGCTTTTGTGGTTGTTGGACATGAAAAATGGTTGGCTACTACTGTCACCCTTTTGGGAACACCAATTTTAGTCGGGACTCTAGCATACTTATGCTACTTTGTGTTTCGGCGACGTTTTGGATTCCGAAGTGATTCTCAGAGGTTAGTTAAGAGACCAAGTGGCAGCAAATCGTTCTCGTGGTCTCACTCTGCGAATATATCAGACGTGGAGGAATATAATTCTGATGTTGAGAAGATTTATGCTTTGTGAGTCAAGTGTGTTACTATTGAACATCGTTGTTTCGACCTTTCTACATGTAAAAGTATATTCTCTCAAGATTTCGGATGCCACATAAACATGCATCATCCTCTACAGTTGTTGTATGGCACAGTGAGATCCTCCGTAGCCTCTCCTGCATCGGTAGAAAAATCTCAATTGTTGGATTAAACAAACTACCAAGAGATCAACACCTTCGACCGTTAGACTAATCCAACACGAATTAAGGGATTGAAGAAGATCCAAAATCTTGAGATGACCTTGTAAAGTGAAAACTATCTCTCTTTTGGATAATAAATAAGTGGGATGCTATCAACATTTATATATGATAGGAGAGATAGACCAAATTCTCATGTGCCAAAATCATGTAAAGTTTTAACTGAGTATTTATTATTATTCCCTTTTTGACAAGAATTTAGCTGCTTAATTTGCAGTTAACTCATAATCTGAAGTCTCATGTTTATTTATGTGTATAAAAAAAATATACAAATAAATTTCTACCAAGTTTGTACCTTGCTCTGGAATCATAAGAAGTGTTCTGCATAATATGGTTAGTGTACTTAGGTTTAGCCCTTAATTATCAAGTGTGGCTGGTAAGTAGTAACACACACACACCCTTTATTATTGGTTTATTTTCAAAAATGACAATTTTAGTTGTCTCACAGGTTACTTTTTAAGAGTAAAATGAAGCAATGACAAAGGTGGCGTTAAATAAGTGTTGCATGCAAACAATACACATCTCTAATATTTTTCAAGTAGGTGAATAATTTCAATACAACCGGGCTTTATTTGGAGACCATGGACACCGTTTGTTTTATCTTGGAGAAAAATGTATTGACAGTGACAGTCGGTGATTAAGTTACACTTTTATAAAGTTTAACTTTTAAACTCTTACAAATTTATAATTTTAAATTATAAAAATAAATCGACACTTTGATAAACTCTCACGAGTTTAAAAAAGCTGATAAACTTAATAAACTTTCAATTTTACTAGTATTTTATGAATTTACGATTCTACATTTATCTTAATATGTAAAATGTATTAATATTAACCAATTTCTGATTTAATTATGTATGCATTACAATATCTATTGGTTTTAAAAATAAAATATATAGTGTTATTTTTAATTTATTGTGAGGATAAAAGGTTGAGTTAACTTTTACTCTCCATAGAAGTACATGTGGTTACAAGAAAGATAGGTTACGGCAAAGCAACAGAGGGTAAAAATAAAAAAAACTAAAATTAAAATTAATTATGCATATATTTAAAATTAAAATAGATTTTTAAAATATATATTCTCGCTGGTGTAAAATTTTAAATTATTGTTTTACCGTCAGAGTCTAAGAACAGGTGGTTGATAGGCGGTGTATGTCAGTGTCATCAACCCTAAAATGCAAGTTCAATTTCTACTCATAAAATAGATTAAACTGAATATATATTTCAACATAACAGTGGAAGGAGTGTAACTTTGCTATTTTCCATGAGTGTAATTTACTCTAAATAAAAAGAAAATTTACCAGATAGAATAACCCATCTAGCCCACATGGTTTTTAAACAAAAATAACATAACCACGTGGGCTTCACGTTTTACATGGTCAAAAGAATAGCCCAGAAACCCCCCAAGCTTCATCTTGATTCCAAAACCCCAATCTTCACCATCCCAACCTCTATAACAAATAGAATAAAACGAGCTACAATGATTTACAATTTTACAAATCATACCCGACCCCATTCATAGTTCACATGCACTAGATTAGACTCGTGATATAGGTAGAAATAACATTAGAATTATAGTTGTAGTTGCCCTGAATTTCTCCTTGATCTTGAAGGAGGAACATATAGATCAGTAGACTGAGGTTTCTGTGGCTCTTCCTCTTTTTGTGCCTCCTGCATTTATTGAAATATTGACATCAGAAAACAGAATTCGACTCAGAAGCATGTCTGAAATCAGGCCGTCTTCCCAAGAGAAATGATAAGAAAATTTGACAACAATTTAGATGGTTAACGTTATTTATATGTGGTTAATTACATTCACTTGATGGTTAATGAATATAACAATGTGTGACAACTCATTAACCATTAACTGATCATAATTAACCATGATTTTGAATGGCACTAACCATAAAAAAGTATCCAAAAAATACTTAATATCCATTATAATTATCCAAATTATATTCAAATATACATGATTTTCAATTTATGTTTTTAAAAATCATGGTTAATGACTTCAAAATTGTGATCAGTTGTGTTATTCGGACGGTTAATGAGTTGTTTGTGAAACCTTGTTATATTCATTAACCATCTACTAGACGTAATTAACCATGTATTTAAACTGCATTAACCATCCAAATTATTGTCAAAGTTTGTAGCCCCCAAAAGAATACAAATCTAAATTTGATAAACCACCAACTAATAATTTATGCAAAACATTTTATAATAACTTCAATAATAATAAAAAATCAACACAGCAGAATGAAGAGGCCAACAACCTTTGGTAATGAAATGGACACACTGCGTGACTTTGTTCGTGATTTAGTGTGTACCCGGTGCTGCTTCTGCATTTGCTGAAACTGTTGCAACCTCGCAGCAAAGTTTATTCCATTATATGGGCTCCCATCATCTTCAGTTACATCACCATCCTCATTGGTTTGATATCCATCAGGCATCTGATGAGGAAATTGGTTGGGATCCCCAGAAGGCACTCTATTCAGTTGTCCACGATTGAAAGAATATGACGGTACAGCTTTTAAACGAGTTTTTAGTATCTTAAAGGCTGCACTTTGCTGCATGGTGGTACAAAATTAAGAGTCAAGATGTAAACATCAAACCACTAATTCAAAACTTCTACAAGTAGATTCTGAACAATATATATACTAGGTATGTCGTTAAATGCATATATGTATGTTTTTTCGTTTACCTAAATGTGTTCAGAAAGTGTAACAGCTAGATTGAATAGTTCTTCATTTACAGGCGTAACCTACTATACCCGAATATTAAATATCTTGCAAAGTAAAAGGAGTGCAAAGGGATGGGAATGCATAATATATACTGCAACCCTTCCTCTAAAATAATATTTATAAATAACTGCATTGAAATAAGAAATGTATCCATTTTAAGAATGGGGTAATATACACCAGTAAACAGGGTAATAATATCAAGCAAAATGTCACTTCTAACTGATGCTAAAGTTTAAAAAATCGCCCCCTACCAAGAAAGAATGTTGGAAGACACCCCACTCTTACAAGAGAATTAATGTGCTGACAACTATTTAATTGCAGATACCTGAGGAAGCAACATCAGAAGACCATACAATGCTTTGAATAGCCATAAATATCTCGCAGGATCGAGAAGCTGCAAAAGTGATGTTCTAGTACATGAGGAAAGCCATTTAAAAATAAAACTATACTTCAGCCTTAATATCTCCATATTAATCATATTTTACCAGACTGAAGAATAAAAATGTTATTACAAAACTTGAAGATTCACATCGATGAAAAATGGTCTGTTTTGATTAAGCACCTGCAGTCTAAGATAAGCAAAGATTGGAGTTTCCAGCAAGCGAATCAATTTATCGAGTTGGACCAAAAACTTGACATTTATATCCTCCTCTACCAAAGATTGAATCACAGTACTTGAATGTTGGTAAGTCTGTTGAGGAAGATGCAAAATATATATTACACAAATGGGAGCGTGTTATTATCCAAATAAAGCTATAGCTAGATCCACAGATAAAGATTGTTTACTGTGTGTGCGTCCAATTGCACACATGTGCTAGAGAAAGAATTAAAATGGAAACAAATGCGCATAACCAAGTTATAGAAATATACCTGAGCTAAAAAGCAGAGACTTATAATTGCCATTGGAGAATGACACCAAGAGGCATACAAAGAAACATACAAGTCCTTCCCAGCAGGATTTACCAGTGATTGCTTCAAAAGATCTCGAATCTCAGACAATTCTGATGATGTAAGCAAGATCAAATTCAAAGCCTGAAAAAAAAATTCGAAGAGAAGAAAAATATATACAGTGAATACTGTTTCGCTACATAGGGTTGTCTGAGTTTCAGACTCGTGAAAAACAATTAGAAATATAACAATGAAGCAGAGGCAACAAAATGATGATATTTCCAATAGGGTTCCAGGAATGCTGTCCCCAAAATCATCTAGGCTAGATCTATTAAAGATAAAGGCATTGACTTATCTACGGTTCTACAAAATTGATTGTAGCCAACAATAGAGGACCATGCCGCATATTACTATTAAGTCAACAACAAAAACAAATTTCCATAAAATAGCAGTGGCAATCTTGCACTTCCAATTCTATTGAAGTACAAGTTAAGTTTGCTAACATGTTGGTCCCCAAATATTATGATTTTATCATTTAGTCCCTCATTTTCAATTTTTTCTCACAAGTCCAACATAAACTATTTTTGCTTACCAAATCATCTCTCCATTACATTTCACCATTACCTAATAACCATTAATTATGTTTTCCGTCCTTAAAAATATCACAATGACTTTAACAATTCTTCAGTAGAATATTTTTGTTTACCAAATGCTCTATCTATTTGTATGCCACCTGTGCACTTAACTATGGAATGCAACGGAATACTGACAGAGAGATCGTTTGGTAAACATAATCACTTATGGAGGACTCATTGCAATAAAAAAATTAGGGAGGCAGATGGGAAAATAGCAATAGTTTGGGACCAAAAAAACATGTATTAAATAACAATTTTTAAAACATGATATGGATGTATCGACAACATTCAACAGCTACAATGAAAGAGTTAGCCAGTTGTGTTATAAGAAAAGGGCAAAAACCAAATTCTTCCCATTAATGCAAATAGTTCTATCTCTGCCATCCACGTAACACAGCATATTAATGAAACAGCAGCATGAAAGTCCAAAGCAGACTTTTAATTAGCTCTGGGAAAAGTCAAACAAACCTGAACCATAATTGATGCAAAATCCAAATCAGATTCTCCTTCTAATATTGTAGAAAGTTCACGGTAGACTCTCTCAGCATTCAAAAGCACACAAAGGCGGCGGATTATCAAAGCACCACGCCTGGAGTTTATTGTATTAAATGAAATTTTAATGGAAAGGTAATAATATAACTAAAAGAATACATAGGATGAAGAAAAATAGCTTACTTCTCCAAAAGAGAATAATCAAGCCTGAAATTGTGCACAAGGAAAACGACAAGCTGCCGGAAGTGCTGAGGATCTCTTGCAATGCATGCATGAACATCAAGAACTAAAAGAACAACCTATTTGATATTAAAGAATTCAGATGATTAATGACAATTCATGTGAATGATTTCCAGTTTCCACAACTAAAAAATATAGCATGCAAGGAAATCCTCAATAATATCACCTCTTTATTCAGTTAGCAAAGAGCAATGTTTAAATACCAAATCAGAGAATAAACAGATGAGATCTCAAGGTCACCATTTAATCGGTTAAAACAATTAGATTTGAGGTTGAATCCCTGATTGAACAGTGGTTGACCATGATAATTTCCAACTGGTATCCAGTTATTACAACAATGTTTAATAGTCAAGAAGGCATGATTAAGAAATCGATATGGTCTCTAACCATTGGCATCAATCCAAGATTACAAAATGGAGTGGGCAATTCCAATGATGCAATAGGAGGACAATGGATACTGAGACAAAGAGAAAAAATATGTAATTTATCCTCTAAACATAAATGCTCAAAACGTTTATATAAAAAAAATCCAAAATCATAGACATATCTTCATTATCAATCGAAAGTCATAGTCTAGCACACAATCATTATTAATCTATGGCATAATTATCAAATAAATAACAAGAGACTGAGGGCTGAGGTGCAGTGTTGGGCTGGTTATGACTGAGATGATGCCATGGCTGAATCAAAGAGGGGCTGGAATTAACAACCAACAGCAAAAAGATACAGAAAAGAGGATGTGACTCACAACAAAGAAGATATTGAGGATGGACTCAGGAACGAAGCAAAAACCAATGGCAGACCTGCAAGTATGAACCATGAAAAGTCTGGAAAAACGGCAGACTCAATAGAGGTTAAGGGGCTGCCAGAAAAACATTTTGGAGTTGCCAGAATTATGCTAGGTGGCTAGAAAAGCAAGAGCTCACCATGAAACACCACCTTCTAGAGATAGGTGATGGCATTGCCTGCCGGAGATAATTGTCAAACTCGGAGGTTAACACAGAACTTGCCAGTACATAGAACTTTTGGATTTGACTCAATTGGCCATTGATAATAGTTTCAGAATTATAGAACAGAAATGAGCTTTTGTGAGATTGATTTGTTAGACAAAAAAATAAGAAGTATTGAAAAGGTAAGAAGTCTTCCTAATCTGGGGGGTGAGCCAATGTGGCTCAAAGAAAAATAAACCTCACCAATCTCTTCCCATGTCATCTAATATAAGAACAAGTTGAAACCTTTTACCTATGATCAGAAATACCAACTCTGTAGCACTGGCACTTATAACCGAAGGCATGTCCCAATGTCCGACACGTGTCGGTGTCTGACACCGATTCGTCACCAAAACATTGATCACATTCAATTAATACATTTTCTCAAACTATTACCGGTATCAATGTGTCAGTGTCCAGTGTTTGTGTCAATATCCATGCTTCACATAATAGAAATCCCAAGCCACTCACCTACTCTACATTCCCAAACACCATACTCGGTATTGCAACTACTTGTCGAGGCACTTTGTATATATGTATTTAGACATTTTCAAGATATTTAGAGATAAATTATTTGATTTAATAAAAAATAATGGGGAAAATAGTATTAGTTTAAATTACCTCATCAGATGGATCTGAAAGTGCTTTGAGTAGGGTGTCAAATATGTCATTCAGGTATGTCAAAACCTGTTTCAGTTTCAGACAAGAAATCAGTTGTGAGACATTGTCACCAAAATCTCTATCATATGGACAAAAAGGAGATAGCACCTTAATAAAACATTTCATATAAAGTGAAAAAAGTGATTACTCGGAGAAGGGTTTGACAATTAGAAAATAAAGTTTTACACTGAAAAGGAAAAGAAAGCCAAACAATAAATTGGTAACCAAATTGTATGTTATTCAATCTTCATGACCAAACAATAAATTGAAGTTCCCATGTTTCATTGGCTCTTGGACTGATGGTGAACCTATAATCAAAAACCTATACATCGGGCATAAACAACAAAATGTTTCCAGAGACAGTAATGTCAAAATGGGAATGCCATTGGGCTCTATGATATAGACATCGAGAAGGATATTAATAGAGCATCCATAATATATCAAAATGGAAGATGAAAATAATCTAGTCACCTCAATACGATGTCTGTCTAAAAGGATTGATATCCACTGCAAAGCTTCGATTCGAGTAGCCTCCCATTCACTAGATAGTTGCCTGACCAAGCAAACCATTCCCAAAATCATTTCACAGATTAATCATTGCAAACTACAGTTGATTAAACAAAATGGATCCTCTTGATCATTTCCCAGTAGCCTGACTAGTGCTCACCACTGTAAAAATCATTTTTTTTTTCAGTTACAAGTTTTTTGAAATTCAAACCTAGCCTTTTTCCCAGGTAAGAAAAACTACACCTCCTTGCAATGGAGAGAATTGCTCCTACATCAAATGCTTCAGCTGGATCAGCATTGATTGCTCGCAGCTCTTCATTGGTTTCCCGAGCAACCTTACAAATAAGCCAGAAATTATTTTAATAATTCATAGTTGTGCATGCCAGGCAACACTAAAATATGGGTCAAAATGGAGACTTTCAACAAATAAACTGTAAAAAAACGTGAGAAGGAAACATACCACTCTAATTTTCTCTTCTTTATCGGATATGCAAGGCAAAATGGCTCCAAGAATGTCAGCATAGTATGGAACAAGCTGATCTCCACCAAGTTTGACAAACTCATTTATCTGTTGAAACCAAAATAGAGACATTATTTGAGAAAAATAATGAACAACAAAACAAAAACTAACAATTTTCACAAGATGCCAACACTAAGCAATACTCTGTTGACACTAGGCTTGTTTAACAAGTCAAAACATTGCAATGCCACTTACCCATGTAATAGCTGTTAACCTTGTAAATTCATCTGGAGAACCAGCCCTCTGTACCAGTATTTCAGCCATTCTACCATAATCTACAGACTTCAAGAGTAGCACTGCTTGAGTCAGAAAATGACAAATGAACAAAACATGTTGCTTTTGCTTCAAAATAGTATGTGAAAATGATGCACAGCATAGTTAATCAACACAAAATGCACCAAAAAAGAGTAGTTGGCAAATAGATGAATCCTTATACATGGGAAACCCATCAATGGATAAAAGCTGCAGTTAAATCTTTCCCAAAGAGCTAACAGGGAAAAACAACGAAATAAAAGCAGAACTAGCATCTGAATAAATCCAAAAGGCTTGCTACTGAAACAAAATGTAAAAATATATTAGCAGAAACCTTACTGGGGAGTTCTTTATCTCTTGAAGAAACTCAGAGAGAGCTGAATCAGCTTGTTGACGTATTTCATGACTTGAATCGCTCAACATATTAAACAAACCTGAGGCATTTATAAATGATTAGGTATTTTACATTGAGTTTGTACAAAAATGTCGGGGAAAACTCGTTCTTCAATTGATACACTTACCATCAAGAAAATCAGGAAGAAATCCCAGCATATCAATATCTGGAACACTATCCAATACAGTAATCCATCCTACCAAAAACTGGCGGACATATGGATTCAGTACATTCATGCGCTCCCTCAATAATGGTATAAATTCTTCAATACTGAATATCAAGAAATGAAAGTGGAGGGGCATGAAGCAGTATAAGTTACATTCAGAGATCCACATATCAACAAGTCTCTTTGAAACACAAGGTAGTCATACAGAGAAGCATATAGCTTAATTGTGAGAAGAGAGTGCACCTGAACTGATCACTTTCGGTCACAATATCCTGTGATAATAGATTAAAGTATAATCATTAGTTTAATCTAAAAAAGGATTTGAATCATTAATTGTTTAATCTCTAATTCAGAAAATATCTGATGTATGAACGCATGAAGAACTTCTAAAAGGCTTGTTGGAGTTCAGGAGAAACTTATTATACCTTCACAAGTCGATCTAACAGATGTGCAGCACTTTGTACATTGGCATCTGAGTCTGCAGAAAGCTTGCATAAGGCATCAAAGATCTGGTTGAAGAATACAATAAAATCTCCTCTCACAACCTAGCATCAAAACATAATTCACATTGGATGATTGTATATTATCGTATTTAAGCTTTATATAGGTAAGCATAAGTTAACTCCTCACCTTAGCAATGTTATATAGTGCTTCACAAGCATAATAACGAACTCTGCTATCTTGATCAGAGAAAGAATTTAACACAGGAGGCACAATTTGCTATCAAACAAAAGAAATGTAGGTAAGAAGAACAAAAATGATAAAAACACAAACACACATGATATACACATAGCACATGCTCTCGCTTAACACATGCCCTCACACACAAACGTGTGGAGACATGTCAATTAAGCTCTCAATAAAATAAAAGAATAACAGTAATGGTAGTAGACTAATCGTAGCAGTAGCAGCAGCAGTAATACATGCTTGTGACAAATTCAACTTTGAAGAAAAAAATTTAACTAAATAATAGATATACCCTAGCTTGATAAAAATTCACACATTTCAATTTTATCCCTTGAGGTTAAAATTTGTGTTTCTCAATGTTCATCCAAAGGGAGCCTGAGAAAAGTTTAAATGGAAAGCAGTCCAAATATTTTTACTGTATGAGATAAAGTGAGGGTATTTGAAAGTTTGAAATTGAACCAAGATACTTTCTTATATTGTTGTCTACATATGATACGTAAGTGATTCATCAAAGCCATTCCTCTCACCCTCAACAGAGAGTTGCTTGAGAAACCTCTCATTTTATGCCAATTATAGAGCAACAGAAAATTAATCCGAAGTCCAAACAGTTACGAAATAATGATAGGCGCCTAAGTCCCACATCAAGTGGTAAGGGATACTCGGCGGAGTACTTAATTGGCTGGGTTCTACACAATAGATATATAGCTTTTAAGGGAGGATTTCCCAAGTGCTTGGATACTCACCAATTATAGAGGAGATGAGTGGAAAGGCTGAGTAAAGCACACATAGCTGGTGCCAGGACGTAAGCACTCAAGGGTGATGCTATGTTAGAGACTTTGGTATCATAGAGTGTCTAAGTTCAACGTCGAATAATATGAGATGTTTGGTGTATGTAGAACTTAGTGGTATCTTTCCTTTGGGTGATGCTACGTTAGAGAGTTGGGTATTATAGGGTGCCTTGTCTAAGTCCCACATCGAGTATTATGTCAACTACAAAGTACACCATAATAAACTTTGCATAATTTCACAAGTGGTAAGAGTTTAAAATACAATCCATGACACACACACACACACACACACTTGTATGTAGATAACCCTCACCTCGAGATGCTGAGCAGCTTCATTAGTCAACCCAACAGTAGCAGCAGCTAAGCTTATCAACCCTCCCTTCATTAAATAAAAAATAATTATAACATGCTCAAATTATTAAACATAATACCAAAAAATGAAATAAACATAAAGTTTGAACTACCTTGCGATGATTTGCTTGTGGTGAATAAGTGAATTCCGTAGTCAACAAAGTGATCACAGCAGTTATCTTATCATGATCCCCAGCAGAAGCAAGCTGCTTCACAATCCCCTCAACCTATTTCCACAAAAAAATCCTTCAAATTCAACCAAATTGCAATAACAAACAAAAAATCACAATGAGAGAGAGAGAAGAAAACCTCGAGAGCAGCATTTTTTCGCTTCTCATAAAGCTTATCGGCGAGATTACGGAGCACGGCAGCCGGAATCACCGTTAGAGCATCCGCCATAGAAACAGCTTCGAAATCGAAAAAACAGAAACGAAGGAAGGGAAAATTTGAAATCAAATTCGCTTGCGGATCTTTTCCTGCTCGAAACGAAACATAGTTGATGATTCCGTTCCGAGAATGGAAACTTGCAAATTAGCGAGGTTTTCTTGGAGAATTGACGCGGAAATGCGATTGAGTTGGGAGAATCGAAGATCAGATCTAGGGAGAGAGAAGAATTTGGAAATGAAACCTAGAAAATTGATGTTGCTGTTGTGTTTCAATTTTTGTTGGAGGATTTTTCCGTTTGTGTGAAAATTTAGTTGAGATTGAAGTTAAATGAAATTTGGAGTTTCTTTTTTAAGATTTAAGATAATAATGATAATAATTAAGCTGTGAGTGGAGTCAGTGAACGCTTCTGTTTCGAACAAACTGTTTAGCTGGAAGAGAGAGAAAATCACGGAGTCTTTTTTTTCCAAATCACGGAAGTCTTCACTATTTATTTATTTTACTAAAGTTTTATTTATTCATGGGAATCAATTTGTTTATAAAAATATAATATATGATAATTCTTCTGATATTAAATTGGTATCTATTTCTTCAACTTAAATATTTTCATAAAATAATTATAAAAATAAACATTAAAAAAGTTATTAGTTTTTATAAAATTTTAATATTTTATTTTTAATTTTTATAAAAAAAACTATTTTTAGTCTCTAAAAAAATCCCTAAATTTATTTATGAGTTATGTTTTCAATTCAACTCAACTCATGTTTATCATTCATATTTTTAAATAATTTATATATATATTTAAAATATTATAAAAATTTAAAAAAAATTAAAAAAGATTAATTGAATATAAATTTTTAAGTGTCAAAAGTTGAAATTTTCATATTTAATTGATCATCTATTTGTTATTTGTAAGAAATATTTTTATAATGTTCTAAACACACAAAAAAAAAATTCAATTTAAAAACTTAAATGATAATTATGGACTAAAGATGAATAATTTTTTTATAGGATATATATATATAACTTTATGAGTTTAAGTTTCATGCATGGTCGATATAACAAGTTTTACAAAGACAAATCATGACCAAATATATGAGTGAATTTATAAATAATTATGGTAAAAATCAAACATTATTAATTATTTAATAATTATAATTGATTGATAGTATAAAAAATCTTCACACTAACAATGTATATAAATTAAGTTTTAACTTTACTATTTTTACTTCATACAAATTAATGTATATACAAAAATGTTATATAAACACAAAAATTTGACAAAAATGAAACACTTGTATTGTAGTTGTATTAATTGTACATAAATGCATACTTCATGTGGCCTCCACATTTTCTACCTTCTTATATATATAATAAATATAAATACATGTGACTCAACTCATATAAATTTTTTATTATAGAAAAATAAAGTTATTTTATTTTACATTATATTGTTTTTAAAAATGTATAGTTTAAGGTATTGTTTAGAAAGAAAAGTGATACCACCAATTTTCTTTTGGCTTTGTTTGGAGTTTGGACATGAAACAAAACAAGTAGAGAAAATTAAAGGAAGAAAAGAAAGAAGTGAGAGATAATTTAGAGGATTTGAATATTTTTAGTTATGGAAATAAATTTAGGATATTTTCATCATATATAGATGGATAAAAAAAAATAGGATATTTTCTAGTTCATTTTTAATAAAGTGGATAGTCGGCTTAGTAGTTGAAAATTTAAACAACTTTTTTTTTGTAAATCGTTTGACTCTATCTAAATGGATTATTCAAACTCTTTTGTGCAATATGTCAATCTTCTTCACTCTAGATATGATATTGATAGAAAATGTCACAATTTTCTATGGGCATTTCAGAGTCTAGTAAAAAAGTTCACTTGTAATACTAGATTAAAATCTGTAATCTTAAGCATTTTGGTGGCATTGATCTTCGTTGTGTTCACGATATTAATTTTACTTGTATGCTCAAAGCTAGTTGAGACTTTTGTTCTCGATTGAAGATCTTAGGTAAAAGTTGTGTCACAACTATATTTTAGGTACTTCATATGTAAGGGTCTAGTTTCAATATGGGGTGCATTAAAGGAAAATTTGGACTCAAGAGTTAGTAATGGTATTCATATGAATTTATGGGCGGATCATTGAGCGCCTTAACTAGTTCATCTCACTAATCATGTCTTGAGCAGGATTCTGCGAGATGAGATTGGTAAACATGTTAGATGCTAATTTAATGTGGCTAACAATTGTTATCAATCGCATTAATGCTTTATCGGTCTTAATTACTACGGATGTATATGATGTTTTAGTTTGGCGTGGACAATCTGATAGAACATTTTCTTCTAACTCTACGTACGTTACACCAAGAATGGTGGTTCAGACATCTACAAATGAGCACTACTGGACTATTTGGGGTTGGAAGGGCCCTTAAAGACTATAGGTGTTGACGTGGAAGATTGCTCATAATTGGACTGTTAGCTTTTGTACTCCCATTTAAACTTGTACCCCCAATTTGTTAAAAACTCAGTTTTACCCTTAATAAATTCATTCACGTGAGCGGTAAAAAAAATTACTCCAAAATCTGACCCCCTCGTTGAAATTTCCGGTAAGTAATTTTTTGCAACTAAATTTCCGGTAGTTATATTTATTACCGGAAATTTGGTCAATGAAATTTCTGATAGTTGTATTTTCAATACCGGAAATTTCTGGTAGTTGTATTTTTAATACCGGAAATTTGAAATTTCCGGAAGCTACCGGAAATTTGAAATTTCCGGAAGCTACCAGAAATTTCAAAAAATTTGAAAAATCCGGTAGTTAGTTTTTATTCACCAGAAATTTCGTTTTTTGAAATTTTCGGTAGTTAATCCGGAAATTTCAAAATTCCGGTAGTTATTTATTTATTTTTTTTTTTGAATATTTTTTTAATTTGTTTGTTATTTTAGGGTTTAGGTTTAGTGTACCGGAAATTTCAAAAAGGAATGAAATTTCCGGTAAACAAACTGGAAATTTGAAAAATCTGGTAGTTAAAAATGCATACCGGAAATTTCAAAAAATGAAATTTTCGGGAAGGCCTCCGGAAATTTCAAATTTTCGGTATTGATTTTGAACTACTGAATTTTTCAATTTTCCGATGAACCTTCCCGGAAATTTCATTTTTGAAATTTCCGGTATGCATTTTGAACTACCGGAAATTTCACTCTTGAAATTTCCGGTAAAAACTTTTTTTCAGAAAAACTCACTTTTTCTTATTTTGACTTTTACTGATTTTTTGAATGTTATTTTGGGTATTTTACTCAAAAAACATTAAATTAGGGGTACAAGTTTAAATGGGGGTACAAAAGCTAACAGTCTCATAATTGTCTTCTTACTAATGATAAATGAGTCCACCATAGAATGATCAATGACTTAATGTAAGTCTTTGTCCAGTTTGTGTTTCTCTTAATGAACCGTTATCTCATGTACCTAGGGATTGTTAGAGGAGCATGGAGATTTTTCATTGTCTATATATGTGGAGCCTTGATTCCTTTAGGATTATGGTTGCATAACATCATTACTTGGTTGTTGAATAACTTAAAGACTCTTTATTGTTCAAAATGTAGTGTTTGGTCGACAATGTATGTAGTAACCCTTGATTGGTTGGATCAGGGAGATTATTCAACAACAGGTTTCAATCATGCAGTTCTTAGCCATACAAGATTGTCTTCCTCCTATATACTTTGGTAAGGATGTTTCCCTACTCATCATTTAGAACCTCGCTGTTTCTAGGAGCGCGAACATTAATCGAGGTGGTGTTATGACTAATCTTGGAGCTATGACAACATGTGGATATGTGATTTCAAGATCATAATGGAAATTTTTTGTTTAAGTGGGGTTTCAGATCAATTGATATTAATTTAGTTTCTAAGGTGGTTGTGGGTTTGGTGTTAGATGGGTGCAATACTAGAAATCCTTGTTACTTGCTCGGTAATCAAATTCATCATTCCTTGCGGTAGTTGGATCATTACTCTTTGAATCATGTTTTTTTGTGAAGTTAATCAAGTTGCAAACATTTTTGTTAAGTATGATTTACATATGAATAATTATGATAGAACGTTTGATGTTATTCATGCTTTTGCTTCCTTCGTCTTAGCTAATAATTTTTAGCCTTTTCTTTTTCTTCTATTTTTGTTGTTGGGACTTAGTCCCCTTTATTCCACCCAAAAAGAAAAATCAAATGGTTTTCACCCAAAATGAAATTGTTAAATACTTTTTTTAAAAAATAAAATAAAAATATTAATTGTATCCCAAGAATTTGAACCTACTTTTTCTTCAAAACAACAAACTTTGATCACATTAATTTTTTTTTTAGATGAAATGATAAATAAACTCACATACAACAACGACAAAATCCTGAACATGAGACATAATATTCACCCTAACAATATCAATGTTTACAGTTGAATTAAGTCATTCAAATGTAAAAAAAATAATGTTTCAAAGTATAAAATTATACATTCTTTGTTTTTTTAGGAAAATACATTATCATATAGAATTAATGTTTTAAAAACCAGACCAAATCAACTAGCTTATCAATTGATTCATTACCATTTAAATTGTAGCTTGATTGAATTCAATTGAACTAGAGTTGAATTCAACCAATTTTTATTTTGCATTTATATTTATTAGTTTATTATTTATCTAGTACAACTATAGTTGAATTGATTCATGACTTAAATGTCTCACTGCTTCAATCTGAGTGATTTTTAGAACATTTGTTAGAACAATTACAATTAACCATTAAAAAAAAAAGACTATTGACATGCATGCCAAAGAAAACAATATCTAAAAACTAAAAAAAAATCTGTGAAAATAAAAAATAAGTTTTTTTTTTAAATAATAGATATAATTTTAAAATTTTGTTTTTCAGAAGGGTATTTCTGAAAAAATATAGAAAAAAATAAAGGAAGTAAAAGGGAAAAAAAATGGAAAGCAAAAAATAACCTTTTTCATTGTGTAGCCTAACAATAACAATGGTTCTTTTAAAGATTTAAAAAAAAAAAAAAAAAAAAAAATGCAAAAAGGGTGGGAATGGGCCCTCTGGTTGACTATTATTAGAAATGTAGAGAGAGTGATGGATTCACTTTGAGAAGAGAGAAACAGACTCAGAAATGTAAATTCTATTATTGATCAAATGAAATCTATTTACAATAGGTATAAGATACAATTTATATAGGTAGGGAATCCTAGAGAGTTAGTTATGATTGGTGCTGACTCAGTACCAGTTAGTTACAATTGAATGAGATTAGTTTGCAAAATTTGTAGAGTTAACTATGTACTGTTAGTGTTAGCTCTGTACTACTTGTGCTACTTCACTTTACAGCTTGTATTTTACAACTCATTCATTATTCCCTATTATTTCCCCTCAAGCCAGGGAGCTTTTGTCAACCACCTTGACCCTGACTCGTAGAGTCAGAAACTTGAGTGGGGACAAGGGCTTGGTCAGCAAGTCT